>NC_064838.1:39660000-39960000 GCF_024166365.1 Elephas maximus indicus
GAGAACAGTTGTAGGAGGCATGAGGGGAAGAAGGGATGAATCAGGGAATGGTTTTCTCCAGTCAGTTGAATGAGTAAGATTTATCTTCACAGCAGAATAGAGCAACACCTCATTACCTTTGTTCCTCTGAGACCACAGGGGTTTTGGGTAACTGAGCTTTCTGAATAATAAAGCAGAAGGAAGAATGGTGCACTGGCACCAATAAGAAGTGACAATTTATAGAGCCATTTGTCCTCTTTCCACATAAGCCAGGGGAGTGAGGTCATTTGCCAAAGTTCTAGTAAGTTCCAATAGCTATAAGATGAATTGGATTTTAATGAAATGAATCTATTAGAATAGTTTGGGCTTGGCCCACAAATGTACTTGGCCCATATGATGTTTTAAGCAAACCTGAAATTTTTGCTGACATTTCAAAATCAGATTTTATACAAAAATCTGGATCTCCGACTTCTCTGGAAAACTCCAGAGGTCTGGCAGAAGGAACAGCATGTGCAAACACAGGGCCTGCATTCCCTCCCAATCAAAGTTGGGGAATAGAGCTGAGGCTACCTCTTTACGACAGGGCATGTGTGCACCAGTTTGTTGCAGTTTTCACCACTCCTTACTGTTCCCCTAACGCAGTCACTGGTTATTTTCATGGCCCCCAAGTATTTGAGTTTGTGGTTTCCATCTCTGTTTTCAAACATTTAAAAGTGGTGATTCCAAGGTTTGGTGAGAATGTGGAGCAACTGGAATTCTTGTCATCTGCTGTCGCAGTGTAAACTGGGATGGTCGCTTGGGAAATCTTCTGGTCATTTCTAGTAAATTGGTCTCATAGATTGACGATAAGAACTTTCCATGATCCAGCCATTCCTGTCCTAGGTTTCTACCCTGGAAGAACTCATAGCCAGAAGGCAGATCTAAGCACTGCTTTCCCTAAACTAGAAATAATCCAAATGTCCCTGAACGGAAGAATGAAAAATTAATTGTAATAGGTTTCCACATTGGAATACTATATAGCAATGAAAAGGAGTAAATTAGAGCTACAGACAACAGCATAAGAGAATGACGCAGATACAATGTGAGTGAAAAAAAGCAAGTCTTAGAAGAACACAGATGATTCCATTTATAGAAGGCCAAAACAGACACACTAAACTAAGTGTTAAACTATTAGGGAACCAAGCATAGAAGGTAAAATTATAAGGAAAACCAAGGGAATAATGAACACAAAATTACAGCTAGTGATTACCTCTACAGGAAGGAGGGAGATACAAACATTCTAAGGTACAGATAATGTTTATTTCTTAAGCTGGGTGGGGGAAATGCAGTTTGCTTTTATTATTTAAAATATTATTAATAATATTAATTATTTTAGAATTTTACAAATTTTTAAGAAATATCTGACAGAAGAGGAGCCCTGGTGGCACAGTGTTAAGCTCTCAGCTGCTAACCTAAAGGCTGGAGGTTTGAACCTACCAGCTATGCCACAGAAGAAAGATGTGGCAACCCGCTTCTGTAAAGGTTACAGCCTTGGAAACCCTACGGGGCAGTTGTAATCTGTCCTATAGGGTCCTATGAGTCAGAATCAGCTCGATGGCAGTGGGTTTAGTTTTGGTTTTTTATCGGACCGAAGACAAATATAATAAGTTAGTTGGATAGATAGGCAGGCAGGCAGGCAGGCAGGTAGGTAGGCAGGTCCATTGAGTCTATTCCGACTCATGGTGACCCCATGTGTAACAGAATGAAAAGTTGCCTGGGCCTGTGTCATCTTCACAATTGCCAGCATGTTCCAATCCATTGTTGTGGCTATTGTACCAATTCATCTCACTGAGGGTCTCCTCACCCTTGCTGGCCCTCTACTTCATCAATTATAATGTCTTCCTCCAGCAATTGATCCCTCCTGATGATGTGTCCAAAGCAAGCAAGTCGGGCAATGTTGTGTTGTGATCCATAAGGTTTTCATTGGCTAGTTTTCGGAAGTAGATCTACAGGCCTTTCTTCCTAGTCTTAGTCTAGAAGCTCCACTGAAACCTGTCCACCATGGGTGACCCTGCTGGTATTTGAAATACCTCCCAGCATCACAGCAACACAAAATCTGCTACAGTACAACAAACTGACAGACGGATGGTGGACAAATAGAATATACAATAAATTGCACACATCTTGAGTGTTCATTTCAGTGAGTTTTGACATTTTGTGTTTACCCTTGTAATCACCACCTGAACAAGAAAGGGAACATTTCCAGCACTCTGGAAAGTTCCTTTGTACCCCTTCTCAATCACCCTCTGCCCTGCACTCTCCTCAAAGGTAGTTGCCTCTCTGATTTCTCCACCCTAGATCAGCTTTGCCTGTTGCAGAGTTGTGCATAAATGGATTTGGGCAGGATGTACTGTTTTGGGTCTGGCTTGTTTCCCTCACCATACTGTTTGGGAGATTCATTCAAGTTATTGTGTGTATCAGTAGTTCGTTACATTCTATTGTTGAGTTGGAATCGACTCCATGGCAGTGAGTTTAATATTCATTCCATTGTGTGGCTGTTCCACAGTTTGTTTTATCCATTTTCCTGGTGATGGACTTTTGAGTCGTTTCCGGTATTTGACATAATACTAAGAAAGCTGCCCTGAACATTTATGTACAAGTCTTTGCACACACGTGTTTTCATCTCTCTGAGGAAACACCTAGGAGTGAAATGGCTGAGTTATATGGTAGGTATATGTTTAACATTAGGATTAAAGGAAAGGATTAATAGCAAACTCCCTATTCCAAAGTATCTGTGCCATTTTACATTCCTTCAGCAGTGTGTGAGTTCCAGTTGCTCCACGTCCTTGCCAACACTTGGTGGTGTAAGTTTTTTAAATTTTAGCCTTTCTGATAGCAGTAAAATAGTACCTGGACGCACCTTTAATTTGCATTTCCTTGGCGTTGAGCACCATTTCATGTACTTGGTCATTAGTATATCTTCTTTTGTGAGTATCTGTCCAAGTGTTTGGATATTATTTTTACAGTTGGATTGTTCATCTTGCTATTGTTGATTTGTAGTTCTTTATCTAGAAATGAGTCCTTTGTCGGATATATATAGTGTGAATATTTTTTCCCAGTCTGTGGCTTGCCTATTAGTTTTCTTAATGGTGCCTTTTAATGAGCAGAAATTTTGGATTTGGATGAAGTCCAGTTTATCAATTGTTTTCTTTTAGGGTTACTGTTTTTTTGTGTCCTGTCCAAGAAATCTTTGCCTCTCTAATATTGCAAAGATACTCTTCTATGCTTCCTCTGAAATCTTATGATTCTGCTTTTTACATCTAGGTCTACTGTCCATTTCAAATTAATTTTTGTGTATGGAGTGAGATAGGATGAAGGTTCTTTTTTTTTTTTTTTTTACCGATTTGTAAAAAGTACTTTCCTTCCCTCATTGATTTGATTTGACACGTTGCTTTATTATTTTAAAATTATTATTTTTTAAGCTGTTATAGCCCTCATTTGTATATATATTTCGCATTAAAAAGGGGCCTTCACCTCAGTGCCTCCTCTGTGCAGGTGTTATGTTCAGTGCTGGGGACGCTGTGGTAACGTCACAGCCCCTCACTTTCATTATGGAGCTGACAGGTCAGTGATGAGACTGAAGTTTCTGGCTGAGGTGGATGTGGTTTCTCCTATTTGAAGAGACCCAAGTGGAGGAGGAATTGATTGAAACCAATTGTCCAAATGTAGACTGTGGGAGCAAGTTAATGTAAGTAAGAAAGATCTGAAGGTCTTAGCTGGCCACAAGCTCTACCCAAGTTAACAACTTAAGGTACCTTAAGCTCCACTTAGCTGCCTCCACAGGTTATACAGCTTGTACTGTGTTCAGAGGAGAGGAAAGTGTCCTTTATCTGAGTGTCTCTTTTGGGGAGGGTGCTGGGAGTCCTCTCCTGTGAAGGGCAGGAGAAAGGTGGGTCTGAGGCCCAAAGGGCAGAGCCAGGACACTCCTGTCCCCCAAGCAGACACAGAGATGGAGACCTTAGCTCTGAAAAAAGAAAGGCACGTTTTCTCCTGGGTGTGGATTGTGTGATAGGTCTGCAGGGTTCACAGGAGCTTTCTCTGAATCTCACCAAAGCCCCTCCCCCAGGCTCCTATCCTTACATACCAAGTGCCTTCAACACTAAAGGACACCTTTGTCCTTGAGTTCTATGACCACTGGCCAAAGCCCTGAGATGAGACCCTGTTCTTCCAGGGTATTTGCTGGAAGGACTCTGGTTCTCCTTCAGGCTCTGCACTGAGCAGGAGGGCCCAAGGAAACTGTGGAATGTGCCGCCAGCCCCCTGGCTCTGCCTGGAATTTCACAGGGACATTTTGCAGTCACTAAACTTAGCACCAGGGCCTGTGGCCTCTGGGAGGTCCAGGAATGCCAGGGGCTGAGAATGAATCACCGAGAGAGTCGGCAGGAAAAAAACACAATGGGCTGGGCTCTGGGGATACCATCTCACCCTGGGTAGGGACAGCCCTGGGACCCCGGGATCCCTGGGTGTCTGTCCTGTCCTGTTCTCCTTGGCCCAGAAATGAAGCCTACCCCAGAATAGGATCTGTGCTCTTCTGCGGCATCTGGTCAGAATCATTTATTCCACAAATATTTATTGAGGGCTTACTAAGTGCCAGGTACTCTGCTACATGCTGAAGATACTGTGAGAGATTTGACAGAAATATTCCTTGTTCCTTGGAGTTTAGAGTCTCCTGAGAAAGACAAGGTCAGACAAAGGAGGCAGTGGAGGCCTGGAGGAGGAGTCCCCAGACCTGGGAAATCAAGGGGGGCTTCTCAAAGGAGGCGGCATCTAAATGAAGATCTGGAGGCTGAGAGGAAACTTGGCTGGGGAGGGAGGCAGAGGGGCTGGAGCAGACAGCTGGGCCAGACTGTGGGGGACTTTGGGGTACTCAAGGCAGTTCTCTGGTGCCCAGCCCAGCTGTTTCCCATGGTGCCACTTTAACTTTTCACCTACTTCCCTGGAGACTATGTCACCTTGGAGAAAGAGGCCACTCTGAGGTTGGGCAGACTTGGCATGGGATCCCAGCTCCCACTCCTGCCACATAGCCCCATGCAGGCCAATTCATTTCTCTAAGCCTCAGTTTCCTCTTCTGTAAAGTGGGGATAATAACAGGTCCTCTTTCCCAGGGCCATGGTGAACCAGGTGGATGTGCTGGTCACAGTACCTGGAGCTTAGTAGATTCCTGATTAAAGGAGCTATTGTGTCCACGGTGTCTATCCCACTCACAGTGAGCTCCCTGAGGCTGAATCAGTCCTTCTCTCAAGCCTAGCCCAGGGGCTGACCCAGAGAGATGCGTGCCCGCCTGGTGCAGGAAGCCCCCACACATGCCCAATCTCCATGAGGAGGGTTGGAGCCAGCTGACCACCCACCCAGCCATGCCTGACTCCCCAAGGGACAAAACGAAGGTCAGCCTCTCTTTGGTGTCCAGCAGCTGTCATGGCCGAGCCCGAGTGCTACCCCTTGGTTTCTTTCCCTGATACGGACATGGCCCTGGTGATTGCCAGCACTCAGATGGACAGGGACAGCTTTCTGCTGCCCTCACCACGGGGACTGGCAGGCACCACTGACCCACATTTGCCAACCAGTCCCATGAGCTCATGAGGGCAAGCCAGGGGTCTAGGGGACCCCTTCTCTGTCCCTTCTACCTGCTCCAGGAGACCCTCTAGTTTGGTGGGATGGGGTAGGGCTGGACATTGAACCCCACCCAATGCCCCCACCTCCTCCTGGGCTGCTGGCCTCAGGAAACCCTGCTTAGGATTTGTCATTCGTTCCCTCGGGGCTGTTAACTTTTTATTTTAGGATTTGTTGAGCACCTCCTGTGTCGTCATTATCTCATGAGTTCTCTTACCCCAGCAACGGGAGGTCAGGGTTATTCCCTTAGCATCCAGATGGGGATCATCTCTGCTGCAGCACGGAGCTGCCCTAAGGCTACCCAACCCAGCCAGGGAGGAGCGAAGTGGGAGATAGAAGCCAATTTGCTAACTTTAAGCCAGGATAGGACTTTGAGATCAGCAGGGCAGTTTCCACCTGTTACAGACTGCGGTGGGACAAGGTCACCCAGCCAGTAAAAGCAGAGTCCAGAGGCCCTGAATACAGTCCCAAGGGCTGTGATGGGACAGAGCCATGTGCCCTTGGGGTCTAGTGGTAGAAATGGGCCAGATCTTGAACTTGTGAAAACCCAGTTCGAACACTGGCCCCGCTGCTAGCACAGCATTGACACACAGCAAACGGGCAATAAACATTGTGGAATGAATGAGGGCCAGAGGGGATGAATGGAAATTGCCTGGTCAGTGCCTTTGATCTGGGTGTCCATAATGGACACTGACCGGCCAGGCTGCCCACAGCCTTTCTTACTATCGTGCGAAATCCTCTTCCTCCCACCACCTGCGTAAACTAGGCCACTTCAAATGACTCCAGCCCCCAGGGTGGCGGTTGATGGGTCCGGGATTGGCACCAGCGTCTGCCCTCCCTTAGCCATAGCTGATTGGCCCAGGTGTAGCAATCCAAACTGGGCCCATTAAACCAATTTCAGGAATGTTTTTTTGAACTTGGGACTCAGAAGGTTGAGTTCAGCTTTAAGAAGTGAAACTGAGAAACCAGGGACAGCTGTGTTTCCATCTATGTGGCTGCAATAAAAGTTATAGGAGTTAACTCCATTAGGAAAGCATTCACCTGCAAGCAACAACAAATCTAACCATCAATGTCTTCAATAAATAAACAATAGGCTTATATTTTTCTCTTATGATAAAAGGTATGGTGAATTTTGGTTCAGTCACTCATTGATGTCAGAGCCAAAATTTTGTGATTTTCTTGCCTTTCCTTCATGTTTATAAAATGCCTGCCCAGCTCCAGCCATCACATCTGCATTCAAGACAAGGTAAAGGAGAGAAGGGACAGGTCATCTGTGTTTGATCCCTTTTCTCAAGAAATCACAAACCTTCCAAGAACTTCAGCAGATGTCTGCTTACATCTCATCAACCAAGACCATGTCACATGGCTGTAGCAAAACAGGCTGGAAAGGAGTATTTAGCTGAGCACATTACTGAACAAAACCAACCCATTGCCATCGAGTAGATTTTGATGGATAGTGACCCTATAGTACTGATTAGAACTGCCCCATAGAGTTTCCAAGTAGTGCCTGTTGGATTTGAACTGCTGACCTTTTAGTTAGCAGCCATAGCTCTTAACAACTACACCACTAGGATTTCCTGAACAAAACCATGGCCCCTCTTTTTTTTTTTTTTTCAATTGTACTGTATTTATTTATTGTGCTTTAAGTGAAAGCTTGCAATTCAAGTCAGTTTCTCGTACAAAAACTTATACACATTGTTCTGTGATCCTAGTTGCAATGTGACAGCACACTCCTCCTCTCCACCCTGTATTTCCTGTGTCCTTTTAACCATCTCCTGTCCCCTTCTGCCTTCTTATCTCACCTCTGGACAAGAGCTGCCCATTTAGTCTCATGTATCTACTTGGGCCAAGAAAAACACTCTTCACCTGTATAATTTTATGTCTTATAGTCAGTCTGATCTTTGTCTGAAGAGTTGGCTTCGGGAATGATTTTAGTTCTGGGCCAACAGAGAGTCTGGAGGTCATGTCTCCTGTGGTCCCTCAAGTCTCAGTCAGGCCATCAAGTCTAGTTTTTTTTTACCAGAATTTGTGTTCTGTACCCCACTTTTCTCCCTCTCCAACAGGGACTCTCTTTTGTGTTCCCTGTCAGGGCGGTCATTGGTAGTAGCTGGGCCCTATCTAGCTCTTCCAGCCTAGGATGATGGAGTTTGGTTTATGTGGCCCTTTATGTCTCTTGACTCGACAGCACTGGGTTGGGTTTTTATGTCTCTTGGGCTAATAGTTTCCTTATGTCTTTGGTGTTCTTCATTTTCCTTTGCTCCAGGTGGGTTGGGACCAACTGGTGCATATTAGATGGCTGCTTGCTAGCTTTTAAGGTTCCAAATGCCACTCACCAAATGGGATGCAGAACATTTTCTTAATAAACTTAGTTATGCCAATTGACCTAGATGTCCCCTGAAACCATGGTCACCAGACCCCTGTCCCTGCTACTCTGTCCCTCAAAGTGTTTTGTTGTATTGAAGAAACTTCTTAGTTTTTGGTTTAGTCCAGTTGTGCTGACTTCCCTTGTATTGTGTGTTGTCCTTCTCTTCACCTAAACTAATTCTTTTCTTGGTTTGGTGACTATCTAGTTAGTGGATACCCCTTTCTCTCCCTCCCCATCCTCAAAACCATCAAAGAATGTTTTCTTCTGTGTTTAAACCTTTTATTGAGTTCTTATAATAGTGGTCTCATACAATATTTGACCTTTTGCAACTGACTAATTTCACTCAGTGTAATGCCTCCAGGTTCATCCACGTTATGAAATGTTTCACGTACTCATCATGGTTCTTTATCGTTGCATAGTATTCCATTATGTGAATATAGCATAATTTGTTTATCCATTCATCCATTCATGGGCACCTAGGTTGTTTCCATCTTTTTGCTATTGTGAACAATGCTGCAGTAAACGTGGGTATGCATATGTCTATTCATGTGATGGCTCTTATTTCTCCAGAATATATTCCTAGGGGTGGGACTGCTGGATCATATGGTATCTAGCTTTCTAAGGAAGTGCCGTATCATTTTCCAAAATGGTTGTACCATTTTGCTATCCCACCAGCAGTGCATAAGAGTTTCAAGCTCCCCACAGCCTCTCTAACATTTGTTATTTTCTGTTTTATTGATTCATGGTGGTAATGCTGGGGTGAGATGGTATTTCATTTTGATTTTGATTTGCATTTCTGTAATGGCTAGTGACTGCAAGCATTTCCTCATGTGTGTTAGCCACTTGAATGTCTTCTTTGGTGAAATGTCTGTTAATTTCCTTTGCCCATTTTTTCATTGGATTATTGTCTTTTTGTTGTAAAAGTGTTGAGTTTTCCTGTAGCTTTTAGAGATTAGACTTTGCCAGATTTGTCATAGCCAAAATTTTTTTCCCAGTCTGTAGGTTCTCTTTTTACTGTTTTGGTGATGTCTTTTGATTAGCATAAGTTTTTAATTTTTAGAAGATCCCAGTTATCTAGCTCATATTCTGGGGTTTGTGTGTTGTTAGTTACAGTTTGTATACTGTTAATGCTGTGTATTAGGGCCTCTAGCATAGAGCTTATTCTTTCTTCTATGATCTTTCTAGTTCTGGCTTTATATTTAGGCCTTTGATCCATTTTGCATTAGTTTTTATGTAGTGTGAGGTACGGGTCCTGTTTCATTTTTTTGCAGATGGACATCCAGTCTTGTCAGCATCATTTGTTGAAAGGACTGTCTTTGCCCCATTTGATGGACTTTGGGCCCTTGTTGAAGATCACATGACCACAGGTGGATGTATTTACATCTGGGTTCTCAATTCTGTTCCATTGGTCAATGTATCTGTCATTTTACCAGTACTAGGCTGTTTTGACTACCATAACTATATAGTAGGTTCTGAGGTCAGGTAGTGTGAATCCTCCAAGTTTATTCTTCTTCATTAGTACCATACTTATCTGGGGCATCTTCCCTTTCCATATAAAGTAAATGATTGGTTTTTCCATCTCTTTAAAGAATGTTGTTGGTATTTGGATCGGGATTGCATTGTATTTGTAAATTGCTTTTGGTAGAATTGACATTTTCACAATGTTGAGTCTACCTATCCATGAGCATGGTATGTTTTTCCATTTACGTAGATATCTTTTGGTTTCTGGCAGTAGTGTTTTGTAGTTTTCTTTGTATAGATCTTTTACTTCCCTGGTTAGATTTATTCCTAAGTGTTTTATTTTTTTCAGGGGCTATTATAAATGGTATTGTTTTCCTGATTTTCTTGTCATCATTTTCTTTATTGGTTTATAGGAATCCAATTGATTTTTGTATGTTTATCTTGTATCCTGCTCCTCTGCTAAATCTATTAGTTCCAGTAGTTTTCTGGTGGAGTCTTTTGGGTTTTCTATGTATAGTATCATATCATTCACAAGTAGGGACAGTTTTACTTCTTTATTACTCTCATGGATTGGATTATGTCCCCCCCAAATGTGTGTATCAACTTAGTTAGGCTGTGATTCCTAGTATTATGTGGTTGTCCTCCATTTTGTGATTATAATTTTATGTTAAAGAGGATTAGTGTGGGATTGTAACACCCTTACCAGGTCGCATCCCTGATCCAATGTAAAGGGAGTTTCCTTGGGGTGCGGCCTTCACCACCTTTATCTTACAAGAAATAAAAGGAAAGGGAAGCAAGCAGAGAGTTTGGGACCTCATACCACCAGGAAAGAAGTGCCGGGAGCAGAGCACATCCCTTGGACCTGAGGTTCCTGTGCTGAGATGTCCCAAACAAAGGGAAGGTTGATACGAAGGACCATCCTCCAGAGCTAACAGACAGAAAAAGCCTTCCCCTGGAGCTGACACCCTGAATTCAGGCTTCTATCCTACTAGACTGTAAGAAAATAAATTTCTCTTTGTTAAAGCTATCCATCTGTGATGTTTCTGTTACAGCAGCTCTAGATAACTAAGACAATTACCAGTTTGGATGCCCTTTATTTCTTTTTCTTGCCTTATTGCTGTAGCTAGGACATCCAGCACAATGTTAAATAGGAGAGGTCATAAAGGGCATCCTTGTCTTGTTCCTGTTCTAAAGGAGAATGTTCTCAGCCTCTCTCCATTAAGAATAATGTTGGCTGTTTGTTTTGTATACCAAAAAACCAAACCTGCCACCGTCAAGTCGATTCTGACTCATAGTGACCCTATAGGACAGAGTGGAACTGCCCCACAGGGTTTCCAAGGAGCACCTGGTGGATTTGAACTGCTGACCTTTTAGTTAGTAGGCTGAGCTCTTAACCACTATGCCACCAGGGCTCCTTCAGCCACATTGATTGATTTTCTAATGTTGAACCATCCTTGCATACCTGGTGTGAATCCTACTTGGTCGTGGTGTATTATTATTATTATTTTAATATGATGCTGAATTATACTGGCTAGAATTTTGTTGAGAATTTTTACATCTATATTAATGAGAGACATTGGTCTTTAATTTTCTTTTTTTTGTGGTGTCTTTACCTGGTTTTGGTAGCAGGGTTATGCTAGCTTCATAGAATGAATTAGGAAGTATTGCTTCCTTTTCTATGTTTGGAAATAGTTTGAGGAATACTGGTGTAAGCTCTTCTCTGAACGTTTGGTAGAATTCTCCAGTGAAGCCATCTGGGCCAGGGATTTCTTTTCTTTTTCTTTTTTTTTTTGGTTACCTTTTCAATTCCTTCTCTAGTTACAGGTCTGTTCAGATTTTCAACATCATTTTGTGTTAGTTTGGGTAGGTAGTGTGTTTCTAGAAATTTGTCCATTTCCTCTAGGTTTTCAAATTTGTTGGAGAAAAATTTTTTGTAATACTCTGTTATGATCCTTTTTAATTCAGTTGGGTCTGTTGTAATGCCCTCTATTTCATTTCTTATTTGGATTATTTGCATCCTCTCCTGTTTTTCTTTTGTCAGTTTGGTCAGTGGTTTGTCGATTTTGTTGATCCTTTCAAAGTATCAACTTTTGGTTTTGTTGATTCTTTCTATCGTTTTTCTATTCTCTATTTCATTTATTTCTTCTCTGATCTTTATTATTTCCTTTCTTCTTGTGGCTGTGGGCTTTTTTTTTTTTTTGCTGTTCTCTTTCTTTTTGTTTAAGTTGTGTAGCTAATGTTTTGATTTTGTCACTTTCTTCTTTTTTGATGTGTGCATCTATTACTACAAATTGACCTCTGAGCACTGCCTTTGGTGTGTCCCAAAGGTTTTGGTATGATGTGTTTTCATTCTTGTTTGATTCTAGGAATTTTTTGATTTCTTCTATTACTTAGTGGTTTTTAAGCAGGGTGTTACTCAGTTTCCATGTAATTGATTTTCATTTCCTTGCTCTTCTTGTTGTTAATTTCTACTTTGATGGTGTTGTGATCAGAGAAGATACTTTGTATTATCTCAATGTTTTGGATTTTGTTGAGGGTTGCTCTGTGGCCTAAGATGTGATATATTCTGGACAACGTTCCATGTGCATTGGAAAAGTATGTGTGCTTTGCAGCTGTTGGGTGAAGTGTTCTTTATATGTCTATGAGGTCAAGTTGGCTGATTGTGTCCTTTTGATCTTCTGTATCTTCGTTAAGTTTCTTTCTAGATGTTCTGTCCTTTAATGAGTGTCTGGGTTATCTAGTGCTGCTATAACAGAAATACCACAAGTGGAAGGCTTTAACTAAGAGAAGTTTATTCTTTCACAGTCCAGGAGGCTAGAAGTCTGAATTCAGTGCACCGGCTCCAGGGGAAGGCTTTCTCTCTCTGTTGACTCTGGGGGAAGGTCCTTGACATCAGTCTTCCCTTGGTCTGAGAGCATATCAGCACAGGAACCTCAGATCCAAAGGATGTGCTCTGCTCCCGGCACTGCTTTCTTGGTGGTATGAGGTCCCCATGCCTCTCTGCTTGCTTCTCTCTTTTATGTCTCAAAAGAGATTGGCTTAAGACTCTAATCTTGTAGATCTCATCAATATAACTGCCGCTAATCCATCTCATTAGCGTCATAGTGATAAATTGCAAGACATAGGGAAATCACATCAGATGACAAAATGTTAGACAATCATACAATACTGGGAATCATGACCTAGCCAAGTTGACAGATATTTCTGGGGGGGCACAAGTCCATCCATGACACCAAGAGTGGTGTGTTGAAGTTTCCTACTATTATTGTGGAACTGTCAATTTCTCTTTTCAGTGCTGTTAGAGTTTATTTTATGTATTTTGGAGCCCTGTCATCGGGTGTGTAGATATTTATTATGGTTATGTCTTCATGATAGATCATCCCTTTAATCATTATATAGTGCCCTTCTTTGTCTTTTATGGTGGATTTTGTTTTAAAATCTATTTTATCTGAGATTAGCATTGCCACTCCTGCTCTTTTTTGGCATCTGTTTGCTTGATACATTTTTTTTTCCATCCTTTGATTCTTTAATAAATTTACATCTTTATTTCTAAGGTGAGTCTCTTGTAAGCAGCATATTGATGGATCCTGTTCTTTTAATCCATTCTGTCACTCTCTGTCTCTTTATGGATGCATTTAGGCTATTTACATTCAGTGTAATTATTGATAGGAGTGAGTTTACTGCTATCATTTTGTGGCGCTTTTTTTTCAGTGGTGCAGATGTTTTCTTCGTTCTTCTTACTCTCCTGTGCTGAATTCCTTTTGTTTGGGGATTTATTTTTCACTCCTTTTGCTTTTGTAGGTTATGTTTTTACTGAGATTTTGTGTTTTTCTTTTGAGGAGTAAGTTTGTTTACTTCCTTTGTGGTTACCTTGAAATGTATCCTTATCTTCCCAGGTTTGAACTGGTCTATTATTACCTGGTATTTCCTTGCCTTCCTCTCCATTAGAAATTGCTATACCTACACCCTTTATTCCCTCTTTTATTGTTCTGATGTTGTTGTCATTTACAGATTAACCTCTCTGGTTCCCTGCTGTGTATCTTTTGGTTTTGAATTTTCCTTGAGAATTCATTTCCTAGGTTGGTATCTGGCTGGTACAATCTTGTGTCCTAGATTCAGGTTCTGGTCTGATGTTGTTTGTTCTCAAACCGAAGGACTCCTTTCAATTATTCTTATAAGTTTGATTTGGTTTTTGCATAGTCCCTTAATTTCTGTTTATCTGGAAATGTCTTATTTCACTATCATATTTGAATGACAGTTTTGCAGGATATATTATTCTTGGCTGGAAATTTTTTGCCTTTCAAGGTTTTGTATATGTCGTTATTGTCTTCTTGCCTGTGTGGTTTCTACCAAATAATCAGAGCTTAGTCTTATTTTTTCCTCTCTGTATGTTTCTTTTCATTTTTCTTGAGCTGCTCTCAGGATTCTTTCTTTGCTTTGGTTTTTGTGTGATTATGATATGGCATGGTGATTTTCTTTTGGGGCCTATCCGATATGGGGCTCGTTGAGCTTCTTGGATGGTGAGCTTTTCATCTCTCCTGATATTAGGGGTGTTTCAGTCAGTAATTGTTCAATGATTCTCCTTATGTTTTCCATTTTCTCCTCCTGTTCTGGAACCCTGATCCCTTGCAGATTTTTGCTTTTGATTGTATCCCACATCATTCTCAGGGTTTCTTAATTTTTCTTTGTTCTTTTTTCTGATTTTTCCTCAAAGTAGTATCCAAGGATTTATCTTCAGTTTTGCTGATTCTGTCTTCCATTGCTTCAAACCTGCTCCTCAGCCCTTCTATGACAGTGTCTGTTTCTGAAATCTTGTTGTTTATCTTTTGGATTTATAATTGTTGTTTTTGTATGATTTCCAGTTGTGACATTGTTTTGACATTTTGTTCCTGTATTATTTTCCTGAATTCTTCCGTTTTTTGTCTGTATTTCTCATGAATTTGTCTGCCTTTTGCAAGAATTTGTCTATTTTTTCCTAATTTTTTCCTTCAACTCTTGAATAGCTCTGAATATCAGAGATTTGAATTCCCTATCAGGTAGTTCTAGTGCCTTTTCTTCTATGGAAAATCATCTGGTGTTTTATTTTGTATACCTACTGGAACCATCCTGTCCAGTTTTTTTTTTTTTTAAATATTATCTGTTGTCTTGGGGGACATTCAGTAGTTATTTTCTTCATTTATTGGTTGTAGATTTGTTTGTTTCATCCTGTTTTTTTGTTTTATTTGGTTATGTCTGAGCAGACAGGCTGTGCATTCTTTGTTGTTTGCTCATCTGTGGGCATGAGATTTTTCACCTCCTTGTTCCTTGTCCAATGGGCAGGGTCAGTTGCTCAGCTATGGTGCAGCAAGGCAGGTCCAGCTGAAGGGGAAGGGCTTGGATGGATTGTTTTTGGTACCTACTGGGGCCAACAGGGTGGGCCGGGGGTCAGTTCAGGGTAGGTTCTGGTAGGCTGTGCCTGTGCTGCTCAGGGATGTGATATTCAGTGCATAGTGCAGGTAGGCAGGAGGGAGGGGGGAGATTTTGATATGTGGAGGTAAGAAGGGTATGGAAAGAAGAGAGGGAGAGAAAGAGGAGCCAAAAAGAAAAAAAAAAGTGCTGAGGGAGCTTCCCATTGGAATGGAGAGATGAGAAATCAAGAAATGAAGAAAAGACAAAAAAAAAGAAAATAAATAAACGCTTTTTAAAAAAGAAAGAAGTGATCCCAGGGATCCAACCAGCAAATGGGGAAGTGGCTCCCAGGCCTCAGGGCACAGCCTGTCTAGAAGAGGTGGAGATGGCACACAGCACTGGGTATTCAGGAGAGAGGAAAAGAAGCTAAGTAAAGAGAATAAGAAACTGAGAAATGAAGAAAAACAAGAAGGAAAAAGCAAAAGAAAGAAAAGAAAAAGTAATAATAAAAAAGCAAAAGAAAGAAAGGAAAGCCCTCAGGGATCCCACCAGTGTGGCTCGCAGACTGGGGAAGTGACTCCAAACGGTGCAGTACAGCTCAGCTACAAGGGGCAGAGATGGCACACAGCGCCAGGTGTTTAGGAGACAGGAAAAGAAAGTAAGTAGAGAGAGATGAGAAACTGAGAAATGAAGAAAGACATACAGGAAAAAAAGAAATTCCTCCAGGGATCCCACCAGTGTGGCTGCACAGACGAGGGAAATAGCTCCCAAACTCACAGTACAGCCCAGCTAGAAGGGGCTCCAAAGCTGAGAAAAGGAAAAGCAAGCAAGCAAACAAACAAACAAAAAAGGCCCCGAGGATTCCACCATTGTGGCAGCGCGGACTGAGGAAGCAGTTCCCCAGCCAAGTTGCACTTCACAACCTGTCAAGGAGAAGCAAAGATGGCACATGGAGCCAGGTATTCGAGTGAAAGGAAGAGGAGGAGGAGGAAGGGTTGAGAGGCAGGGAAGGAACCAAAACCAAGTGAGAGATGGAGAATCTATGTCTGCCTGACTACAGAGCCTTGCATTTAACTGCCCTCCTCAGTGAAGCGTGTGGTAGGAGTGAACGAGGCAGGCCTAGCCCTGTAACACCAAACCAGTAAGTGGGAACTCCCGTTAACGTGAATGTTCCTGGGTCATCCTCATCAAAAGTGAACATCCTCCGTTTTGGTATTTTAAGCTCTTATGCCCCATACGCATGCAAAAGCTGGACAATGAAAAAGAAAGAGAGAAGAACTGATGATGCATTTGAGCTATGATGTTGGCAAAGAATATTAAATGTACCGTGGACTGCCAGAGGGATGAACAAATCAGCCTTAGAAGAAATAGAGCCAGAATGCCCTCCGGAAGCAAGGATGACAAGACTTCGGCTCGTTTACTTGGACACATCACCAGGAAAGATCAATTGCCAGAAAAGGGCATCATGTTCGGTAAGATAGAGAGTCAGTGAAAATGAGGGAACCCTTCAATGAGATACATTGACACAACAGCCACAGCAGTGGCCTCAGACATAACCACAATCGTGAAGACGGCACAGGACTGGGCAGTGTTTCATTCTGTTATACGGAAGGTCACCACGACTTGGAGCCAGCTCAGTGGCGACTAACAAGAATAACGATTCAATCAAACAGCAACTTCATCCTGGTCTGGGACTCCCGACCAAAAAGAAACGTGTGCTTGGCTGAGTTATGTCCAATATCCACACCGAACACGGACCCTCAGTCTTAAAGCATTTATGCCATTGCGCGCACCAGTGTCTGATCCTGTTAAACACTCTTGGACACCCTTGTACTAAGAAGGTATGCTTTTATTAATCGTCATAAAATGCTGTGCGATCTCGGAGGAGAACTTGGCTCTGATTAGAGGTGACTACTAAGGGCTTCATTGAGGGGGTGATATCTTACCTGAGCCTTGAAAGATAAGTAGGCCCCCAATAGTTGGCAAAGTTGGAAAAGGGATCGAGGCTCAGGTGACAGTATGCACAAAGGCAGGGAGGTGGGACAGGGCAGGCCATGTTCGCTGTTATCAGTCGCCATCGAGTCAATTCCGACTCATGGCAACTGCATGTGTGCAGAGCAGAACTGCTCTAAAGGGTTTTCAAGGCTGTGACCTTTGGGAAGCAGATCACCAAGCCTTACTTCTGAGGTGCCTCTGAGTGGGTTCGAACCACCAACTGTTTGCTAGTTGATCACCCAGGGACTCCAGGCCATGTTTAGGGTACTGCAAAGGGACATCGTCTATGAGTGCTGGACCAGCCAGCATCTCTTAGAGAAAAGGGCAGGGTATTGAATGCCAGACAAGGTGTTTGAGCTGTGTCCTATAATAGGGGCCATGGATGGTTGTGATAGAAGGAGAGAAATGTCCTAAGCTCCGAAGGCAGAATCAGCCCTGGGGCAGTGTAGATGGGCATGAAAGACTGGAGGTCTCCTCTTCCTAGCACTATACGTTGGCCTCCTCTTCTCACACTGTCCTCCTTCCCCACAGCATCAACACACTCAGCTTCCATGACCACCTAGGAGTGAATAGTTTGCAAATGGCCACCTCCAGCCCTGACTTCTCTGAGCTGCAGAGCTGTACATCAAACCGCCCACTTGACTGTGCAAACACCTGAAGGCAGGAGAGAGAATATGTTGTGAGGGTTAAAGTCACAATGCAAGGAAGATTTGAGTGCTTGCTAAAAGTAACCAGTGCTGTTATTTTTAACAACACATTTATAGGCGAACCCACCAGTAGAAAGAAGCTATATTGCAAATTTACAAGCTAGGACCATTAAAATTCAAAGAACCACTTGACTCACGACATATAAATGAATCTGAACTGAATTACTCAGTTCAGTGGGTTTGTACTGAGAATGCACAGGGTACATGACACTGCTGGGCACTTTGGGGAACCCCGAGGTGCACCAGGAACGAAGTTTTAATTCGCTAGAAGTTTTAATTTAAAAAGAAAAAAAGAGTACATGCATATGGTAAAAACAAACTATCAAAAACTAAATCCTGTAGAAGGATCTCCAGTCCCTGGATAGCACAAACAATTTCCGCTCGGTTGCTAACCAAAAGATTGTCAGTTCAGATTCACCCAGCGGCAACTCCAAAGAGAGGCCTGGTGATCTACTTCTGAAAAACCAGCCACTGAACACCCTAGGGATCACAGTTCTACTCAGACACACATGGGTCCACCGTGAATCAGAGACGACTCTACGGCTACTGGGTTATAAAAGGATGTAGAATAAAAAATTGAGTGTCGCTGCCACCCCACACCCTGGATTTCAGCCACAGTTAAGGGCTTCTTATTATCTATGCGCTTTGAGATTATCTCTATCTGCAGCACCCATGTGTGGGTGGAGCCTTCATCTGCTATTTCTTTTCCACTATGCACACTCTGTTTTTCATGTAACAGTATTACTTTGGAAACCATTCCATAGCGGCTTATGCTCAACAATGGCTACTCCATCCATTCAGAAAGTCCAGACACAAGCCTTGGAGGAATCTTCAACTCTCTTCCTTTCACACCACTCTCAACAAGCTCGGCCATATACGGCCCATCAGCAAATCCTGTCGAGTCTGCCTTCAAAATCTATTCAGAATCAAACCACTTCTTACCACCTTCACCCTGGTCATCTCTTACCTGGACTAGTGCAATAGTCCTCAGGGTCTTCCTGATTCTGCCCCATTACAGTCTAATACCCACCCACAGCCAGAGGGATCCTGTCCCTCCTCCGCTCAGGGTGTTCCCATGTCTCCCACTGTTCCTCTATAAGGACCCACATGATCCGGCTCTTGTTACCTCCACCTTCTCTCCCACCACTCTATCTCTCCTACTCCAGCCATGCTAGCCTCCTTCAGTCCTTGAACACACCACATTCTTTCTGTCTCAGGGCCTTTGCACTTGCTGTCCCCTCTGCCCAAAACATTCTTCCACCAGGAAGAGCTTCCCCCCTTGACTACTCTGGATTTCGATGAAATATCCTCTTCTCAGTGAGGTTAGGGGTTTTGTCTGTTTTATTTGCTGTTACGTCCCCAGTGCCTGGAATAGGGCCTGCCACATTAGATGCTAAATATTTGTTGAACGAATTTGCTGAGTCTCTTTCTTTTTAAGAGCTCTATGTGGATTTTTTATGGGATTCCATTCTGTGATTACCTGAAAATGTATGTAGCTATTCCCTTGTTGAAGGTCTTTTCGTGATTTTCAGCTTTTCACAACTACAAACAAAGCTGCAACAAACCTCCGTGTACTCATCTGTAGGATAAACACTGGGAAACAGGGTGCTGAGTAAAATGGCGCCACGTTTCTAAGTTGGCTGGCTCTTATCAAATGGACATCAAAGAAATCTCCCTGGTGGTTTTATGTTTCCCTACTGGTGAGTAAGAGGCCCATCTTCCTAGAACCGGTTTACCAGTCCACATTTTGACCTTTGCCAATGAGTCTAATTTTTAAGTCCCTTTCACCAGATTCAAAAGCAGTGAAGACAGGCATAATTACGCTCACAATATTCCCGATTTCTCATCTGGAGAAATTGGGTGATTTTTGAATTCGATGTTTGTTAACTCAATAGAGGGAAATTTTTATTTGTTTGTTTGTTTTGTTTTTTAAATTAAGCTGGCCTGTTGTGTGCCATTGAGAGTTAGGTGAATATAACATTTTTAAAAGGATTTTCTAGGAACTCAAATTCAGGGCTTCTTTGGTTCTAAGGAAACATATTTGTTCTTCAGGTCAGGGTCAAACTGTCTCTGAAAGTCCCACAGCAAATAGGGTGCCCAGAATATTACCAGGTCTTGCTATTCAAGGTCCTTCAAAATCTAACCCTAAACTATCTTTCCAGCTACAGGAGAAAGTGTGCTGGCAAACTGGCATTTCAGAGGGGGAAAAAAATGCCCTGACTTGTAATGTGTGCCTATTTACATGGTATAAATATTCATGTCATGATGGATTCCAAGCTACGAAGCTGCCGTACCGACGCGGAGTTGGGAAGAGATGTGCGTTGCTCTACGAGGTGATTAAGATTGGACTCTACCCCAGATTCTGACACTGCGCTTGGTCCCATCTCCAGCCCTTTTCTTATGCCGTTCTCTTTGCTTGAAATATCTATTCATTCCTTCATTTGGGAAGTATTTGTTGAGCATCTTCTGTAAGTTGGGCACCAGGCTCTGTACCAAGCATGTTTCTCATTGAAGGCTGATCTCGGTCCTTTTTTTTTTATAGCTATGCCCATTGTGCAGATAGGGTAACAAAGCCTTGATGAAATGATGTAATTTTTCCCCTATCAGAGAGCTGGAGGGTGGCAAAGCCAGGATGTAAATCCTGCTTGTATGAACCCAGCCTTTGCTGGCCTTCTCCTGCTCCTTCTTCCCTTCTCTACCTGATAATCTCCTGCTCAGCCTTCAAAGCCCTGCTCAAGCGTTACCATCTCTCTGAAGCCCTTCCTGATCATAGTCAAAAGAACGTCTCATTCTGTGCTCTGTGCTTCCACAGTACCCACCTCTGAAGGACTTCTTATTCTAAACAAGGGTTCGAACCTGTTCTCAGTTCAGTCACGGCCAAGGAAGCAAAACCAGAACAGACATGAATTTTCAAAATTTGGGTAAACTGGAATGGTGACTGGAATGGGAAAAAGTATGGGTGGAAGCTCTGCTGGAAACGGAATCTCCCTCTTAGAAAACAAGGGCAGCATGTGTATGTGTTACCTAGTAACCAAATCTCTTGCCTATTGAATTTTGAGTTGGGAACCAGAGGTCCCACACTCAAAGATGGTGGCCAACTGCACCGCGTTGAACGTGTGTCATTCTCCACAGTCCTGCCAATAATCCAGTGTCATGCATCAGGCTCCTGAAAGCGCTAACTACACCTCTTCCACATCTCCCATTCCGGTTATCGTGCTGGATCATGTGTTCTGGTTTTGTTTTGTTAGCCATGACTGAACTGGTTCAAAGCCCTGATTCTAAATCATATTTAGACACAATGTGATTGAGAAATAAGTAAGGGCGGGGATTAGTGGGAGGCTGTGGAGAGCGCAGATGGAATGGATGGGAGATGATGGAGCAAGAAAGCATGAAAAATGAAAAGTGGGAAATGAGTTATAACGTGGTTGAAAAAGAGGTGTTGAATAGAACAGAAATAAGCAAAGATGTCTTCACGGACCATTTGAAACATTCTGCCCTGAAGCTGCAAACCCAAATTGCTACAGAATCCTGGCAGAGGATAAAAATTAGTAAAATCAACCAGATTTATAAGACGGGCAAGGGGTAGTGAGGACTGTGCCCTGTCTAAAGGGGGTGGGTCCTGCTGAATTGCAGCTGACTGTGGCCAGAAAAGCCTGTTCTCAACAGCCACACCCCACCCTAGCTCCCTAATCTTCAACAGTTGTGTTTGTTTTTTTTCTCCCCTGAATTGGAGTTGCACTACTGGTGGGGCAAGCAAGAAATGTGGAGCACAAAATTTAAGGAGGCACTCACCAACTGCTCTCTGATTCTGGGGGGAATCTCTGAGAAATTCAGGGTGTTTTAGGCTGCAAGTAGAATCAGAGAACTGGAAGGAAAGCCCCCTAATCTCACATACACATCTGCACATACATGTGTGCACATCCATGTCCACATGTACACACAAGCACACATGTGTGTGTTTGAGAGATGATGAAACTGAGGCCCAGAGAGTGGAAGAGGCTTTGCCCTTCCTGTCCCTCTGCCTGGATAGCGCTTCCCCATATCACTGCCTACTGGCTCCTTCTCATCATTCAGTGTCACCTTCTCAGAGCCTCCAGGACTGCCCCAACCACACCAGGGCTTATACGTGGCCCCAACGCCAGGCAGAAAGGCAGAGCTCAGGATTGGGGATCGCGCTGGTCTTCACTCCCGGCTGTGGGGCATCAGGCAGACTGTTTTAGGTGCTCCATTCCTCAGTTTCTTCATCTACACAATGGGGATAAGACCTTCTTTAAGGATGTTCATCAAGATGAAGCAAGTTGATGCTCACAAAGCACTTAGCATAGAGCCTAGCCCCGAGTAGATGCTGGGTCCATGCTGGTGAAAAGAACACTGAGAAGGGACAAACAGTAAGGTTAGCCAGATAATCAAGCCCCAACTGTGGTCAGCTTGGAACACCAAGCAGACAGGGGTAGGCATTGGGAGTCATTGAAAGTTCTTGAGCAGGGGAGTGACTGGCTGGAAGGGGAATGCCATAAAATTCATTCTGGCATCGCCTGTGTTGTTTATCCATGTCTGGGCAAAGACGTAGGCTCCAGTTGAGACATGAGAGAGCTGCCAACAAACCAGAGGGATGTTAAGCCCTGAAACAATGGCTTCTCAGCAGCCTTTGTGGAGCCAGATTCCTGCTGTCCAAACCACCCCACTTCCTGCTCCCAACCTGCTGGGAGCCACGGGAGGTGTCTTTATACCCCAGTAATGAGCCAGGAGAAGAAATGATAATTCATCTGTAAACCCTAGTCCACTCCCAAACCTATCTCCACCCTGAGGCCTCCACCATAGGCCTCTGCAGCTAATAAGGCTGGCGAGCTGGCAACTGGGGCTTATCTAAGCCGAAAGCCCCAGTTTAGATGGTAAATCTGACGTTAATCCTCTGTTTGCACTGCAGGCTCGAATGTAGGTTAGATGCTAAATCTGACGTTAACCCCTCACCTGCACTTCAGGCTGTGTGTCAAAAGAGAGGCCTTCCTGTGCGTCCTGGATTAGCTTGTTTAACAGTTGAACGCCAAGGTCTTATCCAGCCCCTCCCTTTGTTGCAAAGCAATCCAGTGAAGATAAGGACCTTCTCCAGGTCACCAGCTAATTTAGCGTCACTTCACCTGATCCTTCATTTTTTGGGCTCATGGTACAGTAAAACCGATTTCTCAAAAAAGCTGGAAAACAACAGGCGTAACATCAAGGAAATTGGTAAAACCTGTCCTTGCATCAGCTAGATGAAAACGAGATTTTCTAAAACACAATGCCAAGTTCATAGTTCAGGAAGATTACTTTTGTTAATCTGTCTGGTTCTAGAGTTGCAGACTTCCAGCTTCTTAAAAGTGATGATTTTTTTTAAGAGAATAATTGATCTTGATTCTTAAAATTTATGGAAACCGGTTGGCAAAGGATCTAGTTTCTACACCCAGGTCATAACATCTGCACCGGGTCACCAACTGGCTGGTGAGCTAGCAGTTATGGTGCGTGTGGTGTGTCTTCCCCAGGCCCTGCCAAGCTCAAGACACACAGGTTTGAGGGAGGAAACGGGCCCTGGGTCAGCTCTGGTCGTCCCCCACTGGACACAAGTGACTGCCTGCACTTGCACATGGTTTTTTGTGGGGTGTGAGGGTGACTAAGCCTCAGTCCCACTGCCAAGAAACTCAGGGCCACTTCTGTATTCAAATCAAAGCGGCACACATCCCACGCTCCAGTCGATCCACCCTAGGGCCTTTATCCCCCAGAAATCTTTGCAGAAGCAAGCTCAGTGTGGCATATCTGCAGTAACAAGATATTGGGAACAACCTCAATGTGCTCAGATGGTTCAACCTTCGAAAGCAGGTTCAGACAATGTGTCAAGGCAGTCTCGGAGAGAATGAAATGCAGCTGTACACCAAAAACAGCCTAAACCGGTTGCCATTGAGTTGACTCCGACTCATGGTGATCCCATGTGTGTCAAGGAGAACTGTGCTCCATAGGGCTTTTGATGGCTGTGATCTTTTGAAAGTAGATTGCCAGGGCTTTCTTTCTAGGCACCTCTGGGTGGACTCAAACTGCCAACCTTTCAATTAGTATTCAAGAGCTTAGCATTTGTACCACGCAAGGACTCCTGCAGCTATATAAATTGATGTAGAAAGGCCCAGAGGTACCGATACGTGAAAAGAGCAAGGAACAGAAAAGTCTTGGGCTGGTAACCTTGCCGGAGAAAAGACATATTCACTATCTAAGTGTGTATGTGCAGAAATGTATCTAATAAAGAGACTCTACCTGCCTAGTGGGGGAGAGAGGCCCCATTTGGAGGGGAACGCTACGAGAGTGTAATACACTCAGGAGAGGGACTCAGGGTTGTGCAAGTTCAGAATAAAGGAGAATTTTCTCCTGGGAGTCAGGGGTGGCTTCCTGGAGGAGGCATTTGAGTTGGGCCTCATGTCGGTGAGTATAAATTCTATTTTCTAACCCAGGAAATTTTGAGAATGGAAGGGGACACTATTAATACAGAATTTACTGGACAGCAACTGGTACTTGTTCCCAATCTCCACGTATTCAACTCCTCTTCATCTCTTCCGACCAAGATGACCATGTAACCTGATTTACCTGGGACAGTCCTCCCTTACACCTGTTGTCCAGCTGTGAACTCATGGTGATCTATGTGTTTCAGAGTAGAACTGTGCTCCATAGGGGTTTTCCCTCCCCCTTTTATAACATAGTTCTTTACAGGACTTTTTCCACCTAAAGGTATCTCATAAGTATTCTCCCGTATTGTTAACATAAATTACTTTCATAATGAGTGTGCTAGAAACTACATAACCATTTTCTTAATTCATATATTATAATTGTTTCAATTTTTCTTACTATAGACACCTCTGCAAGAGAGCTTGAATGTAAGCCTTTGTCTGCATTTTTTTCTTTTTCTTAAGCTTACAACAAAAAAAACCCACTACCTCTGAGCTGCTGCCTCTGCCCCTAGGTCTCTCTGGAGGGCTTTCAGTGGCTGGTTTTTGGGGAGTAAATCACCAGGCCTTTCTTCCGAGGTGCCTCTGGGTGGACTTGAACCTCCAATCTTGCGATTAGCAGCTAAGTGCGTTAACAGTTTGCACCATCCCGGGACTCCAAAGATTGGAGATAAAGGGGACTGAAGAGTATACCAGATAGAGGGAACAGCAGCTGCAAAGGCTCAGAGGTGGAAAACCACCAGATACTGCTGGGAAGAAAGGAAACCGATGAGAGGCTGGGGAGCCTCAAATGCCAGTCCAAGGAGTTAGTGGTCATCAGGCAAACTCCACTGAGACTGTCCTCTGTGGTTAAACCTGGGGTCTTGTCAGGGCCGGATTAAGGCATGCGAAGGTCCTAAACACTGATAATCTGTGGTGCCCTCTGTGCTCACTCACCTGTTTGAATGGTGATATGTGAGTTACATATATGTACATATATATGTGTGTGTGGGTGTATATCTTAGCTATTCATGATGTAACTTCTTTTTAAATGCGACTCTAATATTAGCAATTGAGTGCAAAAGTGACATATGCCATTGTAGTGGAATGAGATGAACTAGATTTTTTAGTGGGTGAATGTATCAAGAGTTAGAAGTGATAGCTCACCCGTACCTCTTGTTTATTAGAAAGAAATAGTATACTCCCAAGAAACCCGCTGAGATAAAGAGGTTTCAGTTACATGGGAGAGGACTGTAGGAAACAGATGTCAACCGAAGGTGTTAAAGTGGTAGGAGCCTCACAGCTTAAACAGCCTTGCGTGTGGGCGCCTTGTGACCTTGCATGGACCTTATTTCAGGCCAGCACATTCTCACACACTGGAGCTGGTATCAATTTCATTTAGTGCCCTGCCAGTTCCCTTCCATTGCGGCACTCATTGATCCTTGTGTCCTGTCTTCTTGGCATCTATGAGTCTTTGCTTTAGGCAACTGGTGCCCCTGTTTTGTGGTTGCCCTAAGCATGTGCTTACCTTGATTTTTGGGTAAGGACCAGACATTGCCAGTGTGTCTGCTGATGTGGGCCTGCCCCCATGGAAAAGAGGACATTCTGTCCCTCCACTGCTCGGCTCTGATTAGGGTCTGGAAGCCAAGGAGGTTGTCAGCCTGGTTGTTAAAACCTTAGACAGCTTTTTATCTTTCTGGAAACACTCCTACCTGGGTGTCCAAAAAATCCTGGTTTTGTTTTGCTTTTTTTTTTTTTTTTTTTGGAAAAGGGTGTGTTGAAGATATCAAAGCCTAAACAAAGTAAAAACTGGTTTTAGTCACTTACTCCCTTGGAAAGATATCAGTCAGAACTTGATCAAAGTCACTTGGAACATGTTTCAGGGTGGGTTACCACCACCCTCTCAGTCCGCTGTGTTTCTTTGCAGCATTCCAAGTATTGGTGTATACTCCAAAGTTCTTTTAATTTGCATATATGCCCAGGGGCCTATGGGAGATTGTGGTTGCCCTAACCTTAAGAGCTGTCTGAAGAAACTTCCATCTATAAGTCTCACACTTGGGGGGCAGCTTGCTCCCTGCGACCGTAGACCCTGTTGCTGTTGAGTTAATTGCGACTCATAGTGACCCTATAGGACTGAACGGAACTGCGCTGATACACCACCTGGGCCACGTTAACCCCTGAATCACAGTGGTCTTTGTACAAGTTTACCATTCTTGCAGAACTGAAGTTTCCTGGGGGCAGGGACTGGGTAGGTATTCTCATTCAAATGCTATCTACTCCCACTTGAGGCGCCAGCCACGGGATTCACCTTGTCTGGACAGAAGCATGCATGCACTCATCATCACCCCCTGCAGGTCCTCGCCTGAAATTGCGTGCTTGCTCAGCTTCCTCCCCTTCCAGGTCCTGTTTCCTCACACACCAGTTTCTTGGTTTCACCTGAAGGAGCACTTCCCTATTTCAGCACTTGCACATGACTCTTAGGCACAGGGGACCCAGCCTGACATGGGTGTCTAGGGTTCTGGGTCCAAGTGGAGGGATGTGGAGGGTAGGATCTACAGTGTGGAGCTTGCGAGTGAGGGGATGGGCTGGAGCAGAACTATGGGGTCAGTAAGGCCATAGAAGTCAGCAGAGGAGATGAGCTCACCTACAAGAAGGGGAGGCCCAGGAAAGGCGGAAATCAGAGCCCTAAGCCCTGGCATCTGAGGGTGGGGGCGGGGAGAGTCAGCCCAGGAGCCTGTGGAGGAGTGGTCAGAGAAGTTGAGGAAGCCAGGCAGGTACGGCAGGATATTGTGAGGGCGGTCGGGGCCATGCTACCTCTGTGAAAACAAACAAAAAAGCTATTGTCATCAGATTGATTCTGACTCTTGGCAACCCCATGTAGTACAGAGTAGAACTGCTGCATAGGGTTTTCTTGGTTATAATCTTAACCAGAAGCAGATTGCCAGGTCTTTCTTCCATGGTGTCACTGGGTGAATTTGAACTGCTAACGTTTAGGTAAGTAGTTGAGTGGAATCTGCACCACACAGGGACGTTGTCTGTGGCAATAGGGGGCAGGAAAGAAAAATGAAGACTTGGGTGAGTGCAACGTAAACGGGTTTGGTGATCCGGAGGGTGGGGGCTCACAGTGCCCCAGCCCATGGGTTCCACACTAAGTCTCATGCCAGGTGCTGGGGAGATGGAGGTGGGAGGTATGTGGTGCTGGGGGAGGTTGGAAATGGTCACTACAGATAGCAGGTGACAGGGCTGACCTGATGGAAGGTATATGAGACAGCCCCGCAGAGGTTGCCACCCACTAGTGCCTGCCACTGCGTGAAGCCCAGACCAGCCTCCCATGTGGCTGCGCTCAGGCCTGGGGCTGGCCATGAATTCAGGCTAGTTACAGACACTCTGCTTCGGCCTCCTGCCAGGGCCTCGGTTGGGGTAAGGCCAGTGAGGCACCTGGGAGGCAAGATTTAAGGCAGCACTCACTTTCAGGGTCATGCCTCGCACTGCACCCTTGTCCCAGCCCTGCTCCCGCTGATGTGGAAACTCTGTAGTGTGACATTCTCTGTAGCTCACACTCTAGCCCCAGCCCTTCACTATATGCACCCCTGCTCCACCTGCTCTTCGCGCCAAGATCTTGGACCATGCCTCTTGGGTTCACATCACTACGTGTTTGCTTATCTGATGCTTTGGGCTCAGAGCACCCTTGCTTCCTTCTTTCCTTCGCAAACATCCTTCAAGACTCAGGCCAAAAGCCCCATCAACGCCCACCAGCCAAAGACTCCCGGGGCCTGTAGTTGCACAAGTTGGGTTCACTACTTATTGCAGCAGGGAGGGGGCACGTGCGGTGGGGGCATGGCGCGTCTCATAGAAGGCGTTTGAGGCTGTGATAGGACTGAAGCTTTGGCTGGGTGATTGAGGAGGTCTGAGGAAGTGAGGCTGACTGGATTGGAGGCTGTCAGAAAGCAGGGCAATGCCATACACCTTGCCTACAGGGAGGGACTAGACGAGGAGGAGCTGTACTTGATAAAGAAGCAGCGTCTGTCTTTGGTGTTTGTGGGTGTCATGGTGCCCTTATTTTGTCTGACTTAGACAAAATTATGTAGTGGCCTTGCTTTGTCTCCCTTCGCCCTGGTCTCAGAGTGACCTTGTCTAAATGTAGCTTTCTGTGGGATTGTGCGTGTCCACATACACAACCCCTTTACCTCACACCATAAATCGGTTACCATCACGTTGACTCCAACTCATGGTGACCCCATGGTGTCAGAGGAGAACTGTGCTCCTTGGGGATGTCAACGGCTGGGTTTTCGGAAGTAGGTCACCAGGCCTTTCTTTTGAGGCCCCTCTGGGTACTTTGGTTAGCATGTGTAAACACGGCATGGAGGCGGTGTCCGACCTCCTCTAACTTCACAAGGGGGAAGGAGAATCAAGATCAACAGCCCAAGGCTGATTCCTGAGGCAGATGTCAGATACACCCTCTCTCTCTGCCATTTTTACAAACTCTGACACCAACCATCCCTCCCACGGCATTCTCTTCTCCTGTGCTGGTTCGATAATTCATTGCAAGGGCCACACAGAACTCACAGACTATGCTTACAGTTATGGGGTTTATTAGGGAAGCAACAGGTTACAGTTCAGGCAATGCTCAGGAGACATTTCTTCCGTCAGGACAGCCCTTTCGCAGCCATGCTCATAGGCAAGCCTCTCCCTGGCCCTCAGCCTCTGCCCAAAGGCACTCAGCTTTCTCATTCCATGGGCCAGGAAGTCCAGTGTGCCATCTCCTGTGGGTCTGTCCTTCCTTGGTGGTGGTGGGCTCTTCTCTTTCCCGCCTCTGGGGTGGCTTATTTCTAGCCTAGCAGGATGGCAAAAGTGACTAACCCCCTTGGTGGGCTGCAATTACCCTATCTGCACAGTCCCGCCCAATCATTGGGGTGGGAGTTACAAGACCATGGCAAGAAAGCCACACAAAAACAACCCGTTACACTGCAGCACGTTAGCGTGTTAACTGTTTGCACCACCCAGGGAGTACCAGAGACAAACGTTAATTTGAGATAGATCATGGACTTGAAGGTGAAACATGGGGGACAATCTTCATGGCCTCGGGGAGGCAAAAACTTCTTAACCTTTCCACTACTGCATTTTTTTCCTTAAAAAAAATTTTTTTTTGGATGGCATATGTTTTCAGTGTTGGAATACATGCTTACTAATTGGGTGTGTTTAAATTTTTGGTTGGTAATGTAGATTTTGAGAAATGTGATCTGGCAGTACAATCTGCCAATGATGGGAGTGGCACTTGGGCGCCACCGATCTGTGGCATGACGGTATGCCACTGAGAACTAGGTAGATAATTTATTGCTGGAATCTTTCCATTAGGTTACATGGGGAACCACTTGTTTTCCAAATATGACACAGAAAAGTGAAAACAAACCCATTAGGGGTCCCTAACTATCTTAAAAAAAAAAAAATTTTTTTTTTTTTAGCTATCACACAGGAAAGCCATAATTATGCTTACAAGCTTATCTCACAGAAATAAAGGAGAATAGAAAGCAAAAGTTTGCAAAACTAACACATCCAGGAAGCATTACCTAATAGAATGCTCAACCAACACAACAATGAGGCTCCAACTCGGTCTGCTGAGCTTCACGCATCTCAGAAGGGAGCCACCTTCATGCTAAATGCGTTGGAACCAAATTAAGGCCTTACGTCTGAGGTCCAGAGGCATAAAAAGTGGCTGGCATACTGTTTATGTCAATGGTAACAAACTAAGCAGTACAGAAGGAGCCCTAACTGAAAAAGAGGATTTCATCAAAATTCAACACTTTTGTTCCTCAAAAGTCACCTTTAAGAAAGCAGAGGGACAAGCCCCAGATTGCAAGGAGATGCTTCCACAGTATTTTGGCCCTGCCTCCAATCTTGATGTATCATGACCTTGATGATTTATCAAATATCTCAACATCCCTTCTTTTTAAAACTTCTTTTCTCTTTCCTGTACTTATTTTATTCAGAAGATGCACAGACTCTTATTCTAATTCCACCTCATGTGCAACACGAAATCAGTAGAAATCTCCTAAGATATGGAAGGCTCAAATGATTTAATTTGCCTAAACCCATAAGGGCCTGAGTTACTGAATAGGGCAACGGTAATAACGCCACTTGATGCTTTAGCGTTCAACCTTAACCTTTGCCCTCAGGATAGTTGAATAATAGTAATAATAATTATTACCTCCATTTTCCGGCTGAAGCAGCTGACGCCCAGCGAGGTTCAGGGACAGGTTGAGGTCGCGTGGCAACACCCCCAACCAGTGGTCAGACCCGTGCCTGGTGCTGAATAATGCCTCGGGCGCTGCAGGATCCCTCAGCTTTAGGGCTTTCCAAACCCCAACACTCACACCATCAAGTGTCGAGGTGGCAACTCCCAGGTAAAGGGCACGATTTGGTTGTGAACTTTGGTTACATGCTTAAGGACACACACATCCTCCTTCCTGCTGGTGCCAAAAAGTGACTTGACCTCAAAACTGTGTCCCTGGCCCTCACAGCCCTCATGCAGTCCCAAGGCCCACAGACACCAAAGACAGATGACAAGACACCAACAAAGCTGTTATTTACCCCTCCTGGGACTCCGGCCACTTTCCATTTGAAACCAGTGCCTAGAGTTACACCCCGGCTGCACAGTAAGCAATTGGCCCACACAGAGGTGAGGCTGGGCACCCACCTCACTGGTCTCTAAGCAACTGCACAATATGAGGGCGCCGTGAGGCTGAGGTGCTCACAATTTCTCAGCTCTTGCCTTTGACTCAGTTCCTGGAATTTCCTATGGGGCACTCCGTGTCCTGTTCCTCCCGGCACAGCTGCTGCTCCCAAAGCTGCATCCAAACAAAGCCTTGGAAATGGGGAAGAGGCCAAAAGAGAGAGACGGATACAGACAGAGATAGACAAACAGAGAGAGACAGATAGTGAGGTAGAGACAGAGACAGGGAGAGACAGAGAGAGATACAGAGGGAAGCGGAGAGAGAGACACAGAAAGACAGAGAGAGCGTGTGCTCCGATTCATTCATTGTATTATCAGATGTTTGGAGACGTGTGGAAAACACAGAGATAAGTCCCCAGGCTTGGATTCAAGTCCTGCCTCTGCCACTCACTGACTGTGCCTCACTTTTCCTCAACTGCAAAATAGGCACAATTTCATTGCTCACCTCACAGCATCATGGTGAGCATGGAGACGATGCCATAGAAGGGTTTGAGCATAGGACCTGGGATCTGCAGGCGTGGGCATGAGGGCTGGCTCTGCAGTGTACTGACTATGTGGCCTTGAGCGTGCCCCACCACCTCTCCGAATGTCTGGTAGGGGACTTTCGGAAGTTGATGAGCAAGCCTGTGTCCACCCACTCTTCCTGTCCCAGCAGCCTCAGTTGGCATGTGTGTAATGGACGAATGCAGGTGAGGGTTGCTAAGGGGAGGGACAAAAAGTTTGTGTAAGTGTGAACCATAAAGTACATCTTTCTATATATTTCGATGTATATTAGCTGAGCGTCATGCTTTCTGGGCCCTGAGGGGGCTGCAGAGGTAAGTGCAGCACCTCAGGGAGCCCACAGCCAAGGGGAGGACGATGTGTACCTGCCAGCTCCTTCTCTGTGCCATAGGCACCATACTATGGAGGAGGAAACGGAGGGTCAGTCAGACAAAAGAACTTGCTCAAGGCTGCACAGTGAACACATTTAGCTGATTTTTAAGTCTGCTGTGTTTTCAGGGGAAAACAAATCAAAGCAGGGCCCAAGTTGGGTTTGATGGAGGGGACTTTGGCTAAGACCGTGGGAGCGGGGGTAGCATTTCAGGGTGGGTTGGGTGGAAAGCACCGGATCAGCTCAGTGGGCAGCAAGGGCAGGGTGGTTGATACCAAACTGTCCCCTGGGTAGGGGACATGAAGACAGATTTCCCATTACCTCAAGCAGCTTTGCCTCAGAACCCTGCTTTCTTTACTGAGCTCCCCCAGCAGCTTTTGCATTAGAATCCTGTTTCCTTTGCTTGGCTTCCTCCCTCACAGCTTTGCATTAGAATCCTGCTTTCTTTGCTTGGAAATTATATGTAAACCCCATTGCACCTGTGTAGTATGATTAAGACTGTTGCTAATGTAACTTGTTATGGACTCCCTACTTGTAAACCCCTTAAAAGTAATCTTTCCCCTTGCCCTCAGGGAGTAGTCTTGGTGGTAGCGGCTCCGGCTGACTCCTTTCCTTGCACAATGAAATAAAGGTACTTTTCTGCCTTCCCACCTCAGTGTCTCATTTACTGGCCAATATAAGTCATGCTGAGCAAGAACCTGGGGTTCCCAGACGACAACAAAGTGAGGGAGTCATGAGTCTCTGAGCCAGACTTATCCTGAACCAGCAGGAGTGTCATTGGCTCACCTGGCTAATCTCTGAGCTCCAAGCTGGCGACACAGAGGAATTAGGTGTTTCCCTGACCCTAGGAGCTCAAGCATTTGTCACGAGTCAGATGTAGCGACAGCGCACAGGCAGACAGCCAAGAGAACCTAGAGAGGTGTCCTAGCCTGGGGCACCAGGGAAGGCTCTGGGGAGTGCCCAGCTCCTCACTAGGATCTGAAAAGGCGACTAGGAGAAAAAAGCTAGGTGGAAAGCGGTGGGAAGGACTTGGAGGCAGAGGAAACAGAGGTGTCCAAGGCTCTGGGGCTGCAGCAAGATGTCTGAGGAGGCAGGGGAAGTGACCAGCCCCAGGAATTTTGTCCCTCAAAAGATAGGTTGAACTCCTAAACCCTGTACCTGTGAATGTGGCCTTGTTTGGGGAACTAGGATCTTTCTTTGCTGATGTTATCAGTTCAGTTAAAGGTCGTTCCTGAATAGGATAGGTCCTAACCCTAAGCCCTTCTGAGTGGTGTTTTATAAAAGGGGAGTGCAGACCCAGAGTCACTCACAGGCGGAACACGGCATGTGAGTATCTTTCTACAAGCAGTGAACGAACGCCAAGGATTGCTGGTAACCACTAGAAGCTAGGAGAGAGTATGGGACAGATTCTACCTCAGAGTGCTCAGAAGGGATCGACACAGCTGTTAACGTTATTTGAACTTCTAGCCTTTAGAATGGTGAAAAAAGTAATTTCTGTTCTTTTAAACCACCCACTTTGTAGTATCTTGTTACAGTAGTCCAGGAAACTAACACCCAGAAGGAAGGATGGAGGATGCAGAAGGTTGGTTTTGTAGGCAGTTGGTGGAGGCTGAGGAATGGAGTGACAGGTGAGGTGGTGGGATGGGAGTCTGAGAGAGTAGAGAAAGCATAGCCCAGTCACTGGAAGTTTCCTTTGTTAAGAAGCATCCAGAACTATCCATAGAGGTACAGGAGTTGTGACTTCCTGGGGCAAGCTGGCACCAGTAGGCAGGGAAAGAGTTGGAGTTGAGTGGTCCAGGCCAGGTTTCATGAGCTTCTATCTGCTTGGTTCCTACTGCTCTTCGTGACATGGCCAACTCCTAGGACTGCTGTCTTTAGTGAGCTGACCCCAGAAAAGGCAGGATGAGCCCATGGAGAAATCATGCTGCTGCCAGCAGCTGCTTTTTATTGAGCACTTACTAAGTGCCAGGCCTGTGCTCAGTGCCTTTCACTCATTATCTTAATTAATGCTCCCAACAGTTCCGGGAGGCAGAGATTTATTACCTTCCTTTCTTGTCACGGGGGAAAACTGAGGTGCAGTGTTGGGGGTGGGGACTATTTCCAGAAGGCATTAAATCAGTGTGGTAAGATGTCTGTAGAGGGAATACCTGGTATGCTAGACTAGTATTTAACGGTAGAATGTCTAAGGTGGCTTGAGTTGATTTTTAAGGACCTGTCCACCTCCGAACAAAGACAAGACAGCCATTAGAAGACTGAAGCAAAAAACATTTATGTGACAGAAAAAAAAAAAGTCGTGTGTGTGTGTGTGCATGTATCTCTGGTAGATCTAACATTCCATAGTTAAACATGTCTCTCACCCCTATTCCCAGATCTTAGGCCAACCATAGGCTGATGGTAGATATGGCAGGACAAGCTTCCAGCCAGAACCATCCCAGGGCCAGATCACCACATGAGGGTTCAAGCTCCAGTCACTGGGTAGAGATGGGAGCCTGGTAGCCTGGGTTTGAGTCCCAGCCTTGCGACTGACTTGATGTGTGACCCCTGACAAGTTTTCTTTTCTTCCTGAACCTGTTTTCTTGTTTGTACAATGAGGAGGTTGGTATCCATCAAACAATAATTTCAGTGCACTTTCTTCCAGGAGTGGGCCATGTTGAAGGAATCACTCCTTTTCTGAAGAATGGCTTCTATCTGGCCTGGGAATCTTCAATGTTCAGTTACTTAGGGACCCAGATGACCACCTGCACTTCCTTATGATGCTAGCAAGGGTCATAACCCTGACCCTGAGAACCCAGACCTTTGTCTGTTCCCAACTTTTTCTGTGATGTGATAATAGTAAAAATAAAAGTGACTAACACCTAGCATATATTATGGCCAGGCACTGTTCTAAGCTTTATGAATATCAACTCATTTAATCCTCACTTTAGCCCTGTGAGGTAGGTAATCTTCTTATACCCATTTTACAGATGAGGAACAGAGAAGGTCAGTAACAGGCCAAAGGCTACACACTTAGTAAGCAGAAGAGCTGGGAGGATTTTAACCCAGGCTGTCTGAAGCTGGAATCTGTGCTCTTTAACCACTATACTGTACTGCCTTTCATAACGGTAATAAATATGATATTGTTAAACTTATGTTGAGCACTTGCTATGTCTTTGAACACATACATTAGCATGTTTTATCCTCACCATAATCCTACTGGTGAGTGGATAATTATTTTCTATACCCATGTTACAGTTGAGGAAACAGAGGCTCATAGAGTGAAGTAACTTACTTGAGGACACACAGCAAGTCCACTACAGAGCAGGGATTTGAACCTAGGCCTGTGTGACCCCAAAGCCCTTGCTCTTAGTGACTCCTCTATACTGCCTGGGCCAACCTGCCACACACTGAAACTGACATGTATGTGTGTGTGTGTTAAACAAGCCAAATAAAATGGCCGAGGGTCAAACCAGTGGGGCTGGGCTGTGGCTTTGAACACCTGTCAAATCAGAAAGCTCTAGTTTAATGCCTGCCCCATTCTTCCCTGAAAAGGATTAGTAGTTGGAAAATATGGCCTTGGTGATAGAAACAACACCAGAGATCAAATGATAGAATTTTGCAAGACCCATGACTTCTCACTGAATACCTTTTTCAACAACATAAATGGCTACTATACACGTGGACCTCGCCAGAAGGAATACACAGGAATTAAATCGACTACATCTGTGGAAAAAGACAATGGAAAAGCTCGATATTGTCAGTCAGAACAAGGCCAGTGGCTGACTGTAGAAAAGACCATCAATTGCTCATATGCAAGCTCAAGTTGAAGTTGAGGACCCGGAAGACCACCAGTTGAAGAAAATTAGAACAAGTCCATGAGAGCCGAAATACAACCTTTAGTATATCGCACCTGAAATCAGAGAACATATGAAGAATAGATTTGACACATTGAACACTAATGACTGAAGATCAGACAAGTTGTAGAATGACATCAAAGACATCATACATGAAGAAAGCAAGAGGTCATTAAAAAGACAAGAAAGAAAGAAAAGACCAAAATGGATGTAAGAAGAGACCCTGAAACTTGCTCTTAAACATAGAGCAGCTAAAGAGAAAGGAAGAAATGATGAAGTAAAAGAACTGAACAAAAGATTTCAAAGGGCAGCTTGAGAAGACAAAGTAAAATATTATAATGAAATGTGCAAAGACCTAGAGATAGAAAACCAAAAGGGAAGAACACACTTGGCACTTCTCAAGCTGAAAGAACTGAAGAGAAAATTCAAGCCTCGAGTCGCAGTATCGAAGGATTGTAGGGGAAAACTATTAGATGACACAAGAAGTATCAAAAGAAGATGGAAGGAATACACAGAGTTGCTGTACCAAAAATAATTGGTCTATGTTCAGCCATTTCAGGAGGTAGCCTATTATCAAGAACTGATGGTACTGAAGGAAGAAGTCCAAGCTGCACTGAAGGTATTGGCAAAAAACAGGGCTCCAGGAATTGACAGAATGCCAACCGAGATGTTTCAGCAAACAGATGCAGTACAGGAAGCACTCACTCGTCCATGCCAAGAAATTGGGAAGACAGCTACCTGGCCAACTGACTGGAAGAGATCCATATTTGTAATCCAAGAGAATGAGGAAGTTATTAAAAAATAACATTAAAATCACACACAAGTAAAATCTTGCTGAAGATCATTCAAAAGCAGTTGCAGCAGTACATTGACAGGGAACTGCCAGAAATTCGAGCCAGATTCAGAAGAGCATGTGGAATGAGGGATATCAGTGCTGATGTCAGATGGAGCTTGGCTGAAAGCAGAGAATACTAGAAAGATGTTTACCTGTGTTTTATTGACTATGGAAAGGCATTGGACTGTGTGGATTACAACAAATTATGGATAACATCGTGAAGAATGGGAATTCAGGAACACTTAATTGTGCTCATGAGGAATCTATACTTAGACCAAGAGGCAGTTGTTTGAACAGAACAAGGGGATACTGCATAGTTTAAAATCAAACTGTGCATCAGGGTTGTATTCTTTCACCATACTTACTCAATCTGTATGCTGAGCAAATAATCTGAGAAGCTGGACTATATGAAGAAGAATGGGGCATCAGGATTGGAGGAAGACTCATTAACAACCTGCATTATGCAGACGACACAACCTCGCTAGCTGAAAGGGAAGAGGACTTGAAGCCCTTACTGATGAAGATCAAAGACCACAGCCTTCCATATGGATTACACCTCAACATAAAACAAAAATCCTCACAAATGCAGCAATAAGCAATCTTATGACAAATGGAGAAAAGACTGAAGTTGCCAAGAATTTAATTTTACTTGGAACCACAATCAAAGCCCACAGAAGCAGCAGTCAAGAAATCAAATGATGCATTACATTTGGCAAATGTGCTGCAAAAGTTCTCTTTAAAGTGTTAAGAAGCAAAGATGTCACTTTGAGGACTAAGGTGCACCTGACTCGAGCCATGGTGTTTTCAATTGTCTCATATGCACGTGAAAGCTTGACAGCGAGTAAGGAAGACCGAAGAAGAATTGATGCCTTTGAATTGTGGTGTTGGTGAAGAATATTGAATACACCATGGACTGCCAGAAGAATGAACAAATTTGTCTTGGAAGAAATACAGCCAGAATGCTCACTAAAAGCAAGGAAGGGGAGACTTCATCCATGTACTTTGGACATGTCATCAGGAGGGACCAGTCCCTGGAGAAACACATCATGCTTGGTTAAGTAGAGGGTCAGTGAAAAAGAGGAAGGCCCTCTACAAGATGGGTTGACACAGTGACTGTGTAATGGTTAAGGTTGTATGTCAATTTGGCTGGGCCATGATTCTCAGTGATTTCATAGTTGTATGATGGTGTGATCACTTCCACAATGAGATTTGATATTATGTGATCACTTCCATGATGGGATCTGCTGTGAGTAGCCCATCAGTTGAAAGAGAGTTTCCTGGGTGTGTGGCCTTCATTGAATATAAGTGGATATTCTGGCAAGTCTGGGCTTTTGCTTATACTGGATCCTGCAGCTGGCTCTGGTTCATCTGATCTCCAGTTCTTGGGACTTGAGCTGGCAGCTTACCTGTGGTCTTGCCTGCAGATCTTTGGGATTTGTTGATCTTCACAGCCTGTGAACAAGAGTCCTGCCCTCTAAACTGAGGATCTTGGGTTTGCCAGCCCCTGTGGCTACATGCATCAGGAGAAGCCTCTATCTTGTCCCACAGACTTGGGACATTCCAGCCTCTACAACTGCATGAGCCATTTCCTTGATATAAATCTCTCTCTCTATATATATTTATATGCCTTACTGGTTTTGTTTCTCTAGAGAGCCCAGCCTAAGACAGGCTCCAACAATGGACTCAAGCATAACAACAATTGTGAGGATGGTGCAGGACCAGGCAGTATTTCATTTTGTTGTTCATAGGGTCACTATGGGTCCGAAACGACTTGACAGCACCTAATGACATGCTTCTCTGAAGCAGGCCAGAAGATGCAAGGAGAGGAAAAGAGGTGAGCAAGGTGCAGAAAGGGGGCTGCTGGGATGGGGGTGCTGGTCCGTTTAGGCCACAAAAAAGCTGCATAACAGAACCCAAAACTCAGTGGCTATTAGTTAGTGATGCTGAGATTTTGAGGATCAGTAATTAGGTTGGTCTCACCTGGGAAGTTGTGGGCTCTTTCATGTGTCTGTGGTCAGCTGTAGGCTGGGTAGGTAACTTTGCTGGCTCGGCTGTGGCAATTGGGCTGACTCTTCTTTGCTCCAGGTAACTCTCATCCTCAGGCAGGCTTGCTGTACTTAGCTGCCGTGGAGTCAGCCCCTGGCTCATGGCAACCCCATGCCCAATGGAATCAGGCTGTTGTGATCCACAGGGTTTTCACTGGCTGATTTCAGGAGCAGATCACCAGTCCTTTTCTCCTAGTCCATTTCAGCCTGGAAGCTCCGTTGAAACCTGTTCAGCATCACATTAATACACCAGCCTCCATTAACAGGTGAGTGGTGGTTGCACTTGAAGTACATTGGCTGGGAATCAAATTTGGGTCTCCCACATGGAAGGCGAGATTTCTACACACTGAACCTTCCCTGCTGTCTAACCAAAACACCAAACCCGTTGCCATCCAGTCAATTCCGATTCATAGCAACCCTATAGGACAGAGTAGCACTGCCCCATAGAGTGATTTTGAACTGCTGACCTTTTGGTTAGCACCCGAGCTCTTAGCCACTGCACCTCTAGTCACTTGGGGGAACAGCCTCCGAAAGAGTAAGCGGAGGCATACAAAGCCTCTTGAGGCCTGGGCTCAGGACCCACACTGTCACTTCGACTGCATTCTACTGGCCAAAGCAAGGTATGCGGCCAGCCCCAGATTGAAGGCCTGGAGAAGTAGGCTCCATCTTCTGATGGGAGAAGCTGCAAAGTCACATTACAAAGGGCATGGGGACAGATTGGTGAAGGATTGTGGCCATTTTTGCAATCAACCACGAATATTAAGCCACAAAAGCATGTTGCAAAATGATATGAAGCTTAGGATCATCATTTTTGTGAAAAAAAGTGGTCAATTCCAGGGAGTAAAATTGATGCGGAGGGCCTCAACTGAGACCGTCCCTTTTACTTTATTACATGTCTTGTCATGATGTTTGACTTTTGCTTCCAAAAATGAAACTTTTAGATTTCAAAGAAATAAAGAATTTGCCCTACAGGTGTGTAACCAGACTCACGAAATGGTACCAGTCTGAGAGAGTTCATCAAACATCGCTTGCCCCAGCAAGAGATGAAAACACCCTAAGTGAACATCAGAGGGTCCTGCCTAAATAGCACTCTTGGCCTCTGCACGATGGACTTCTGCTCTGCAGTAAAACAATGCACCGGACAGCCTGAAATATCCCAATGGCTTCCAAGACAGAAAGTGAACACGTTGCGTTGCAAAACAGCATCCTACAGTCCTGTTTGTGTAAAAACTGTATAGAATGTTTCTGGAAGGACTCACAAGTCTTGGCAGTAGTAGCTGCCTCTGGGCAGGTGAATTGGTGTCTGGGGGACAGAGATGGGGAGGAGATTGACTTTCTCTTTACATCTTTTAGTATCCTGAAAGTTTTGTGTCATGTGAATGTGGACTCTGTAAAGAAATGAGTATAAATAAATGTTTAAACTCTGTTTGTTTTAAAAAACAAACAAATTCACAAGGAATTCTTTTTGAAATGGGTGGGCCAAGGAAGATAAAAGATGACACAGATTTTTGTTCCAGCCCCTGACTCACAGTGTGACCCTGGTTAAGCCGCTCAGCGTCAATTTCCCAATTGGTAGAATGTCCCAATTCTCTCCGCGTGGCCTCACTACAAGGTCATTGTGATCAGGGTTACTGTGTTGCACAACTCCAGAGGGCGCCATTACCGTCATCATCCACACGACTGCTGCCCCTTGCAATTGTGCAGTGTGCGGATGGGCAGCTGTAGGAGATGGCCCTGATGTGAAGCTACAATGGGATAATGGCTAGGAGAGAACTTTGCGAACTATGGGAGTGAGGGGGTGTGTGGCTTAATGTGTGTGACAGTGCATCTTTCTGAATGTCTGTGTACTTTCTGCTGACATATGTCCTGGGGTGGGGAGATGGGAAGATCACTCCCTCCCCTTCCAGGCTCAGGCACCTGGGTCTTCTGGGAGCCATGTCTGAGAAGATGAGGGACCATTTAAAGCCTGCTGAGATCTCCCACCCCACCTAGGAGGTCCAGCCACCAGGCAAGCTATTGCCTCAGGCCCTTTCTATGCTGGCTTGGGGTCTCTGTCCCCAAGGTAGGGATGCAAGAGAGGAATTCACACACCAGGATGCCTTCTGCTTTTCCGGGTACAGAGCTGTTGGCCCAGCAGAAAGACTGGATTCTCATGCTTAGTATCTCTAGGACCTTGGGCAAGGCAACACCACCTCTCTGAGGCTCAGTGTTCTCATCTGTGACATAGGGTGTGTGAGGAAGAAATGCGAAGTGAGGTCAGGTGCCCAGTGGGCACTCAATCAATGCTAGTTCCTGGAATTAGCTCCCACGACCTTATGCGTGGCCCTCAGAAACACATAAGGTGTGTCATTGCTGTTGTTGTTAGGTGCTGTCGAATTGGTTCTGACTCATAGTGACCCCATGTACAACAGAAGGAAACGCTGCCCAGTCCTTCACCATCCTCACAATTGTTATGCTTGAGCCCATTGTTATAGCTGCTGTGTCAATCCATCTCGTTGAGGGTCTTCCTCTTTTTCACTGACCCTCTACTTTACCAAGCATGACGTCCTTCTCCAGGGACTGATTCCACCTGATAACATGTCCAAAGTATGTGAGACAAAGTCTCTCCATCCTCGCTTCTAAGGAGCATTCTGGCTATATTTCTTCCAAGAAGTTGTTACCCAGGCATAAAACGCATAGAAGGAAACACACACCACACTCTCAGCAGGGACTTCCATGCATGATTTTAAAATTGTCAAAAATGCCAGTAAAGATGTTTCCATTATGAAAATAGACAAAGTAAAAAAAAAGAAAGAAAAGTCAAAACCCACACTGAGTATGTGCCTCCAATATCTCTGAGGCCCAGGAGGTGGGACGATGTAGGAGGAGCACTGTAGGAAGGGGCAGAACCCGAGTTTGAGTTCCAGGTCTTTCTGCCACTGGCCAGCTGGGCGCCAGTGCACAGCCAGTGCTGTTGAAGGTTCCTGTGCCTTTGTTGCCTGGCTTGGGCTCTGCTCAAACCACCCTGCCTTCTCCATGTTCAGGAACAGGGCTTTTAGATATGAAGAAGACACCGCCACCTTACAGGTAAGGGGCCTCAGTAAGGTAAGGGGCCTCTCAGCTCAGGGCACAGTGGTGGGAACATCAGCTGCAGAGGCCCCGCCCAGCCATCCCTGGACCTGGGACCCTGCTGTTTCCGTGGGCTGCTCCCTGTGGCCCCAAATGACCCCAGGCTGACCCTCAACTCATGCGTATCCCAGAGCCCAGCACTGTGGGTCAGAGAGATCCACACAGTTGACCTTAGGCACAGAGAGGCTAGACCACACTCCAATGCTTCACAGCCAACTTCAGGAGTGGAGGCCAGGAGCCCAAAACCCAGCATTCCTTCAATGGCCTCAGCCTCTCAGATGCTGTGTGAGCTTCTGTGGCTCCCCACCAGGCCCATCAGGTTTTGATGATGCAGGTTTCTGACAGTCCCCAGGGAATCTCTGGCCTGATTCAAGGGTCAGGGATCTGCAGGGCACAGGCAGCTGAGAAGGGTTTCCAGGGTTGGCTGGGCCAAGACTGACAGGTCTCTGGAAGGTGGGAAAGGTGCCCACCCCTCAGAAATGGTCCAGGCTTCCAGAGTTTGAGAGGGGCAGGACTGGCAGATCCAGGAACAGATGGCAGGCAAGATGACCAGGCAGGAAAGGAAAGACACAGGTGTCATCTAGCAGGCAGGCTAGTCTGAAATCTACAAGAGGGTGAAATTTATAAGAGATGACTTTTCCGGAAGGCTTCATTTGAGCCCCAAGGTGGCAAACAGGCTCAGACCAGTGGAGGGAAATGAGTGAGATCCAAGCTACACTTCCGGTTCTGTTCTTCCCGTTCCCGGCTGAGTGCCCTTGAACGTAACAGCCTCTGCCCTGGCTGAGCCTTGAAGCCTGAATTATCACCCAGTGGTCACAAGCAACGGCCATAACTACCCTGCTCGCCTTAGAGGGATTGGTGATGAGATGCCCAATCATAGGCCAGCGACCCCTCGGGAATGGCCAATAGCGATCATGGCTGACAGTTAATTCAGACAGTTGTGGGTTTGAGTCCTGGCTCTGCCCCTGACCAGTTGTGTTATTGCAGACAAGTGACTTCACCTCCAGAGATTCACTCATAGTCTTTCTCTGTAATATGGGGACTATGAAAATTGCTCCTCACCAGATGAATGTAAAGATTTAATGTGATCCTATGTATTGGTTGCTTGTACTTAGCAAGCCCTCAGTAAGCCAGAAACAAGTTAGGGTCAAGTTGACTCTGACACATGATGAACCCATGTGTGTCAGAGTAGAACTGTGCTTCATAGTGATTTCAATGGCTGATTTTTTGGAAGCAGGTCACCAGACTGTTCTGAGAAACCTCTGGGTGAACTCAAACTTCCAACCTTCCAATTAGCAGGTGAGTACATTAACTATTTACACCACCCGGGAACACCTAGTAAGCCATAGCCCTATGATTCTTATTACTATTGATAACCGTCATTGAGATATAATTGCTGTTGTTGTGCCATCCAGTAGATTCAGAAAGATGTTTACCTGTCTTTTATTGATAGTGCAAAGGCGTTTGATTGTGTGGATCATGACAAATTATGGGTAATATTTTGAAGAATGGGAATTCTGGAACACTTAGTTGTGCTCATGCAGAACCTGTGCATGGACCAAGAGTCAGTCGTTCAAACACAACAAGAGCATACTGCGTGGTTTAAAGTCAGGAAAGGTGTGCATCTGGGCTGTATCCTTTCACCACACTTAGTCAATCTGTATGCCGAGCAAATAATCTGAGAAGCTGGACTATATGAAGAAGAACAGGGCATTAGGATTGGAGGAAGACTCATCAACGACCTGCATTATACAGATGACACAGCCTTCCTTGCTGAAAGTGAAGAGGACTTGAAGCACTTACTGAGGAAGATCAAAGACTACAGCCTTCAGTATGGTTTATAACACAACACGATGAAAACAAAAATCCTCACAACTGAACCAATAAGCATATTATAATAAACAGAGAAAAGATTGAAGTTGTCAAGGGTTTCATTTCACTTGGATTCAAAATCAGCGCCCATGCAGGCGTCTGGGGACTATGGCTTCAGGAGACATCTAAGTCAATTGGCAAAATAAATTCTATTAAGAAAACATTCTGCATCCCACTTTAAAGTGTGGCATGTGGGGTCTTAAACGCTAACAAGCGGCCATCTAAGATGCATCAATTGGTCTCAACCCATCTGGATCAAAGGAGAATGAAGAACACCAAGGTCACAAGGTTATTATGAGCCCAAGAGACAGAAAGGGCCATATGAACTAGAGACTACAACATCCTGAGACCAAAAGAACTAGATGGTACCCGGCCACAACCAATGAGTGCCCTGACAGGGAGCATAACAGAGAACCCCTGAGGGAGCAGGAGAACAGTGGGATGCAGACCCCAAATTCTCATAGAAAGACCAGACTTAATGGTCTGACTAAGACTAGAAGAATCTTGGCAGTCATGGTCCCCAAACCTTCTGTTGGCCCAGGACAGGAACCATTCCTGAAGCCAACTCATCAGACATGGATTGGACTGGACAATGGGTTGGAGAGAGATGCTGATGAGGCGTGAGCTGCTTGCATCAGGTGGACACTTGAGACTGTGTTGGTACCTCCTGTTCAGAGGGGAGATGGGAGGGTAGAGGGGGTTAGAAACTGGCAAAACGGTCACGAAAGGAGAGACTGGAAGGAGAGAACGGGCTGACTCATTAGGGGGAGAGTAAGTGGGAGTATGTAGTAAGGTGTATATTAGTTTCTATGTGAGAGACTGACTTGATTTGTAAACTTTCACTTACAGCACAATAAAAATTATTAAAAAAAAAATCAACGCCCATGGAGGCAGCAGCCAAGAATCAAACAATGCTTTGCACTGGGTAAATATGCTGTAAAGGAGCTCTTGAAAGTGTTAAAATGCAAAGATGTCACTTTAAGGACTAAGGTGCACCTGATTCAAGCCATGGATGGTGTTTTCAATCACCTCATATGCATGTGAAAGCTGGACAATGAACAAAGGAGACCAAAGAAGAATTGATGCCTTTGAATTATGGTGTTGGTGAAGAATATTGAATACACCATGGACTGCCAGAAGAATGAACAAATTTGTCTTGGAAGAAGTACAACCAGAATGTTCCTTAGAAGCAAGGATGGCGAGACTTTGTCTCACATGCTCTGGACATGTTATCAGGAGGGACCAGTCCCAGGAGAAAGACACCATGCTTGGTAAAGTAGAATATCAGCGAAATAGGGGAAGATGCTTGAAAAGATTGACACAGTGGCTGCAACAACGGGCTAAAGCATAACAGCATTTGTGAGGGTGCTGCAGGACTGGGCAGTGTTTTGTTCTGTTGTACATGGGGTCACCACGAGTTGGAACTGACTCAAAGGCAGAACTCAACGGGACTGCCTTGTTTTTCCAGGTCTTGAAAGTTTTCTGCCTTTGACACGGTTCAGTCTTACCACTTTTCTGTCACTGCATATTAGTGGAAGATATTTGAGTTTTCCTTCTCTGACAGATTTCCTCCTTACGCAGGTTCTGGCTTTCTCAGGTTTTTCTGTGTCATAGGTGTCTCTGTCATAGGTGCTGTTGTCTTAGCCCTGGAAAAGCTCAACAAGCCCTCACATGCTCCCCCAAAAAGCAAGACATTCAAATCCCTAGAAACAGGGCTCAGGGAAGCGAAGCCCTGAAGCTTGCCCAGGGCCAGGCAGCAGCATGGGCAGAGGAGGTAGAGGGAAACCAGGCACTGCAGCCCCCCTCCTCCACCTGCCTCTTCTCAGCCTCTTCCCCCTCCCCTGCCATGTGCGGGCGTTTGTGCCTCCAGGGAGCTGGCATCTGTCCCTGTGCCTGCAGGGAGCTGGCATCTGCCCCTGTGCCTCCAGAGAGCTGGCATCTGCCCCTGTGCCTCCAGGGAGCTGGCATCTGCCCCTGTGCCTCCAGGGAGCTGGCATCTGCCCCGGTACAGGCCAGGGAGGAAGTAGGCGGGAAGGAGGGCTGGGGAAGCACACTCAGGGCCCCAGATGTCTGCCCAAGATGGGCCGCCCAGTCAGGGTCAGGGCAGGCTGTGGCTGTGCTTCCTGGGCGGACTAGCTCCCTGAGTGGCATCTGCCTGGGGATTGGTGTTGAGGGGCTGACACCGGGCGGGGCAAACTGGGGTGCCACAGATAGGAGTGGGCGAGAGGCGGTTCTCCTCTTCCATCTGCAGCAGTGTTCACAGAACCCTGACCCCCCCGCCCCCAAATCATAGCTTCCTCAGGAAAACCAGAATGGCAAACTGCAGCTGTGAAGCCATCCAAGGGATGCCTTCCTTTTTTTCTCTACCCTCACATCCAGGGCCTCAGCAGCTCCTGCTGATTCTATAACAGATCCCAAATGCCACCACTTCTCCCCACCCTCCACTGCTCCCATGGCCCCCAGCCACCATCCTCCGCACGGCGTGTTGCAGTAGGCCCCTCGCTCTGACCCTTGTCCTGCCGCACAGCAGGCACCCCGGCCCAGCTGCCCCTGTGACTGAAGCAAGCTCCTTTTGTGTTGGAGTCACTGGATGGTGGAAATGGCTAGCAGTGCCTGGCTCCTAACCAAAGGTGGGAGGTTGGAGTCTACACAGAGGTGCCTCAGAAGAAAAGCCTGGTGATCCGCTTCTAAAAAATCAGCCATCGAAAACCCTACTGAGCACCGTTCTACTTTTACACACATGGGGTCGCCATGAGCTGGGATTGCCTCAACAGCAAGTGGTTTATATTTTGTGTAAAAAGAAAAATATGAATATGGATTGCGTGTCCTTCTATTTGCGTATGGAAACTACTTCATCCGGGTAATGTGACCCAAGACAGTTGAGAGGCGGAGCCCAAAGCAAGCCCAAAGTCTGAGGGCCCTCTTAAGAAAAAGAATGCAAAAATCAGGCACAAACATATTCAGAATAAGAAAGGGAATCATACAAAGTTGGACATTTTAGAAAGTTGACAAATGCCACGAACATCACAAAATCCAGAAAAATAACACAGTCCTTTTATGACTGGTCTGACCAAACTTTATAACTTCTTTTCCTCAACATTTTTCAAGTGCAAGAGCACAGATCACCCTTACTGATGACAGTATGGAACACCGCTTGTAGAGAATTGAAAAATAACTCAGTCTTTCCTCTAACTTGGTGTGTTGAGTAAAGTTTGTATTATTATAACTGTCTGGAACAGCCTCTTTCAGCCCCACAACTTGTAACTGGGGAAAAAATACATTATGTATCAATGATTGTCAAATGTGAAGAACTTCTCTCGAAGTTTCATCATGTATAACCTCTTACAGACAAGCTTTCATAGCGGCTACAAGTCTGTGCCCTACAGACACAGAAATTCTGTGACGAATTGTATTTTGTATGAGCCTCCCCATAAAGAAAAAGAAAAAATGAAGTGTGTTTTTAACTTTTTTTAATTAAAAAAAATTTTTTATTGTATAGACCATTACAACCACAAAAAAATATTAGCCCACAATCCCACCATCTTGCACAAATATCATTAGGGTTTTATGTATTTTTCTCTCTTTTTTTCCACTTCCATGGTCATTTTTTTTTTTATCGTGGTAGAAATATACGTAACGAAACATTTGCCATTTTTACATGTACAATTCAGTGATGTTAATTACATTATGGTGCGCAACCATCGCCGTTACCTGTTTCCAATTCTTTTCCATCACCCGTAACAGAAGTTCAGTACCTCCTAAGCAATGAGGCTCCCTTTCCCCTCCCTCCCGTCCCTAGTCATTGCCCTTGAGTCACTTCCAACTCATAGCAACCCTGTAGGACAGGGTTTCCAAGGCTGTAATCTTTACTTGAGCAGACTGCCACATCTTTCTCCCTCGGTGCAGCTGGTGGGTTCAAACCACCCGCCTTTCAGCTAGCAGCCGAGCTCTTCACCACTGTGCCATCAGGGCTCCTTCCCCTCCTGCCCCTGGTAACCACTAATAAGCTTTGGTCACCATGCACTTGGCTATTCTATATATTTCATATAAAGTGGAATCATACAATATTTGTCTTTTTGTGTCTGACTTATTTCACTTGACATAATATTTTCAAGGTTTATCATGTATTAGAATTTTGTTTTATGGCTGAGTGATATTCCACTGTATAGATAGATATACCACGTTTTGTGTATCCACTCATTTGTTGGTGAACACTTGGGCTGTTAGCACCTTTTGGCTATTGTGAAGAGCGCTGCAATGAACACTGCTATATGAGGACCTGTCTGCTTCCTGCTTTCAATTATTTTGGGTGTATACCTAGGAGTGGAATTGCTGGCTCATATACCAATTCTGCGTTTAACTTTTTGAGGAACTGACATTGGCTTTAAAAAAAAAACTATTGCATTTCCGGTGAAGGTTTACACAGCAATTTAGGCCCCGGTCAACAGTTTCTACACAAGTTGTTCAGTGACTTTGGTTACATTCGTCACAATGAGTGAACATTCTCATTATTTTCATTCTGGTTGTTCTGTTTCCATTAATCTAATTGCCCTGCCCCCTTACATTCCCACCTTTGTTTTACAGTAATTGTTGACTGTTTGATCTCATATAGGTGATTTTTTAAGGGAGCACAGTACTTAAGGGGGATATTCATTATTTTTTGAGCTAATTTGTTATTTAGCTACAAGGTGACCTCTGGGGTTAGTTTTGGTCCAAGGTTTGAAAAATATCTCAGGCAATAGTCTTGGGGAGTCCTCCAGTTTCAACTAGCCCAGAAGGTATGAGTTTTTTTTTTTTTTTTTTTTTCCATTTGAGGTTTTGTTCCACATTTTTATCCCATTCCATCAGGGCCCATCTATTATGGCCCTGAATAGAACTGTTGGTAGTGGTAGCCAGGCACCATCTCTAGTTCTTCTTGTCTCAGGGTAGATGAGGCTGTGGTTTGTGCAGACTATTTGTCCTGTAGACTAGCTTCTTTTTTGAGTCTTTTGTTTCCTTCTTTTGCTCCGGATGAGTAGAGACCAATAGTTGTATCTCAGATGGCTGCTTGCAAGCTTTTAATACCCCAGACACTATTCACCAAACAAGGATGCAGCACATAACTTTGTGAACTATATTATGCCAATTGACTGAGACGTCCCAAGAAATTATGGTCCTAATGCTTCAAACCCAGAAATCCAATCCCAGGAGGTGTTTGGTTCTGTCTAACAAGTGTCTGTAACTGTGCCCCCATGTGCTTTATTATATATATGACTATATGTACACACAGTCACAGAGGTACACATACATATGCATACGCATATATATATGCACATATGTACGTACCTATACACATATATGCCTACAGACATACATGCCCACACATATATTTTTTGGTTATTTTTGCTGCTGTTTCAAAATTGTATATGCCATAGCAACTACCAACAGGTCCTTTCTTCTTGTGTACTTTTTAGCGACATCGTTTACCTTCGTCAAGCTGTGTACACTTCACCTTCATTCGGTGTTATCTTTCCCATCGCCAAAAATAACACATGTCTACTCTCTAGAGAGTGAATCCTCCTCTCCCCCCCATCCCTGATAACCACTAATGAACATTTGTTTCATTTCATAAAAGTGAACAAATACAATATTTGTTACTTTTTTGTGATTGATTTATTTTGCTTAACATAATGTCTTCCAGGTTCACTCATGTTCCAAGATGTTTTGGGAATTCATTTTTCTTGATTGCTGAAGAACATTCCATTGTATGTGTGCACCACATTTTACTTATCCATTCATCCGTTGATGGGCACTTAGGTTGTTTCCATCGTTTAGCTATTGTGGTAGTACTGGAAACCCTGGGGGTGTAGTGGTTAAGTGCTACGGCTGCTAACCAAAGGGTCGGCAGTTCGAATCCACCAGGCACTCCTTGGAAACTCTATGGGGCAGTTCTACTCAGTTCTACTCAATGGCACTGGGTTTGGCTTGGTTTTGGGTAGTACTGCAATGAACAGAGGTGTGCATATGTCTGTCTGTGTCACTTCTATTAGATCTCTAGAGCATATAGCTAGGAGTGGAATTGCTGGGTCACGTGGCAGCTCTACCTCTAGTTTATTGAGGAACCATCAGACTTTTCCACAACTGCTGCACCATTTTGCATTTCCACCAGCAGTGGATGAGGGTTCCAATTTCATCACTAGCTTTTTGTTTGTTGGTTTTGTAGCATATTTTTAATTGTATATATTGCATTGTTGAGTATATTCCTGACAGGAGAGAACTTTGGCTTGGACAAGGATCAATGACAACACCGAGAAACAAGTCTTGTGTTTGCAATTTTACATGTCTGATGGCTGGAAGAATATTCTGCAGAATAGCTTCTGGCTCCTTACCTTTCAGATCTAGTTTATCCTTCCTTTTCTGAATACTTTGTGTGCTGGGTGACATGGAACATATTCACATCATGATCTAACCTCTGGGCCAGCATCTTTGAATCACAGCCTAGGTAGGTCAGTGGATTGCACAGAACAAGTTTTCCTGGAAGCCCTCTCCTATTGCAGAGCAGTGCCAATAACTTAAACAGTCATGGAGTGACTCTGAACCACATACATACATCTTGGTAAACCAAAATTCCACTGTGCCCAACTCAGCTTCCCACAGGCTGGATTCCCAAAATGGTCCCAGCCGCTAAACGCTACTCAATGTGAAAGAAAGGGATAGATCGGATTTTTCATGGCAAGAGACAGTGGTCTTAACTGCTTGCAGGTAAAATATATTACTTTTGCAAATTTTACACATAAGACCAAGGGAATATAGTGCTGGGGCCCCTCCTGGGAAACCGGAAGGAGCCTGTGTACTGAAGAAACCCGGAAACTCACGTTTTCTGAACTTTCATTCTGGCTTTGGGGTACAGGTGCCCCATCTGTGAAATGGGAGTGATGATAATAGCACCTACCTGACAAATAAATTATTGGGGCCCTGGTGGCGCAATGTTTAAGAGCTTAGCTGCTAACCAAAAGCCAATTGTTCAAATCCACAAGCCACTCCTTAGAAACCCTATGGGGCAGTTTTACTCTGTTCTATAGGGTCATTGTGAGTCAGAATTGACTCTATGGTAACAGATTTTCTAAATAAAAACTGTGCCTTGTACATAGTTGGTGCTTAGTAAGGCATTGTAGGTTGAATGGACAGTGAGGGAGCCTTGTAAACTGTAAGGTGCCATTCAAATTCCTTAGTCCAACTAATGGTTGGCATAAGCCAAACCAACTCACTGGAGTGCTCACATAGCAGATTTTTAAAAACCTGGCTTTGAGAAGAGAAGCTTGCCTGCTGCAGAGCAACGGGGTCTGTGCCTCTCCGCAGAGGTAGAAGCTGGGTGCTTAGCAAAGAGGGGGGTTACTCAGCCTCCACATGTACCCTTACTGCCTCTGAAGTCGCAAGCTCCTTATTGATGGAAAATCTCCCCCTGCCCATGACTTCACACTGGCTTGTGTTCGTCAAATAGGAGGACCCAACTGGCAGAAAGAGATTTAGAAAGATAAGAAAGATTGAAGGTTACAGTCACCCTGACCTTGAAAACAGGAAGAACAAATATTTTTAAGCTCTTTGCAGGACACACAAGGCAGTGGCGTCACTAGGGTTGGTATCACCCAGTGTGGAAACTCATGGTGTCTCCCTCTCCATGCTAATTACCACAATATTGTAGTTAAAACACCAGAAAAATTGACAAAATCGGCAACTAAAAAAACACCAGCAGCAGTGAAAAACAGAGGCAAGTGCTTGTAGGTGGTGCAGACGAAACCACGTGATTTGAAGCATGATTGTAATTGGGTAATAATGACAGCTCTGACCAGAGCGCATTAGGAGGTTCAAAAAGTAAACTACCATAGAGTTCTGGCCTGGTAAGTCTATTGATACATGTAAGCTGGGCTTAAGAAAAATGTTTTTGTTGTTAGAACTAACTATAGGATTATTTTTATAAAAAATAATAAATTTTAGCTGAAACACTGCACAAAAATTTTATAGAGCCATTTTGGAGCCACTCACTCTGATAGTGTCACCCCGTGCAGTCCACAACCCCCCACACTACCCAGTGACACCACTGAAGCAAGGGAAGCAAGAAAGAGAATAGGAAGTCATCTGGCGGAAAGGAGAGAAGTCATCTGGACAAAAAGAGAAACATCCCAGAGAGGGAGTGGGAGAGTGGAGAAGAGAGAGACGAGGGAGTGAGGAAGAGAGAGAGAAAGAAGATGAAGCAGAGAGGGACTCGGTGACTTCTCTTCATTCTCCTCACAAATGTTCAGTCATCAACAAACATTTATTAGGTACTTACGGTTTTGGGATAGTTTCTTGGTGGCACATATTGTTAAGCGCTCGACTACTAATCAGAAGGTTGGTGGTTCAAACCCACTCAGAGACCTCTTGGAAAAAAGGCCTGGAGATCTGCTTCCTAAAGGTCACAGCCTTGAAAACCCAACAGAGCACAACTTTAATCTGACACATATGGGGTCAATATGAGTAAGAATCAACTTGATGACAACTGTCACAGATGGAATTATGTCCCCCAGAAATGTGTGTATCAATTTGGCTGGGCCTTGATTTCCAGCATTGTGGGGTTGTCCTCCATTTTGTGATTGTAATTTCATGTTAAAAAGATTAAGGTGGGATTGTAACACCACCCTTACCCAGGTCACCTCCCTGATCCAAGTTAAAGGGAGTTTCCCTGGGGTGTGGCCTTTACCACTTTTATCTCTCAAGAGATAAGAGGACAAGGAAGCAAGCAGAGAGTTGGGGACCTCATACCACCAAGAAAGCAGCACCAGGAGCAGAGCTTCTCCTTTGGACCCAGGGTCCCTGTGCCTGAGAAGCTCCTCGACCAGGGGAAGATCAAGGACAAGGACCTTCCTCCAGAGCCAACAGAAAGAGGAAGTTTGCCCTGGAGCTGATACCTTGGATTTGGACTTTTAGCCTACTTTACTGTGAAAAAATAAATTTCTCTTTGGTAAAGCCATCCACTTGTGGTATTTCTGTTATAACAGTACTAGGTAACTAAGACAACAACTGTTTTTTGTGGTTTGGGATACAGCAGTGAACAGAACAGATGCAAATCTCTGCCCTTGCAGATCTCAAATTTTGGTGGTGGAGATGAAATAAGTAATCCAAGAAATAAAATGTGAGAGAACAATAAGGACTATGCTGAAAAATAAAATAGAGTTAAGTGGCAGGAAGCCCCAGGGCTACTTTACATTGAGACCTGATGACAATAAGGAGCCAGTCATGGGAAGGTCTGGGACAGAACATTCTAGACAGAGGAACAGCACGTGCAAAGGCCCTGAGGTGGGACACAGGCTTGGTGTGTTCAACGAGTGGAGTGAGCTGGTGGAGTGGCAAGGGAGAAGCTCAGACTGAGGGTGGCAGTCGGACACACAGAGCTTTTTGTTACTCTAAGTACATAGGATTTCAAAGAAAATATCACAGTCCAGTATCCAAACGGAGGAGCCTGGATGACACAGGTGGTTAAGCACTCGGCTACTAAGCTAAAGATTGGCAGTTTTGTTACCAATCGCCAATCTGACACCAAGGGTCCTTGTCTTTTCCCAAGTAAGAATACACGTGAAAGACAAACTTTACCTTCACCAAGCTTTATTTCGGTTGAGTCAAGCAAAAGGAGTCAGCGGGGATCTAAGCCTCTCCAAAAGGCTGACTCAAAGAGGGAAGCAAGACGAAGGCTTATGTTGGTTCGGTGGAGACAATAGAGTAATGAATACTTAGTGGGCTTCTTTCAAGGGGCGGGTACTTCTCAGAATGGCAGTGCCTGTTAATTAGGTTGCGTGTGCATCTGGAACCCAAGATGGAGCCCGCTGATATTCAAGATGGAGTCCTCTCGGCAGCCCTTGGCATCATTTACTATGGGATTATAGCACAGGCTCGCTGATCTTTGGCACTACATCTCCATCTTCGGAGGGCTAAGGAAGGTTAAACAGTGGTCATTTTGTTCTTCTGCGCGTGGGGGAGCCTGTAAAGGGGGAAGGGACTAGAAAAAAACACTAAGAAGGAGATAGTAATTCACGGGTAGTTTCAATTTTATCTCATGTTAACAGGGTGTGGTTCCTGTTTACCCAGCTTCTAGATGATAATCTTTTAACGGCTTTTTTGTTCCGCCAGCGCAGTTAACCCTCTCTCTCTCTCTCTCTCTCTCTCTCTCTCGATCGGAACCACCCAGTGGCTCTGAGGAAGAAAGGCCTGGAAAACTGCTTTCGTAAAGATCACAACCAAGAAAACCCCATAAAGCAGTTCTGTTATGTAGCACATGGGGTCACCATGAATCAGAGGCTGACTAGATGGCAGCTAAACAACAAACAATAGTGTCCAAATTGCCTGGATATTTTAAAAGCAGCCTTGAGAAAGAAATCAAACATTTATAGAGCGCTGGCTGTGAGCCAGGCTCTGGACAGGACCTTTCATAGCCATTTTCCATTTGATCCTTATATGGGAACAGAGCTGCCTGGCTGCCATTTTACAGCTGATCCAACCAAGACCCAGAAAGGTGAAATGAATCAGCCTGGGATATAGAGATAGAAAGTGGCCGAGACCAAATCTGGCTCAAGGCTAGCAGGTGTGACGCTAACACAGCCTGACAGCATTTCCTAAACCGTATGTGGATTCTTCACAATTAATAAAGTGCTTTCATCTCACACGTGATTAGTGCTATCACCTCTTTGTAATGACCTGGGAGATGTTTCTGAGATCTCCAACGACTAGTCACAGCTCTGCAACTGTTTTTTATCCTCAGCCTTCAGCAGCTTTTCTCTGAATAGCAACACTGTGACTCGAACTCAGTGTTGGATCCAGCTAAAAGCAGTGAAGTTAGAGGCAGTTTGCTGCTAGCCCATACGGTGTCTTTGTGTGAATCAAAAAAAGAAAACTCACTTTGCTCAAGACACTTGACTTCCATCTGCCAGAAAAGCGCTGTAATAATGATTTTGTTACAACATCTTTTGCTACCATCTGCAAAAAATTACCTTCACGCTTACATGAATCTACTTGATCTTCAATGTGTGAGGTGCCCGCTTAGGTATGGTGCCCTTCTGCAGTGCACAGCCTGGGGGAGAGGTTTTCCAGGCCCCTACACAACACAGGCTGGGAGCCCAGCAGAGAGGAAATCTGCTTGGAAATGGCCATGCTAGGCCACACACATGTCACATGCTATACCCCAAGGGTAATTGTCATGGACTGAATTATGTCCCCCCCGCCCCCCGCCAAAATGTATGTATCAATTTGGCTGGGCCGTGATTCCTGGCGTTGTGTGGTTATCCTCTATTTTGTTATTGTAATTTTATATTAGAGAGGATTAGGGTGGGATTGTACCGTACCAGGTCACATCCCTGATCCAATGTAAAGGGAGTTTCCCTGGGGTGTGGGCTGTACCACCTTTTATTGCTCAAGAGATAAAAGGAAAGGGAAGCTAGCAGAGAATGGGAACCTCATACCACCAGGAAAGCAACACCAGGGAACAGAGTGTGTCCTTTGGAGCTGAGATTCCTGGGCTGAGATGCTCCCAGACCAAAGAAAGATAGATGACAAGGACCTTCCTCCAGAGCTGACAGGGGGAGAAAGCCTTCCCCGCTGGAGCTGTTGCCCTGAATTTGGACTTGTAGCCTACTAGACTGTGAGAGAATAGACTTCTCTTTGTTAAAGCCGGAAACCCTGGTGGCGTAGTGGTTAGGTGCTATGGCTGCTAACCAAAGGGTCGGCAGTTCGAATCCACCAGGCGCTCCTTGGAAACTCTGTGGGGCAGTTCTATTCTGTCCTGTAGGGTCACTTTGAGTCAGAATTGACTCGATGGCACTGGATTTGGTTTGGTTTTGGTTTTGTTAAAGCCATCCACTTGAGGTATTTCTGTTATAGCAGCACTAGATGACTAAGTCCAGGTTTTCCTAGACTTGCCCAGCCTCACAGGACATAGTGTTCCAGCTTACCCCTCATCACCCCGCTCTCCACCCTCCTTGCATATCCACCTGTCCCAGGCTGTGAAGTGTCCTGGGCAGCACTGGCTCCCCTCACAAGTTCTCCTGGCACTGTGAGATGAGGCATCTGTGCTGTCCCCTGGGAAGAAACTCCCTCCGTGAACCTGGGCATCATGGGGCTCCAACACCCATGGACCCATGTCCTCTTGTGTGGCCAGCACTGTCTCCAGATAACGGGGCTCATCTTTAAAGTTGGCTGGCTCCTAAATTTAGAATAGTGGATTACATCCAAATAAGTTGATGGTTATGTAACTTCACGTCCCTCTTCGCTGTAATAACGATTCACTTCCTCCAACCCTTGGGATAATCAGCCTTCATCAGCTAATGACAGGGCCACGCATGTGGATCCCATCCCTGTAGGAGCTCTTGGGCTTACATAAGGAGTGACATTGGCTGGCTGCTTTGGGAGGAATTCAAATACACACACCCTCTCTCCCACTGTCTCCTCTCTCTCCCCTTCCTCTCTATCTTAATCTCTCTCTCAATGCCTCCCGGCTCCCACACACTCTGACACACGAGTATGCAAACACACACACACACACACACACTTACATGCTCACACACTCCCCCAAACATGCCCATCAGATGCTGAAGACGCTTAGCTAGTCTGGGATCAACTACAAGCAGGCTGAGAGAAGGTTTTACTCATCAGAAGGTTCAAATTTATCACCTAAAAATAAATCATCTAACTCTGTAATGACAGCTAATCCAGGAAAGAAAGGAGCACGGCCATAGAATCGGACTCTGAAGGAAAAGGGAGGTGCACGGAGGGAGATCGGAGAAGACCTTCCTAATCGTCAGAACTCTCCAGCAATGGAATGAGCAGCTGGGGACGTAGAGAGGTCCCTGTCACTGGAGGCAAGTAAGCAGAAGTTGAGGATCATGGATAAGAATTCCTGCACTGATCAGAGATTAAGTGGTTAACTGGCACTTATCTAGAGTCTGCTCTGTGCAAGGAATTATGATCTACGGATATTATAACAGACGGCAAAAGGGGTTCATCTCAAATGCCAAACCCTATCTGTTGAGAATGGCTGTCCCAGGCTCTGGACACACAGCAGGATTCTGCCATGGTGGTAAGAGAAGAGAACTGAGGGTATATAATTTGCCAATGATATATCCTGTCATTTGCAAGTTCCTTTATATAGGAGAGGAAACTGAGGTTCAGAGGTTCACAGTTGGCAAGTGTCTGAGCCAAGATTTGGACAAAGGCAGCCTGGCTCCTGGACACTCTAGGATTTTGCCTCTCAGGGATGTGACTAATGACCTTGTGGCTCAGTAACGGACCACCGGCCAGCAGTGCCTCTCGCTTTCAAATGCAGAGGTATTTGAGTTTGCAGCCCCTGAGTTGTGGGCTCAAGGGGGTCATTTACTGGGTCTGAAGGCTGCCCCAGGAGGAGGAGCATTGGTCACCCCTGACTCTAAACAGACCCTGCATATCCACCACCCATCTGTGACTCCCAATCACACCAGGAAGTAGGCCCATCAGGGGTAAGTATCCTGTGACATGGATGGAAGAACTGAGGCCAGGGGCGACAGGGCTTGCTCAGTGTAACCCAGGACAGGCCATCTCTCCTCCATAGACCCTAGACTTGGTGACACATCAGAGCCTAGCATCCTTGGCCAGAAAGAAAATCCTACAGCAAATCCATTGCAGGAGGCCTAAGGGGGTGGGGGACCATGGCAGGGAGCCAGCCAGCTGGCACTAAGTACGTTGTGGCCCAGCCTGCTGCTGGAGCCAGCTCCTCAGCCCTACCTGCTTCATGCCAGCTCCATGAGGTCATTAGCACCATGCCATGAGCTTTCTGATCAGGTTTCAGGGGCAGCCAACAATTGCAGGTGGAAACTTTCCCTCTCCACCCATGTGATACCCCACATAGACACCCATCCCTTCAAGCCCTCAAACTCTTCTAGAACAGCAGCCAAATGCCATCAGTACTTCTGTCCCTCCCTGCAGGCCACATTTCAGCAATTCTCACTCTGCTCTAATCAGTTATCTGTCCTTCGTGTCCAGGAGGCCTCTCTCTCCATAGCCCTATTTATTGTTCAGCTAACATCCCTACCTGCTGCTTCTAGGGGGCAGTCTTTTATCCATCTCCTTGCTAAGAAACAAAGCAACCACAGAAATTTCAGACAGGGCTATGCCAAGATCTTATACATGCAAAGTTTCAGAAAAAGAAAGTCTGGTCCCAGTCACCATGATTGAACCTCTTCCTTTGTGAACCTGGAGAAGCTGAGGCAGCAACATGCAAGGCATGCACGAGAAGCCCACTTAAGACCTTGGCCAGGCCCTCCAAGTTGCACACCCTGAGGGCAGGGCTGTGTAGACGGTGCCTCTGGAATGGTGCAAGGCAGGGGTAGTGGGCTTGGCGCGGGGAGGCTGGGAACGCGGGCTGGATGTCCCATCTCCTGCTGAAACTTAACCTTGGATCCTTTTCAAAGTAGTCAGGGTTTTACTGAAGGTACAGAATTGCCTCCACTTTGAAGATAATATCCAAGGCTAAGCCTCTCAAAGAGATAAGTCAGGTGGTGAGGTTCCTGGTTGCAAAAGTTGGACCCTGAACCACTACTTCTTGGTGGACTTGAGCCTCTCTGCATAGTTCATTAACTGGACACCGCCCCAAAAATCACGGAGGCCAGCCACTTCTAAATTCTTGGTTTCGATCGATTTTTGCAAGCAAAATCCTTCCTGGAACCACAGCCCGTGAGACAGGTAAAAAACACAAGGGGCCCCAACCCTTCCAGCATTATATCCAAAATTTTGTGTGTGCCTGAGTTTTCCCAGGGTGGAGGTCTGGTCCACAATTATCTTGATTCTTCAAGGGCCACCTGCCCCAAGAACGGTTAAGAGGGGCTGCAAGTGCCTGCTGACAGTCTAGGATACTGTGATTGTCACATCTATTTTTGTCACCTGTTTGCATTTCTAGCTCTGTGTTGTTCCAGCTGACATTTAAATGAATTGGCATTTGCAGAGACATACCAACTGGCACTGTAGGAGCAGTGGGGGTGTGGGGGGTGGGGGGAGAGGAGGACCTAAACCCGACAGATGGAAGGGGAGTGGTTGCCAGAGATTAAACTGTGGCCCCAGATCCTCGGAAGTTGCCTGGGAACATCTGAAATGCTCTAAAGAGATAAAGAGCCACAGAGAGAGATGGGCTGTGGGTGGGAGGTAGTTGTTCCAGGCTCTCTTCCCCTGATGTGATGTGTGACCTTGGGCAAGACCCTCACCTTCTCTGTTTTCACCTGTACTGTGAGGACCAGTGTTTCCCAAAATGTAACATGTGTGGCACATAATATGACATTAAATAACCTTGGCTCACACACTGAGATTCTCTTTCAACACTTTTCTGATTACAACCCTTCTTTGTGATTACAGCCGGACACAGGCTCAATGTGGTGCTGGGTGTCTTTAAAAAAACCCAGTTCCCAGTGCCCTCGACTCTTAACACCTCTCTAATCCTTGCAGATGGGGGCGGTGGTGGTTCTGTGGTAGAATTCTCCCCTCCCACGTGGGAGACCTGGGTTCAATGTCCAGCCAATGTGCTTCACATGCAGCTACCATCCGTCTGTTGGTGGAAGCTTGTGTGTTGCTGTGATGCTGAACAGGCTTCAGCAGAGCTTGCAGACTAAGATGGACTAGGAAGAAAGGCCTGGTGATCTTCTTCCAAAAATTCAGCCAATAAAAACCATATGGATAACAACAGTCCAATCAGCAATCAATCATGGGGATAGCACAGGACCAGAGTGCATTTCATTCCAACGTGCATGGGGTTGCCTGGAGTTGGGGCTGACTCAAGGGCAGCTAACAACACAAGAAACCTTGTAGACCTGAGGCTCAGGGCAGGCCACATGCCTAATCAGACTCTAATAAATATTGTTTTCTTTCCTTTGCTGCATTCTGTTTATGAACATTGGTCCCAGTATCTCTTGAACAATGGTGGTGTGAAGTCTTCCAAATTTTCAGATGACTTTAAGTAAAAAATACATGCCATTTTAAAACAAAATATTAAGAAAATGATAGCACAGGAGGGATGTGGATGTGACAAAAATGTACAGGTGGGATAAGAGAGTCCTGAGCTGGGGGACATGGGGCTAGATCACCTGCAGGGTTCTCAGAGCAGCATCATGTGGGACTCTTGTCCATCCCTGCTCCTGGAGAGGGTCCTGTGGGCCTCGGCTCTGCCAAGGGCCCCGGGGGCAGGGGCTCAGAGGACAGGTGTGGGGTGGCAATGAAGGAGCCAAATGCCCTTCAGGTGAGCAATAATTTTAGATTGAACTGTGTTCGCCCTCAAATAGGTGTTGAAGTACTAACCTCTGCACCTCTGACTGTGACCCTGTTTGGAAATAGGGTTTTTCTTTTGCTATGGTAATGAGGACATTCTGGAGTAAAAGGGGTCATAAGCCTAATCCCTTCTGAGCGGTCTTTTATAAAAAGAAAGAGACATGGAGAGAGATACACACACAGAGGGACGAGATCACGTGAGGACAGTCTACAAGCCAAGGGAAGCCAAGAAACTCCAGTGCTGCTGACAGCCCTGCCCTAGAGCTGGTGTCCTGCCCCCAAAACTGTAAGACAATGACGTCTTGTTCTTTAAAACCACCCCCTTGTGGTATTTTGGTACAGCAGCACCGGTAACTAAGACAGCGTCTCAAACTGGGGCTGCATACGCACCTCTTGGGATACCAGGAGCTGCCCTTGGGGTTTGTGAAGCCTCAAAGATCGAAGGCTGTGAAAGCTACCTTCTGAGCTAATTGAAGACATTATTCTTTTACAAAAATAATATGACTATTAGAGTAAAAAAAATTAGAGTAGAGAATGCAAATTTGACAGCCACTGTGGGCTTTTTTTTTTTTTTTTTTAGTGGGCAGAGACCCTGGGCCCAGGAAATGATCGTTCCCTCTTTTGCCTGAGAAGTCTCACCCCAGGCAGTGGCTAAGACTTTGGACTCTGGCATCAGGCCACCTGGGTTTGAATTCCATGTTACCTGTGTGAACCTGGGTACTCACTAGCATTGGCTGGGGTTCTGGCTGGTGAGCAATAGAAGCTGACTCAGCTAACTTTAGCGAAAGACTTGGGGGGCCTGATTGGAACAATAGGAGGTAAATCTGGGAGTCAAAGTCTCAAAAACAGCAGATCTCAGATGGGTAAGCCTGTGTGGCAAGGACAAACAGACTAGATCTTCAAGGTGCAGCAGCTCCAGGGCTGGCCTGTTTATTTGTCACATGCTTCAAGAGGCAAAGTCCCAGGAGAGAATGTCTGATTGGCCAAGCTTGGGTCATGTGCTCAACCTTTAGTGAAAGAAAAGCAGGGCACCCTGATTGTCAGTTTTGATCTACTGCCAACAACAAAGGTGAGGGGGTTCCCCAGCAGGAAGCTGGGTGCCCTTTGCAGAAAAAGGGGTGAAGATTGCCAGGCAGGCCAGGCGAGCAAATGCCCATTATGTCCCCTCACCTTGCCATGCCTCAGTTTTTCCTCCATAAAAAAAGATAAAAATGGAGTTCAGACCCCCTTGTGCATTACTGGTGGGATTGTAAAATGGGGCAGTTGCTGTGGAAAACAGTTAAACATAGAATTATCATGTTCTTGTCAGTTGTTGTCAAGTCAATTCTGACTCTTGGCAATCCCATGTGTGCAAAGTAGAATTGCTCTCCATAGGGTGTTCAAGGCTGTGACCTTTCAGAAACAGATGGTCAGGCCTTACTTTCAGGTGCCTCTAGGTGGGTTTGAGCTGCCAACCTGTCATTTGTAGTCCAACACTTAACCATTCGCTCCTCCCAGGGACTTCTAGAACTACCATATGACCCAGCAATTCCACTCCTAGTTACATACCCAAAAGAATTGAAAGGAGGGACTCAAACAGATACTCGTACAGCAGTGCTTACTGTAGCACTATTCACAATAGCCCAAAGGTGGAAACAACCCAAGAGTCCATCAACAGATGAATGGATAAACAAAATGTGGTACATACATACAATGGAATATTACTCAGCCATAAAGAGAAATGAAGTCCTATACATGCTACGACACGGATGAATCTTGAAAACATTATGCTGACTGAAAGAAGCCAGATACAAAAGGACAAATATTGTATGATCCCACTTATATGACACATCTCCAAGCCCAAGCCAAGCCCAGTGCCCTCGAGTTGATTCTGACTCATAGTGACCCTACAGGACAGAGTAGAACTGCCCCATAGAGTTTCCAAGGACCGCCTGGTGGATTCAAACTGGCGGCCCTTTGGTTAGCAGCCGTAGCACTTAACCACTACGCCACCAGGGTTTCCATGACATATCTAGAATACCATAAACAAAAAACCTGTTGCCATTGAGTCAATTCCGACTCATAGCGACCCCATAGGACAAAGTAGAACTGCCTCGTAGGGTTTCCAATGAGTGCCTGATGGATTCGAATTTCTGACCTTTTGTTAGCAGCCATCCTCTTAACCACTGCGCCACCAGGGCTAGAGAGAGGGAAATGGGAGTTATTCCCTAAAGGGTGTAGAGTTTCTACTTGGAGTGATGAAAAACTTTGGAAAGAGCGGTGATGGTTGTGCAACATGGTCAATGTAATCAATGTCACGGAATTGTACACTTAAAAATGGTTAAACTAGCAAAAGTTTTGTTATTTTACCACAATATTAAAAAAAAAATGACTTGGCCATCTGGGGTGGTTGTGGGGATTAAGTGATGTCATGCATATGAGGGTCTGGCTCTTAGCAACTAACACTTCATAAATGTCAGTGGTTGTTTTTCACGAAGGACACGAGAACAGGCCATTGTCATCAGTTGTGGGTCTGATGGATGCCACGTGCTCCTTTGAGTAACAATCACCAAAGCCTTGGCTTCTTGGATGTGGGTTCAAATTCTGGCTCTTCCAACAATCACTGTGAGGCCCTAGGCAGCTGGCCGCACCCTCTGAGCACAGTGGTAGCATCTGGCTTCCAACTGCTGCCTGGGCATGAAACCCAGAGTCTAGACAGCCAATGTCCACACAGCTGGGCCCGGGACAAGGGATGAGCAGGCGCCTTCCCTTGGAGGCTGTGGGTATAGAAGGTGCATTTTTGCCCCTCGAAGGAGGCTGGGCCCTGGTCGGGGAGGCCCCGCGCACCTAACTGGAGCCATATTCTCACACCAAAGACTAACCTCTTGGCTGGCTCTGACCATGGCCAAGTCCCCAGTCTCCTGAAGCAGGTGATGCAGCCAGGGCTGCCAAGCCTGCTACTTCTACTGAGCCTGGAGATAGACCAGTACAGGGCAAGGAGCTCACTTCCTGGGCTGCTAAGGGGTCTTGCACAGAAGAAGCCACTACTGAGCACCCACAGTGTTCTTGACAGACACGGACTCTGCAGCCAGACCTCTGGGACCAAATCCCAACTCCTCTGCTTATGATTCATGTGACCGTGGACAAACTACCCCACCTCTCTGTGCCTTACTTAATGTTCTCGTCTGTAAAACGGGGAAATAACAATCCTTTCCTCAGGGTGCGATTGTGAGGATTAAATGAGATGAAAATTGACAAAACACTTAGAACAGGGTATGACAGGAAAAAACACCGTATCAATGTTTGCTGTATCAGCGTCATCATTGTCATCGTCATCATTGTCATCATCATTGTCAGTGTCATCATTATCATCACAATCATCGTCACTGTCATTGTCACCATCATAGCCATGATATCATCATCGTCATCATCACCATCATCATCATGTTCATTGTCATCATCATCACTGTCATTGTCATCACCATCGTTGTTGTCATCATTATCATCATTACTACCACAGTCAGGATCCCTTTGGCCTTTTGGGCCTCTGAGGTAACTTTATTTATTTATTTTATTGTACATTAGATGAAGGTTTACAGAACAAACTAGCTTCTCATTAAACAGTTAGTACACATATTATATTATGACATTGGTTAACAACTCCACAACATATCAACACTCTCCCTTCTTGACCTTGAGTTCCTATTACCAGCTTTCCTGTCATCTCCTGCCTTCTAGTCCTTCCCCCTGGGCTGGTGTGCCCCTTTAGTCTCATTTTGTTTCATGGGCCTGTCTAATCTTGGGCTGAAAGGTGAACCTCAGGAGTGACTTTATTACTGAGCTAAAAGGGTGTCCAGGGGCCACACTCTCAGGGTTTCTCCAGTCTCTGTCAGGCCAGTAAGTCTGGTCTTTTTTTGTGAGTTAGAATTTTGTTTTACATTTTTCTCCAGCTCTTTCTGAGACAGTTTATTGTGATTTCTGTCAGAGCAGTCAGTGGTGGTAGCTGGGTACCATCTAGTAGTGCTGGACTCAGTCTGGTGGCAGACATGGTTGTTGTGGTCCATTAGTCTTTTGGACTAGTCTTTCCATTGTATCTTTAGTTTTCTTCATTCTCCCTTGCTTCCGAAGAGGTGAGACCAGTGGAGTATCTTAGACGGCCGCTCACAGGCTTTTAAGACCCCAGACACCACTCACCAAAGTAGAATGTAGAACATTTTCTTTATAAACTATGTTATACCAATTGAGCTAGTTGTTCCCCGAGACCATGGTCCCCACAGCCCTCAGCCCAGCAATTCGGTCCTTAGGGAGTTTGGATGTGTCTATGGAGAAAAAAAAAAAAAAAATTTTTTTTTTTTATGGAGCTTCCATGACCTTGCCTCGGTCAAGTTGTTCTGGCTTCCCCAGTATTGTCTACTGTCTTACCCTTCACCAAAGTTACCACTTATCTATAGGGTCGCTATGAGTCGGAACCAACAGCAATGGGTTTGGTTTTTTGGTTTATTGTCTAGTGTTTTCCCATCCTCACCCCTCCCCCTCCCCATAACCATCAAAGATTGTTTCTTTTTGTGTGTAAACTTTTCCATGAATTTTTTAGTAGTAGCTGAGGTAACTTTAAAGGAGACGAAGACATACCTGGCTTCAAGGCTCTTAGTTTTGTTTTTCTCTCAGGCTCTCCGGAAGCTTGAGTGCAGCTAATGATGACAGCTAGCATTTACTGAGCTCTTGCTGTGTGCCAGTTCTGTGCTGGGCAGTCTGCATGAAATAGGTACTATTATTGTCATTCCCATTTTCCATATAAGGAAACTGAGGAGCAGAGAGGTTAAGTGACTTGTGGGATTCCCGTATGCACCAGTCAGGGTTCATGGTTGCAGGGTAAGGCTGAGCCTGACCATCTTAAACTGAAAAGGAATTTATTGGAAGGATATAAGGCAGCTCACAAAATCTTCAGGGAAGCTGAAGAAGGAGGCTCAGAAAAACAGGCAAGAACCAGGGTAGGAAAGGTAGAAGGGACATGCCAAGGGCATAAGCTGGGACACTGGTTTCAGTGGGGTCTTTGCCTCTACTACTATCTCAGACTATCTATGAAGAATCGCTCCACTGTCCAGCATCTTTGCATCTGACACAGAACATTTAAAGCTCACGGATCAGGGGCCTATGATCCGGCCACCAGGTAGGAGGGAAAAAGAATATTCTTGCCCTTTTGGCCTCCATAGTGGGAGGTGGGTCTTGCCTTCCCTCAAGAGTCCCTCAGAGAGGAGATGGATCTGCAATAGGAAGGTTGTTCAGATGAAGGGGAGCCAAATAGACAGTTAATAGGATTGCTATGATCTGTGAACATCAGTTTATCCTGGGAGGTTGTATCAATCAGCTATGCCATAATAAGACTGTGTAACAAACCACTCCAACATTCAGTGGCTTGAAACAATAACCACTTATTCCCATGGATCCATGGGTCAGCTGGCAGTCAGGCTATGCTGGGTTCTGCTGGGTGACTCCACCTCACACTGCAGTGGCTGGGATGGCTCTGCTGCTGGGATGGGCCTGTGAGTCAGCTGGAGAGCTCAGCTCCTCAGGTCTCACATCCTCTTTGGGCTAGCTGGAGTTGTTCTCATGGTAGTGGCAAAGAAACAAGAGGGCTAATGAAAGCATGCAAGGTCTCTTATGACCTAGGTCCGGGACTGACACATTGTCACTATTGGCCAAAGCAAGTCATATGGTCAAGTTCAAAGTCAAGGATGAGAAAGTACACTCCACCCTAGATGAAGCCTTCCATATGAGGATGTGGGAGTTGCTGAAGGAATAGGATTGATGATTTGTTCTGTGGAGAGGTCCTTCCTACTTTCTCAAATGCTCTTGGCACTTCTGCTCTCTACCTGAGCATCCTGAATGGACCACCTAACTCCATGGTGCCTCTTGGGTCCTCCCCTCAATATGTCCATCAACTTTCTAAAGAGATGGCAGAGCAGATGAATAGGAGAAAAGTGAGTCCTTGAGGACATTCTTGAGATGCAGAAGTAACCCAGAAATGGCCTCCTCTGAACTTTTCATTATGGGAAATAACAAGCCTCTTCGTGATGTAGAGGTTAAGTGATGGTGGTTTGAATCCACCAGCCACTCCACAGGCGAAAGATGCTGTAGTCAGCTTCTGTAAAGATTTACAGCCTTGGAAACTCTATGGGGCAGCTCTATTCTGTCCTATAGGATTGGTGTGAGTTGGAATCAACTGGACAGCAATTGGATTCGGTTGTTTGTTTTGGTTGTTGTTTAAACCACTCATAGATAGTCTGTTACTTGTAGCTAAAACATCTTCTGACACAACAGAACCTCCCTTGTTGGACCCTTGTTACAAGGAAATGAGATAATAGGGATGACTTGAGATGGAGGAGGGACATACATTTCTTCCCCAAGCATGCAGGAGGCTTTCACACCTGGCCACAGGTTGGGGGTGGGGGCAAGGCTGAGGTGAAAGTGAGAAGAGAAGGATCCTTTAAAATCCACAATTTCTGTGGGTCCTGTCCCTTAAGGACCAATTTGGAAGTGGTTCTCTCAGGAGGTCACATGGGGATAGCACGTGGCTTTCATTTTTGGAGCTAACATTGAGTGGCTGGTTGAGGCTGCTGGGGCATAGGTTATGAAGATCTGGGGTTGGGATCAGGGCAGTGGTGGAGAGTGTGAGACTTGTTAGAAAATCCTGCACATGCTATTCCTTTGCCACCCACTGGAAAAGCCCTGTTCAGAGTCAAGAGGCCTAGGGTTCTAATTCAGAGCAAGCTAGCTGCTGCTGTGTGGCCTTGGGCAGCTCCCTGCCCTCTCTGAGCCACCATTTCTCTGACAGATGAGGACGCAGGACCAGATGATCTCTAAAGCGCTCTGATGGCAAGGCCATTCCTGACCGCTGCTCGCCAAGTAATGCCCTAGCCCAGCAAAGCCTGCTGTGATATTGTGCCTCCATCCGAGTTGATGGGTGAACTTGGTATATCCAACCATCCTGAGCTTCCTCTCTGCATAGCTTTTCATGCATACAATGGGGCCCTCTCCCCTAGATCCACAGGTGGGATGGTCTGAGTTCCCTGGAGACAGCTCACTGCCCAGGAGTGGTCAGGTCAGGGAACAGTCTCCAGGACCAGAACGCTTCCTGCAATGGCTTGTCGGGCTGCCTGGAAGCTCACGTTCAGCCACAATTGGGTCAAGACATCTACATTCTAACATGGCAGGAGCTTAGTAGATTTGTGTTGGCTGACTTGGTTAATGTAAAGAAAGTTCTGGATCTAAGAGACAAGGGCTTCAGGCTTTGCTCCAGCTGAGCCTTAACCAACAGCGAAGGTGCTGACAATTGTATTTCTGGGGAAACCCTGGTGGCGTAGTGGTTAAGTGCAACGGGTGTTAACCAAAAGGTTGGCAGTTCAAATCCACCAGACACTCCTTGGAAACTCTATGGGGCAGTTCTACTCTGTCCTATAGGGTCACTAGGAGTCAGAATCGACTCAACGGCAAAGGGTTTGTTTTTTTTTTTAAAGTATTTCTGGAGTCACCACAGTCTCTTCATTCTCCTCCCACAGACAGCCTCCTCCCGGGGCTCCGTACTTACCTCCTGGCACATCCACACTGGTGCTGCAGCATTCTCAATCTGATCACGCCTACCCCGTTGGCCCCAAATGTACTCTATTGCTTCCTTCACCCCCATCCGTGCCGCCCCCAGAGTTGCACACGCCCCCCCGCCCCGTACCTTCCCCCATGCTCTCTCTGCCTGGCACATCTTCCCCTTCATCCTCACTTTTTGGGACTTCCCTCTCCCCTTGCTCCCACAGTTCCCTCAGCAGGGCTCAGGTTTAAACTAAAAGCATTTGTTTGCTTTACTTGAGTTGCAGGACCCAGCTGTGTGGCCTCAGGCACACACTGAAGGTCGTGTGCAGGAGAGCTGAGCTGCTGTCCCACCTTCCCTCCACCCCTTCCATCCTCCAGGTCACCCTCCCCACTCCCTGCCCCTGGGAGCCCTCCCTAGCTGGGCCTAGCCCTCCTCCCGAAGCAGTGAGCTTTCTGTCCACTCCGTGGGAGTCCATCTGCAAGCAGCTGGCCAAGCAGCTGTTGGGTAATAATGGCTGATCCTGACCTGGGGCACAGACATTTTCGCAGAATCTCGGAGTTGAAAAAGCACTGAGATCCTCCTGGGCCAGTGGTTCCCACAGGAATTCCCGAGGTGTTGGTTAAAATGCAGATTCCCAGATCCACCACAGACCCCATGCTCTAGCGCCTCTGGGGTGGGGCCCAGGGACCTGTATTTTAACAAGTGTCCCAGGTAATACGCAACAGACATCCTGCTCAGATTTCAGCTTCAAGCCACCAGAATCGTCTCCACAGCACCTTCTCCATTTAAAAACTAATTGGGGGCTGCAAGTGGGTAGGATGTCAGTCTGGAGCTGCTGTGGCTTGTTTTGCCACCCGAAGTGGAAGAGCTTGAGCATGGAGCCACTCATTACCTAGGAAAGCAGAGCTGAGGAAAGGGAGAGAGAGGCTCCTGGTAACATTCTCTAATTACCTGGATCCAGCTGCACTTGAAATCTAAACTAGCTCTGGAGTTTTTCAGTTACAAGAATCAATGAATTCCTTTTCATAGCTGACGCCAATCTGAGTTAGTGTTCTCTCACTCAAACTAAATGAGGTATAACCGAACACAGATCATCTTGTCTAGCACCTCATTATATAGAAAAGGAAACTGAGGCCTCAGAGAGGAGTAGGGACTTGTCCAAGGACACACAGGAAGTTCACGGCAGAGTCAGACCAGAAGTCCACATCTTCTGACTTGGACCCTCTAATGTGCCAGCAATCTTCAGCTTGTCCCTGAAGCTCTTCAGAGCAGCCCCAGCAGAGAGCAGGATGTGGGGGTGGGGGGGTAGGGATGGGGTGAGGAGGTGGTGGGGGCTGGAGGGTAGGGGGGTGGGCTGGGCACCCTCCCAGCTTCAACCAGCACAGCAGTTCTGCTTTTGTTTAAAGCAAGCATACCTCTGCTTTCACACACACACACAAAGTAAGTTAGTCTGCAAACCACTGAGATGTTCCACAGCACTTCTCAGGGTTGGAGCCTTCTGGAAACCAAGTTTGAGATCCTCCCAAGGAATGCGCTGAGCACGGGGAGGGGGGTAGAGTACCAGCCAAGGAGTCAGAAGCCTGAGGCTGCACCCCTGCTGGGCCGCTGGCTCCCTGTGTGGCCTTGGTCACATCTCTTTCCTACTTGAGGCCTCAGCTTTCCCCTCTTCTAGAAAATGCTGAGAATAGCACTTCCTCAAATGGCTGCAGGCCGTGTGAGGTTCTCAGGCAGTCCCCCATGCATTCACGCATTGTGAGGTTCTATGCGTGGCCACCTTTTTCATGGCCAGAGCAAGTCTGTTATGAAGGAGACTCAGGCAGCGCTTGGTAGAGTCCATCGTTGTCTTGACTCAGGCCAGGCCATCTGCCAAGTCAATGCTGGGCCTCCATCTCCTCACTTCCCGTTGGGGAATAAGGGAAGGGCCCAAAGTCCCTCTAGTTTCTCATCAATTATTTATAAGTCAGAATATCGGCCACTTCTGTGCCTTGGTATTTCCCATGGCTACACAGATTCCCGCTCCTCGGAAGCCCAGTATTTAGAGGCGGGAGGGGATTTCAGGTCATCACAGACAACCTCACAGTTTCAGTACGTAGCCCTCTGCCTTCTCCTTAGCTCCCCTGGTGTGGGAAGTGGAACTCTCAAATGCAACACAGCCTGATCCTCCCTCCGAACCCACTTCTCCCTCACTCTGCCCTATGTAGTTGATGGCTCCTCCATTTTTCTACTCCCCAGGCCTCAAACCTTGGGATCATCCTCTCTTCCTCTCATAATCCACATTCAATCGTCAGCAATCCTGTCAGCTCTCCTTCAAAATATGCCCAGACTCTAATCACTGTTGTACATCTCCACTGCCACCACCATGTACCAAGCCCCCATCAGCTCCCTTGTGGATCAGTAAATCACCTCCTCACGTGTCTCCCAGTCTCTGCCTTCCTTCCTGTATTAGTCAGGACATGCTGGGTTATGCTGCAACAACAAACATTCCTGAATCTCAATAGACACAAGAGTTTATTTATTTCTTCCTCCTGTTACAAGTCTGTTTGACTAGACGCTTTTCTCCATGATCTTTGTTGTCTATAGTCTGGGACCAGGTTGATGAGTAGCCACTCTCTCTAGATCAATGCCAGTCACCATGGAAGGGGAAAAGAGAGAACAATCCATCAAGTACACTCTTCACTGTCCTGCCAAGAAGTGACGACATCACATCTACTCATAGTTCACTGGCCAAAGTGAGTCATACGGCCATGCTAAACTTTAAAGGGGTCAGGGCAAGAGCAATCCTGTGATGTACCTGGAGTCACTGGGTGGTACAAATGGTTAGGCACTCAGCTGCTAATGAAAAGGTTGACGGTTCGAGTTCATCCAGAGGTACCTCGGAAGAAAGAACCGACAACCGGCTTCTAAAAACTCAACCACTGAAAACTTAATGGAGCACAGTTCTACTGTGATATACATGGAGTCACCATTAGTCAGGTTTGACTCCACGGCAAGTGTTTTTTTTTTAATGATTTGATTTAGGAAATAATATTGGAGTCATTATTCCTTGTCCTTGAACATAGAGAATGTGACTTAGCTGGAGCTGAGCCCCCAAGGACTCACAAGGACACATCAGTTGGGCCCTGAGGTATAAAGACAATAGCTAGGACAATCTTGGAAAAACATCTTTTAGGGAACTTTTTGCATAAACAAAACCATAAACGCAGCACAAAAGATCCACATACTTTCCACTCTTACCCTTTACTATTAGTGTTTAGGGAATAGTAAGATTTGTTAGACCAATGAAAACTCTCCTGACTATCATCACTGAAACCTGTACCAATAATTGTTAAGAAAGACAATTCAAAACAGCGTAGGATCACAGTTTCTAGCCAATCTGTGAAAAGGTGAAGCTTTCAATGGTTTTGCCCGTTTAGTAATGTTAATATATACTGGTCATTCTGTAATAGTTTCTTGGACTCGGGCAGACATGGCTGTGGCAGCATGCTTGCCCGTTTTCCCAGCCTTGCTTATTCTGTAATGCTTCTTGGACTCGGGCAAACATGGCTGCAATAGCATGCTTGCCCCTTTTCCCATTCTGGCTTATTCTATAATATTTCCTTGGATTCGGACAGACATGGCTCTAGCAGCCTGCTTGTCTGCTTCCCATGTTTGCCTTTTTGAATATATGCCCAATGAAAGTTTCTTTTTGCTTTACTAAACTTTCTGATGTTTTTTCCCTACCACATGATGCATAAAGCATAGGAGAACTGCAAACACTGGGTAAATGACACTAATGACAGCCTCATCCCCTTTTTCACACTCAGTCAGAGGGATTCAGTAAAAACATAAGGCAGATCACCTTCCTTCTCGGCTCAGGACCCTCCTGTGGCTCCCATCATTCCAGGGAAAAGCCCAAATCTTCACCTTGGTCTATAAGGTCCCAGTAATCTGCCTTAGGACCTCTCCCACCTCACCGCTGCCTCCTCTCTCTCCACCCACTTCCCTCCGCTCCTTCTCCTTGTTGTTTCTCAACACCACCCCCCACCCCCCACACACACCCCAGGCGTTCTCATACTTCTTAATCTTTGCTTTTGCTACTCTCTGCGTGAAATCATCCTAAAGGCAGCCACGGGGCTCACGCTCTCACCTCCATCGTCTCCCTCCCCCGCAGTGGAGCCTCCCTTTCCCATAATCTTAAAGATGTCAACCCCTCCTCCACCTGTCCTTCACTGGTCTCTACCCCCTTTACCCCTTTGTTTTTTCCATAGCTTTGTCACTTTGTAACATCCTAAATGCTTTACTTGTTTGCTTGATGTCATCTATTATCTCAGTCTACTAGACCAGAAGTTCAATGAGAGCAGGGGGTTTTGTCTGTTTTAGTCAAGGCTGTACCCTCGGTGTCCCCAAACCACACTTGGCACATAGTAGGTGCTCAATACATGTTTACTGAATGAATGAATAAATGGCCAAAGCAAGTCGGCCGCCAAGCCCAGAGTCTAAGCGGGAAGGACTGCAAGATGACTAGCAAGGGAGGGTGAAGAACTGGGGCCACCTTATAGGGTTGCTATGAGTTAGAATTGACTTGACGGCAATAGGTTTGGGTTTGGGTTTGCAACTCACTGTGCTTGTCTTCTCCGAAGGCAGGCATTGAGAGCAGGGTTCTTGTGCAAGGAGTCTATGAAGGCAGTGCTCCCAGTGGAAATCAGTGAGGAAGTGGGAAGGGGAAGGAGGTGAAGCCAGGCAAGGGGGTCATTCCAGGCAAAATCATAGCCACAGCACATCCTGATCCTGTGGGAGAGCTCTGTGGTGTAAGAATTTGTCCTGACTTCAGCCACGGGAGTTGGATTTTCAGACTCATGTGTCCACCAGTCATTGGCTAAAGGTTGCCTGGGACCAGGGTGTTGTTAGCTGTCCTGGAGTAGGCCCCAACTCATGGTGACCCCATGAACAAGAAACAAAATGCTGCCTGGTCTTACACCATCCCCATGATGGTTGCAAATGGAACCATTGTGATCCATAGGGTTTCATTGGCTGATTTGCAGAAGGAGAACACCAGGTCTTTCTTAGTAGTCCATCTTAGTCTGGGAGCTCTGCTGAAACCTGTTCAGCATCATAGCAACACCCAAGGCTCCACTGACAGACGGGTGGTTTCTGTGCATAAGGTGTATCGGCCAGGAGTTGAACCTGGGTCTCTCACATAAAAAAAAAAAAAAGAAAAAATCACATAGAAGGTGAGAATTCTACCACTGAACCACCAATGACCTCCAAGGGCCAGGGTGGGAGGACATAAACTTCAGTTCAGTGTCTCCAGTAGCCCAAAGGTTTCTTTGGAGAGGTTCGCAGGTGTAGGTATTAGAAGCAAAGTGTGTAGAAGGCAGGCAGGGGCCCAGACCTAGTCAAACAGAATGGAGGGGACCCTGGCCAGGTATCAGCAGTGTCTGCCATGGGGGCCAGGGAGGTAAGGGAGCGTATTTTTACTTTAGAGTCTTCCACACTTTTTAACTTTTTACAATGAACATTTATTTATTCTTTATTTTTGAAAAAGCCTATAGAACAAACATTTTTCATGCAAGTCTCTCAAGATATCTTCAGGTGTGTAGTGGCAATGAGTGTGCTTGGTCTAAAGCGATCTCAGGGGGTGGTGGGAGGCTCAGAGGGGAAAGGGTCAGAGAGTCCTGGGTTCGAGTTCTACTCTGCCATTTCCTGGCTGTGTGACCTGGGGCACATTGTTTTCCCTCTCTGAGCCTCAGCTTCCCTGTCCCAACAATAGGGAAAATAACCCCCGTCATGGGTCTCCACCGAGGACTCAGGGTTCCAACAGAGTAGGACACTAGGCAGAGTGGGTGTTCCATCAGCGAGTGTGGCACTCTTGAAGCCCATGTGCTGGGATGGGCTGGAGCCTCCCGCCTGCCAGACCTGGAAGATGACCTGGAAATCCTACAGATACCAGGTCCTGCCTTTTCCCACAGGCTGGGCTCTGGGCCTCTCTTGCTTCTGCTTTGCCGTCCTGGCAACAGGCTCAGAGTCTGATGCCCCTCCACGGGCCAGCAGGTGCCTCTGCTGTTGCAGGCCACCGTGGCCAGGATCCAAGGGCCTCTCTGACGTGGCCCCTCCCTCTGCTTCAGCATCATCTCTCCCCCGGCAATACCCAGCTGTTCTAGCTCCAACCATATCATGCTGGTTGACATCTCCAGGCTTGTTCAGGGTGAGCCCTCTGCTGAGTGCACCCTCCTCACGATTGTTTTCCTAGTGAAATCCGTCCAGATTGTGCTTAAGCATTACATCTTTAAAAACTCACCTGAACATCCCCCTGCTCACCTTGACCAGCACACCCCTCCTCTGCAAACCCTCTCTGCCTTGAAACCGCTTTGGTTATGTTTCTGGCACATACTGAGTCATCGTTTATCTGTTTGTGTGCCTAGCTGTACCTCCTCACTACTGTAGCTATACTGGGGGCAAGCCAGCTCTGCGAGCCTCAGTTTCCCCATCTGTCAAATAGGCACACACCTACTCTCTCTCAGAGCTTTTGCAAGGATTTCAAATAATGTATGTCTGCTGACTGGCTGGTGCCTGGCCCACAGTAGGTGTCTAATAAATGGTGATTTTAAAATACACGCATGTGCCGGGGCCTGTACCCCGTGGGTGAGTTTGTGTGTGTCTGTCCCTGCCCACCCCAGCCAGTCCCCATTACACCTTCTACATTTCCTGAGAAGGTCACTCTCTTGGGCTAGTTTCTGGCTAGAGCCAGCAGCTGTTTCTGGAGTGGCAGGACCCTCCCTGGAATGCAGCTGCCAGTATAGCCTTCATCCAGCAGTAGGGCCGGCCAAGCTCCCTTTACTCCTCATCAAGCCCCAGGCCTCTCGTGTCCAGCACAGCCAGCCCTAAGATTCCAGCTGCCAAGGACACCCCACTATGGGTTCTGAAGCCAACCACATTGAGACGGTCAGTCTGTGGGGCCAGTCCAGCCTCTGCATCAGAGGTGAGTAGATGTCCCGGGTGTACCCATTCACAGCCTGATGCCCAGCCAAAAGACTGACCAGGGACGGCCACAAGTCCTAGGCCCGGCAATGACAGTCTTCTAGGGACTTCTGCTGAAACAGTTGGGGAAAACAGACCCACTTTCTGTTGGCTGAGTTCCAAGCTGGAGCTGGTGGTAGCCATATTTCCATCAGGGAGGCGAGCCTACCTTAGAAGAAAGCCAGCACAGGGGAAACCAGTGTCAGGAGAAAGAGCTCCCTAGCTGTGTCCTCCATTTCTTCATCTGTCAATTAGGGATATAGTTTGAGCACCTGGTTCCAACTGTGTTTGAAACCTCAAGGTTTGTCAGTTACAGGAACGGATAAATCTCCTGACCCTTTAAGCCGGGGTCTTATGTCACAGGGAACTACAAGAGATTTGACTAGTGCAATGGGGAAGCAGGGGCACAAACCAAACATTTCACGGCCTGGTAGAGAACGGCCCCTGAGGTGTTAGAGTCTTTCTCGGTTGGCCGTCTCAGGCTCTTGGGAATAAGGCTCCCCTTGATGAATATGGGCAAAGATAAAGCAACCTGCTCCAGTAAAGATTACAGCCTTGAAAATCCTATGAGGCAGTTCTACTCTGTCCTATGGAGTCGCTATGAATCGGAGTCGACTCGACGGCAATGGGTTTGGTTTTTTTTTTTTTTTTGGTTTGATGAAGATGTGGCCACTGTGATGGCTTCCCATGAAACCCATCGCCAGTGAAGAGGCAGCGGGGAATTCCAGCAAATGAAATGATGCAGATGGCCCCGTGAGTTAACGAGGCCTGGGCTATTACTGATGGCACCCCTGGGAGAGCAGAGCAAGAGAAGATGCAGAGCTGGAAAGAACTGCTCTTTCCAGGCCCTTGGGAGGGGTTTGGAAGTCTCTGGGGCAACAGCACCCCGTGAGGGAACGGATGTGCACACTTTGGGGTTTGGTGCCATTGTGGAGACGGGAAAAGGCTGCTGGATTTTCTTAGATCCCTTGTTTTATAGGCAGGCAAACAGGTTTTGGAGGCACCAAGGAAGCTGGTAGAAGATCTGGAAAAACAACCCAGGTCTTCTGATTCCAGCCCAGGCTGGCCTCACTCAAGGGGCCCCTAGACCAGGAGCTCCTGGGGGAGCCAGTGACCTGGTCCCCATTATCTTCCCAGGGCCCAGCACTGGTGTCTAAACTGAAATCTTAGTCCAAATGGGATTAGACAAGTAGAGGGAGTGTGGAGGGTGCTCCAGGTAGAGGGCCTCTGCTCAAAAACAGCAACAGCTACCCCCAGGGGAGTGCTTACCATGTGCCAGGCTAAGCAATTCACAGGCACCAAAACCCATTACCATTGAGTTGATTCTGACTCATAGTGACATGATAGGACAGAGTAGAACTGCCCCACAGGGTTTCCAAGCAGCGGCCGGTGGATATAAACTGCCGACCAACCTTTTAGTTGGAAGCCAAGCTCTTAACCACTGCACCAGTAGGGCTCCTCACAGGTACCATCGGATTTAATTTTCACAGCAACCGCCAAAAAGTAGACACCATTATCAGCCCTACTTTACAGATGAGGAAACAGGGTCTCAGAGAGGTTAAGTGACTCCCCCAAGGGAATACAGCCAATAGCCAGAGTTCAAATCCAGATCCCCACGCCCAAGCTCTTGGTAGTGACGCTGTCCTGCATCCCCAACTAGTCCTCTCCCAGCTTCCTTTCCTTGTCCCTGGGAGGGTGACGGGTCCAGAGGGTCATGGGAAAAAGGGACCAGGGACAGGAGGGGGGACCCTGAACCTCTTGAGAGATGATATCCAGGCCAACACGCTCCACATGTGAGACTTTCTAGGGCCCCAAGCTGCCCCACCCGAGCAGCTTCTTTCCCTGGTTTTAACTGTAAAACCATGGCCTCCATCCTGTCCTTGGTAATCTTCAGGCAGGCCCTCACTAAGGCCATCCCTGACAAAGAACTGAGCACGCAGACAGGAGATGGCCAGGGGATGCCCTCAGGGATGGTGCAAACAGCAGCCAGTGGATTGCAGCCAGCATTAGGAAGGACCCTTGATAGCCCCAGCAACATGGAGTCATTGGGGGCTGTCTGCAGAATGCTGAGTGGGGACAAACTTCCTCAGAGGTAGTGAGCACCCAGCCACAGAGGTCAAGTGCAGGCTGTGTGACCAGTTTGAGAGATGGCTGTAGGAAGACTTCTATCTGGAGGCGTGGTCCTTGCAGATGATCGCGGTAATGAAAGAGTACTTACAGAGCATTCACCATGCATCAGGCACTGGGCTACGTGCTTTCATGCATACTGATCCAACAAATGCTCTCAACAGTCCTGTGAGTAGGTAATGTTCTTATCAAACAATGTATTGCATTGGACAAATCTGCTGCAAATGGGCTCTTTAATTCCACAGATTTCACAGAGAGGACACTGAGCCCACAGAGGGGAAGAGACTCACCATAGTCAAGTCCCAGGTCTCAGTCCCATTGGCAGAAGAGGAATGGCCTCCATGAGGAAGTCCCTGTGCTCACAGGTCCCACCCCTTTCAGAAAGCGAAGCATTGGCTCCTACCAGTCAATAAGACCAGGGACCTAGGAGGAAAAACACACAGGATTGTTGTTGCTAGTTGCTGTCCTTGTTGTTAGTTGCTGTCCCATCAACTCTGACTCAAGGGGATCTCGTGTATAACAGAATGAAACATTGCCTGATCTTGCGCTATCTTCACGATTGTTGGTATGATTGAGTCCATTGTTTTGGTTAGTGTGTTGGTCCATTTCGTTGAGGGTTTCCCTTGTTTTTGCTGGCTGTCTATGTTACCACACATGACGTCCTTTTCTAGTGTTTAGTCTTTCCTGATGACGTGTCCAAAATAAGCAAGGTGAAGTCTCACCATCCTCACTTCTAAATTTCTTCTAAGACTGATTTGTTTGTTCTTCTGGAAATCCACAGTATATTCAGTAGTCCTCACCACCACCACAGTCCAAATGCATCAATTCTTCTTTCTTCCTTTTTTCATTATCCAACTTTCGCATGCATATGAGGTGATTGAAAAAGACCATGGCTTGCGTCAGGCACATCTTAGTCATAAAAGTGACATCTTTGCTCTTGAACATTTTAAAGATGTCTTTTGTAGCAGATTTACCCAATGCAATAGACATCATTTGATATCTTAACGGCTGCTTCTGTGGATGTTGATTGTTGATCCAAGTGGAATGAAATCATTGACAACTTCAATTTCTTCTCCATTTATCATGGTGTTGGAAACCCTATGGATCACAACGGAAACCCTTAGGATAAAACTGAAAACTCACAGAAAGCAAAATGCAGGAAGCTCTGAAAGAAAGAGCTGGACCTCACACAGAACAAGAGAAATGCAAACTAAAACCATTTGGAAAAACCATTTTCACTTCTCAAATTGGCAGAGACCAAAAAAACCTGATAAAACCCTGTGCTGGTAAGGTGTGGAGGGAACAGTATCTCTCAGACATTGTAGCAGGAGGGCAAATGGAAAATATTATCAGTATTACAGATACTTGAACCCACTTCTGGGAACTTATTCCATAGGCATGTTGAACTCACACAGGTGAGAAATGATGAATGTTTGAGGTCATTCCTTCAGCATCGTTTGTAGTAGCAAAAGGCCCCCAACAGGGAACTGGCTAACTTTACATATATCATAACATACTTGTGGCCACAAAAACGTTCTGAGGAAGCTCTTTACACGCAGAGATGGAACTATTTACGAGATATGTTAAAGTAAAAGGCAAAGGGTCTAGCCTTGGCACCAAAAACGTGCTCTGTAAAAGAACAAATGGATACTTCATCAAAATTAAAAATGTTTGCTCTGCAAAAGACTCTGTGAAGACGATGAAAAGATAAGCCATAGACTGGGAGAAGATATCTGCAAATTGCATAGCCGAAAAAGATCAAATTACAGTTATATGCAATGACGAAGCTCTGAAAGTCATGAGCAAAAAAAACTTTATATATTCTGAACTTGTATCCAGAATACGGAAAGAACCCTTTCTAAACTCAACAGCTAGCCCTTGGGCGGTGAAAATGGTTATTTTGCTTGGAGATTAATTGAAAGGTTGCAACTTTGAGTCCACCCAGAGCCCCCTCAGAAGAAAGTTCTGCTGATCTACTTCCCCCAAATCGGCCACTGAAAACCCTGCGGAGCACAGTTCTACTCCGACACACACGGGGGCGCTGTGGGCTGGAATCAACTTGACAGCAACTGATTTAGACTAAACAGTAAGAAAACAAACAATCCAATTAGAAAATGGACAAGACTTGAACAGATACTTAACCAAAGAGGCTATACAGATGTCAGATTAGCATACGAAACGATGCTCAACACCATTAGCCATCAGGGAAATGCAATTAAAGCCATGATGAGATAGGATAACAAACCTATTAAAATGGCTAAAATTAAAAAAAAAAAAAAGTACTGACAATACGAAGGCTGGCAAATGTAGAGCGACTATGACTCTCATCCATCGCTGGTGGGAATGTACAATAGCTCAGCCACACAACCGATGACTGCCCTGACAGGGAACACAACAGAGAACCCCTGAGGGAGCAGGAGAGCAGTGGGATGCAGACCCCAAATTCTCATAAGACCAGACTTAATGGTCTGACTGAGACTGGAAGGACCCTGGTGGTCATGGCCCCCAGACCTTCTGTTGGCCCAGGACAGGAACCATTCCCGAAGCCAACTCTTCAGACATGGATTGGACTGGACAACGGGTTGGAGAGGGATGCTGGTGAGGAGTGAGCTTCCTGGATCAGGTGGACACTTGAGACTATGTTGGCATCTCCTGCCTGGAGGGGAGATGAGAGGGTGGAGGGGGTTAGAAGCTGACGAAAAGGACACGAAAAGAGAGAGTGCAGGCTGTCTCATTAGGGGGAGAGTATTTGGGAGTGTGTAGCAAGGTGTGTATGGGTTTTTGTGTGAGAGACTGACTTGATTTGTAAACTTTCACTTAAAGCACAATAAAAATTATTAAAAAAAAAATAGCTCAGCCACTCTGGAAAATGGATTGGCAGTTTCTCAAAAAGATAAGCATATACTTACATATAACTCACCAATTGTACTTCCAGGTGGTTAGCATATAAAAATCAAAAGTTAGGTTCATGCAAAAACCTATACATGAATGTTCATAGTAGCTTTGTTTGTAATTACCCAAAACTAGAAACCACACAAATGTTCTTCAATAGGGAAAAATAGGTGAATGAATAAAAACAAAATGTATAGCCAACAATGGAATACTATGAGAATGGGCTATTGATGAACATGATAACTTGGATGGATTTCAAGGGTATTACTCAGTGAGCCAAAAAAAAGCCAATCTCAAGAAAAGATTACACACAGTATAACTTCGCTTAAATAACAATGTCAAAGTGGTGTAATTATGGTGATGACAAACAGATCAGTGGTTGTCAGGCGACAGGACTGTGGTGTTTCTCTGTAGTGATAGAAAAGTTCTGTGTCCCGATGGTTACACACAAATGTATCCACATGATGCAATTTCATGGAAGAGTACACCAGAAAACAAACACAACAATGAGTGCATGTAAAAAGTGATGAAATCCGAATAAGGTCTGTATCTGAGTCAATAACATTGCACAATGTCAGTTTCCTGGCTTTGACAATGCGCGATGATTACATAAGATGTTATCAAAGGGGGAGCTGGGGGAAGCTGGGTGAAAGGTACACGGGAACTCTGTACTATTTTTGCAACCTCTTGTGGGTCTTCAACTATTTTAAAATAAAGTAATTTAAAAGTATTGATAGCTTGGGGTTGGTTTGCTCAATTCCTTTTTTTAAATTTTTTGCCGTTAAAAAAAATAACAGGAAGCTGATGGGCCTGTATAGAGAGAGTACAATTTGTGTGACATGTAAACCCAAACCAAAACCCGTTGCTAATGAGTCGATTCCGACTCATAGCGACCTTGTAGGACGGAGTAGAACTGTTCTACAGGGTTTCCAAGGAGCAGCTGGTGAATTTGAACTGCTGACCTTTTGGTGAGCAGCCAAACTCTTAACCACTGCACCACCAGGGCTCCCATGTGTGACAAGTGAGTGCAGGACTAATTTCTATAATGCAGTATTTCTGGGAAGATACTCATGGAATTGGGCATGTTGGAGCCACATGGGCGGGATTTGGGTGCCAGGAAGTCTTATTTTTCAGTTTCCTCTCGAGACTTTTAAATTTTATACTTTGCGCCCCTAGTACCTCTTAAAAGTTTTTGTTTAATTTTTTGGAAAGCTAAAAGTGGGGCCCAAGATCTTTCTGCTTGCCTCAAAGATTCTCAACAGCCCAGCTCAGAAGGGGACAATGATTTTACCAGGAAGCCAGCATTTTACTAAGCTCAAAAGGGAGGTTAAAACAACAACAACAACAACAACTGTGCAATGGAGCAGATTCCAACTCGCAGTGACCCTATAGGGCAGAATAGAACTGGCCCATAGAGTTTCTAAGGCTGTAAATCTTTATGGAAGGAGATGGCCACATCTTTCTGCTGTGGACTGGCTGGTGGGTTCCAATCACATCTTTCTCTTGCAGGGTGGCTAGTGGGTGTGAACCACCAAACTTTTGGTTAGCAGCCAAGCACTTAATCACTGCACCACCAGGGCTCCTCAAGGGAGGTGAGTAAATAAAAAAGCATAATGGATGGAGCAAGGAGGGCAGCCAGCTCAAGCTGACTGAGCCTGGCAAAGGGTGCCTCCCTGGTCGCCTTTACAACAACAGGGAATGAACATAAGAGTAACAGCAACTCTGACAGTGGACAGTGACCAAGCCCACCTGTGGGCCCAGGTCTCAGCTAAGCCCTTTACAGGGCTAATCCTCACAGCAACTTCATCATACAGAGGAGGAAACTGGGGTGCAGAGAGGTGAAGTGGCTAGCCCGAAGTCCCACACTGAGTTTACACACTTTAACAACCCTCCTGCCCAAACCAGGCTGGTTTCTACCTCAGACTATCTCAGCCAGAATCCCACAGAGCAAACACCTGCCTGGAGCGTGCTGGGCCCTGTGGCCCAAGAGGAGAAGATCCCAGCCTGGAGTCTTCTGGCCAGTGGAGGGAAGGAAGTGGTGGGCAAGGCTGGTAGGCAGTCAGCACTCCCTCATTGGCTCCTGCTTTGTACCAGGCCTTGGATCTACTGGGCTTGCTGGGGAAGGGGAGGCAGAGACAAACCCACCAACCAGGAGGTAATGAGACAATGAAAGATGTAGGGGTGGGGAGGCCTGTACTGGGGCAGGGAAGGCCTTGGGGGGCAGTGTGGGGTGGTGAGGAGAGTTGGATTTGGGTCAGAGCTCCAGTCTTGGAAGACAGTTCCAATATTTCCCCAGTGGGCTCAGGCAGGGGGCACCCCATCAACTATAGCCCCAGAAAGTTCACTAGCTTCAAAGACTGGAACTGCCCACCTGTCCACTCACTGATGAAAGCAGGTTTTGGCATGCTCACAGGATAGAATACTATACAGCCACAAAAAAGATCAAATTACAGCTACACGCTATGATGAAGCTCCAAAAGTCATGAGCAAAAAAAGTCATTTATATACAATTTTGAAATAGACCAAACTAAGCTATGATGTTAGAAGTCAGGTAGTAGTTACCTCTGGGGAGGAAGGAAGGGAAATGACTGGGAGAAAGTTCTGGGGGCTGCTCCATTTCTCGAGTAGGCTGGTGGTTACACAGGTATTCCACTCTGACAGCTCATCAAGCTGTGCCCGTGTGATCTGGGCATTTTCCTGTATGTATACGGGTGGGAAAAATTACGTGCTCAATTACTAACTAAAAGGTTCGTGGTTTGTACCAGGGCTTCGAATTTGCATTTGCATTTCCTCCCCAGATATACTGAATCAGAATCTACATTTTAACAAGATTCTCACGTATAACTTCCTGGGAATTTGTTAGACATGTAAATTCTCAGCAGGGGTTTGAGCCAGACCAAACCAGTTCAAAGCCCTGGCTTGCACCCAGCGGCACCTCAGAAGAAAGGCCCAGTGATCTACTTTAGAAAATCAGTCATCAAAAACCCTGTGGAGCACAGCTCTACTCTGCACACATGGGGTCACCGTGAGTTGAAATGGATTTGATGGCAACTTTTTTTTTTCTTTTAATATTATAGTTTAATAAAAAGGTTTATGAAGAAACAAGGAATGTGACTGGCTTCTATCTGAATGTGAAGTGGTGACCTGAGACCAACCCTCTCTGAGTCTTGGTTTCCCCAGCCACTGGGGATGTTTCAAGGATCACATGGCAGGCAAATGATTACAGGGTGATGCAGGCATTTATGTCCTCTTGACTCAGTGAGAGGCAGCCCGTGAGGCCACTGTGGGCACGGGTGGGCCATGAATCTCTCAGGAGTCACCCCTGGTAGGAAGAGCGTTGGTGGGTGGTGAGCAAACCCCCAGCCTCCCGGTGCTCCCAGGAGGCCCCATTAGTTTACCTGACAGGCAAGGGGAGGGGTCTTGTGGGGGGCAAGCTGGAAGCACTTTTTCTCTTTGTTATCACTGCTTTCAGATGAGGTCTGTCGGGATCGCTTCCCCACCCCTAAACAACACCCCAGGCAACCTCACAGCCTTTCCGGTCACTTCCAGAGGTCATTAGAGGTCTCGTCTTAGGCATCAGGAAGCCCAGCCTGGTCCAAATTAATTCAACATTTGAATCTCCTATTCAAATGGAAATCTGACATCTCCCTGCTGGGGCCTGGCGGCGAGTCCTAGAGGCCAGACTCTGGCTGGCTCCTCCTGGTGAAGGTTAGAAAGGGGCAGAGGGCCACTTGACCAGCACCTTATAATCTGGCATTCAGGCCCTCTCTGTGGCGGGTGCTTACTCTTGGGGGCACTTTGTATGTTCTTAGGAACCACCACCCCACCCTTCATGTGCATTCCAGAACCTTTTAGCACCTGCCCTACAGGGCACCCAACATGACCTGCCTCTGCGGGAGTCACCTTACCCCCACGCCACCCTCTCTGAGGGATCCCAGAGGACAGGCCCAGCCTGGCCATGTTCCCGGCATCCTCTTGGCTTGCCTGCCTGCAAACTGGCTCTCCCCGTGCCCCCTCTCCTCTGCCAGTCCCTGCAGCCTCTGGGCCCCTTTACGCTGGTCCAGGAAGAGCTAGGCCCCAGCCCTGTGCCCCTCATACTCCAGGGGGCACTGGCCACGTTCACCCAGAATCTCCATCAGTGAGCTTCCCTGGGACCCCTGCAGTCAGGGGAGGTTGCCTAGCTTGGCACGAAGTGGGAAACGTGTCCTTCTCCAGCCTGAAGCCTCCTGCCTTGCTCTTCAAGGAAACCTTCTCTCGTCAAGCTCCCTCCTGGATCTGTGGCCATACATAGTACACAAAGAGGCCGCAGGTGGGGGTGGACCACTTAAAGAATGGGCTCTCACATCTCTCCTGAGAACGTGGAGGTGTTGTCCCCTATTATTCACAGCTTTGCGGCCCCATCTAACCAGTTATTTCCCTGACGTTCTTGTAAAGCCACTTGCTGGACCCAGTGATCCTGAAGGTCAGTTCTGCTTCACAGAGGAGGACCTGGGGCTCAGAGAGGCAAAGCAGCCTGTCCTAGGTTACACAGCCAGTAAGTGGTGGGGTCAGGATTTGAATTCTCTCCCCTCTCTGCCGTTGTGGCTTCGAGCAGCTGGCAGGGCAGTACCCAGGAAGTGGAAGCAGGGCCCTCCTTGGGGCAATGGTCTTACAGAGCAGATTGTTCAATGTCAACTTCAGACCCCTCCACCCTTCTGGAAGGCCCTGGCCTCAGTGACGGTGGGGTTGGGGTGACAGATGGGAGGGGGACGGGAGCACTGAGATGGGTCCCTTGACCCACACCCTAGGAGGGCTGGGCTCCTGCTTGCCTGATAGGCTTGCTCCTTTGCTCAAGGTACTCAATAAACATTGGCTGTACTTGTTATTTTTATTATTATCTTACTGGTGGGGGAGGCTATCTGGGGCATACACACAAAAAGGATGTCAAAGCCCAGAAGAATAGTTAATATACTTGTCTGCTAACTGAAAGGCTGGAGGTTTCAGTCTACCCAGAGGTTTCTTGGAAGAAAGACCTGGAGATCTACTTCCAAAAAATCAGCCACTGAAAACCCTATGGAGCAAAGTTCTACTCTGATGTACATGGGGTCACCAGGAGTTGGAGTTGACACGATGGCAACTGAAAAAAAAACAAACAAAACAAGCTATATACACTTGCATACAAGGAATTCAAAATCTAAGGTCACACAGTGATGAGGCATGGGAGCCAGGAGGACACCCACAGGACTATACTATATGAGTGGGGTGCAGTGAATTACTTAATATGGCCCTTCTTTGTAATTCCTACCAAATGACTGGCTGGTACTACGCAAATGAGGTGTCTTCGGCCCACCAAGGGGATTGGATAGCTTCCTAATAATGCAAATAAGGTGCATGTCACCCTTGTGTGGGTGGGACCATGCAAATAAGGTGTATGGAACCCTAAAGAGGGGATTGTCCAGTTTTGCCATCCCAATAGGCTTACGATGAGCTACCCCAGAGGTAGGAAGGAAGAATGTCAACACCACCAAGAAAGAAGATCCAGGAGTGGAGCATGTCCTTTGGACCCGGGATCTCTTCGCTGTGAAACTCCTGGAACCAGGAGACCAAGGGAGAGAGCTGTAACATTGAAGACATCAAGAAGCAGTGGCAGAAAAATGGCAGCAGCAGAGGCAAGAGACCAACAGTGGGTTTCCCATCCCACAGAGCAAGAAACTGAGTGCCTTTGGGCAAGAGGCTTGTTGGTGGAGTAGGGTGCCTCCAGACACTTGGTGCAGCTAGGTTTGCTGCCCCACGGAGCTAGAGATGAGGGCTTTTGGGCCAAGGCTTACTGGTGGAGTGGGATGTCTCCAGGCAATTATCTGCAGAGCTAAAAGGGCTATGTAACATGTACCCAAGCAGGGCAGAGGCCAAAGGCCAGAGAGAGGCATGCCCATAGGCACTGCTGAGAAGAGGCTGTCCTGATGGAAGAACTCTATCCTGAGCATTCCTGAACCTGAACTGTAACCTGTTACTTCCCTAATAAACCCCAAGAGTATGGTCTGTGAGTTCCGTGTGGCCATTGCAAGGAATTATCAAACCCAGCAGAGAAGTAGAGAGTGCCGTGGGAGGGACGGCTGGTGTCAAAACTGGTAAAAAGGGTGAAGGGTGGAGGCAAGTCTGACCTCTCCCTCATAGGAATCAGCCTTGGGCTGTTGATCTTGATTCTCCTTCCTAACTGTGCAGTTAGAGGAGGTCAGATGCTGCCTCTGCCCGTGCCATTTTTATAATGAGTCACCCTGCAACTTGCTTCTTCAACTCAACATTGAGTTAGTGATGTTTCTCTAGATTGCTAGCTGGAGCTCTTACCTATTCATTTGCAGACTGTGAATAAACCACAATTCATTAACCTGCTGAGGATGGTTAGGCTTGTTTCCATCCCAAACCAGTTGCCCAGACATGTCTGTGCTTGTCTCCTGGAACACATGTGTGAAAGCTGACCAAGGGGTGCAGTGCTGGGCTGAGAGTGCATGCACCGTCTGCGTCATTGGATAATGCCCAGCTACTTCCAGAGTGGTGATGCCATTTCACCCCCACCAGTTGCACATTAGATATCCCACAGCTCCGTTCACACTCACAGTTGGCATCAGACCGAACCTTCCCTTTGCAAATGAGGAGACTGACATCTAGAGAGGAAAAGGACCCAGATCCTAGAGTCAACGACAAAGGGAGCCAGGGCTGGAACCCGGGTCCCTTGATATTCCAGTTATCTATTGCTACGTAATAATTTACCCCAACACTTAGATAGCTAGAGATAGATAGCTACCGTAGAGTCAATTCTGACTCATTGTGACCCCATGTGTAACAGAACAAAACTTTACCCAGTCCTTAGGGATCCTCACAATTACTGGCATGTTTGAGTCTATCATTGTGGCTATTGTGCCAATCCATCTCACCAAGGGTCTCCCTCGCCCTCACTGGCCCACTATTTTACTAGACATAAGTCCTTTTCTCCTGATGAGGTGTCCAAAGCAAGTGAGTATGACAATGCTCTGTTGTAATTCACTGGGTTTTCACTGGCTAGTTTTCGGAAGTAAACTGCCAGGCCTTTCTTCCTAGACCGTCTTAGTCTGGAAGCTCTACCAAAATTTGTCCACCATAGCTGACCCTGCCAATATCTGAAATACCAGTGGCTTAGCTTCCAGTATCACAGCAAGGTGTAAGCCGCATGACAAACTGACAGATAGGTGGTCGACCACAATACTTAATAGCTTTAAAAAAAAATCATTTATTTGGCTCATGAATATGTAATTCAGTCAGGACTTAGTGGGGAAGGCTCGTCTCTACTCCACGTAGAGTCAGCTGGGACTGGAAGATCCATTTTTAAGATGACACACTCGTGGTAACTTGGTGCTACCTGTTGGCTAGGAGCTCACCTAAGGATGAGGGCAGGGGTCTTGGTTCCTCTGTACCTGGTCTTCTCCACAGGCTATGCTTCCTCAGGGAAAAAAAAAAAAAAATTTTTTTTTTCTTTTTTGCTGAATTCCGAGGGTGTCCCGTAAATTGTCACTGTGTCACTTCTGCCTCACTCTCTTGGTTAAGTGAGCACAGACACCAGATTCAAGGGGATGGAGGGTCCCTGTTAGACGCCACCTCTCGATGGAAGGAGCATCAAAAAATTTGGGGTCATGTTTTAAAACTGACACACTTAACTTCTGCAAAAAAACCTTCAACAATATAGGGTTCAAGATGCTCTGAGAAGCAACGGATAAATAACTGGCCAGAGCAGCTGCCATGGTTGCTAAAAACTACCCTCTATGACTATCAGCAGAAACCCTGGTGGCACAATGGTTAAGAGCTACAACTGCTAACCAAAAGGTTGGCAGTTTGAATGGCTCTCCTTGGAAACTCTATGGGCCAGTTCTACTCTGTCCTTTAGGGTCGCTATGCTTAATTGTGCTCATGAGGAACCTTTACATAGATCAAGAGGCAGTTGTCTGGACAGAACAAGGGGATACTGATTGGTTTAAAGTCAGGAAAGGTGTGCGGCAGGGTTGTATTCTTTCACCAGACCTATTCAATCTGTATGCTGAGCAAATAATACGAGAAGCTACACTATATGAAGAAGAACAGGGCATCAGGATTGGAGGAAGACTCATTAACAACCTGCGTTATGCAGATGACACAATCTTGCTTGCTGAAAGTGAAGAGGACTTGAAGCACTTTCTAATGAAGATCAAAGACCACAGCCTTCAGTATGGATTGCACCTCAACATAAAACAAAAATCCTCACAACTGGACCAGTGAGCAACATCATGATAAACGGAGAAAAGATTGAAGTTGTCAAGGATTCCATCTTACTTGGATCCACAATCAACAGCCATGGAAGCAGCAGTCAAGAAATCAAAAGACGCATTAGGTAAATCTGCTGCAAAGGACCTCTTCAAAGTGTTGAAGAGCAAAGATGTCACCTTGAAGACTAAGGTGTGCCTGACCCAAGCCATGGTATTTTCAATCACATCATATGCATGTGAAAGCTGGACAATGAATAAGGAAGATGGAAGAAGAATTGATGCCTTTGAATTGTGGTGTTGGTGAAGAATATTGAATATACCACGGACTGCCAAAAGAACGAACAAATCTGTCTTGGAAGAAGTAAAACCAGAATGCCCCTTAGAAGCAAGGATGGCAAGACTGCATCTTACACACTTTGGACATGTTGTCAGGAGGGATCAGTCCCTGGAGAAAGAAAACATGCTTGGCAAGGTACAGGGTCAGCAGAAAAGAGGAAGACCCTCAACCAGGTGGACTGACACAGTGGCTGCGACAATGAGCTCAAGCATAACAAGGATTGTAAGGACGGCTCAGGGCCGAGCAGTGTTTCGTTCTGTTGTGCATAGGGTCGCTATGAGTCGGAACTGACTCGACAGCACCTAACAACAACAACAACAACATGCATTGATGGCAATGGATTTTTGGTGACTATCAGCATCGAATGCAACCGAATCAACAGAAACCTAAAGCAGAGGCCCCAAAGTATTCTTCGTTCAAGAGCCAAATCTATAAATGTGTTTTATTTGGCCTGAAAGAAAAGGTTTTAATTAAAAAAAATAATTAACCACATTTAAAAACAATTTATTGTGTAAAAGTATATATAACAAAATTTTTGCCATTTTAACCATTTTTAAGTGTACAATTCACTGATATTAATTACATTTAGTGTGTTGTGCTACCATCACCACTATCCATTTCCCAAAGTATCTCATCACCCCAAACAGAAACTAGTACCCCTTGAGGAATAATTCCCATTTTCCCTCTCCCCAGCCCCTGGTAACCACTAATAATACTTTATCTCTGTGCATTTGTCTATTCTAGATATTTCGCATAAGCAGAATCATACAATATTTGTTCTTTTGTGTCTGACTTATCTCACCCCGCATAATATTTTCAAGGTTCATTCATGTCATAGCACGCATCAGAACTTCATTTCTCTTTATGGCTAAGTAATTTTTTATTGTATGAATACACCACATTTTGTTTCTCCATTCATCTGCTGATGGACACTCGGGTTTTCCCACTCTTTGGCTATCGTGACTAGTGATGCAATGAACGTAGGTGTACACATATCTGTTTCCTGCTTTCAAGTCTCATGGGTATATACCTAGGAGTAAAATCTCTGGGCCACATGGAACATTTTTACATTGGTAGATTTTACTTTAAAAAATCCAGATGTTTGGAAAAAACAGATGTGGCAATATTGGGCCCTCATTTTCAGACAGCCACACTGGCTGGGGTGAGGCATGAACACCTATCTTTAATTCATCCTCTGGTTTACTGCAGTCCCCAGTGTCTTGAACTCATTTGTATTGTCTGCTGTCCCTGTGGGCCCTTGAGTTGAGAAGCCCTGGGTCACTAGAATGAATCCTACAATAGAACCGCAGTGGCCGTTAGTGAACACAGCTTGTAGTGTACGACTGGGAGACAAATGTAGGGTACCACTACAAAACCCTCAGAAGGTGACCAGCTCTGTGGAAGAAATAACAGGGAGGTGACTCCTGAGCTCTGTCTTGAAAGATGGGAAAGATTTGTAAAGGTTCAAGATCCCAAAAGCTAAGGAGTTTGGTGTCCAGCTGGTCATCTGAACACTGAGATCAGGAAGGATGCAAAAGCAAACAGGCTTTCCTAAGTGTCCAATCTCAGCAATCAGGTCCAATTTCTTTACGGAATGAAAAGCAAAAATTGAAGCTCTACGCAGGCGGTAATTTGAAGGACAAAAAAAGACACCATATCCTCGTAATATCATCCTCATTTGCTGGCTACACTGCCCAAAATTCCACCAGTAGAACCACCCTGTTGATTGCGACATTCTGTAGAAAGCACGTGTTACTTGAGAGGGAGGACACATGTCCACATAAATCACTCGCTTGCCCATTACTAAAAAAAAAAAAAAAAATTAAATATGGATAAATTAACCCATCGGATTAGCTAGCATAGAGAAGGAGCTTCAGGGAAAGAAATGAATAGCTGTTGCTAAAGAGAAAAGAAAGAGCTGGTGTGAGAGTGAGGCCTAGGTGGGGCCCCAACAGAGCATCACAGGGTAGAGAGAGGTCTGAGGTCACCAGGGAAGGACGTTCTGCCCACTAGCTTGAGAAGAGCTCACCTTGAGGGACACTAATTGGCAGGGTCTCCCTGAAAGTCCCTTGATAGCTCTTTTTGGACTGTAATTTCCTCTCTGCAAAAGAAAGAATCTGTAATAGATGCCTTCATAATCTAGGACTCTGGGAGTCTAGGATTCCATAAGTCTGATCTTCCAATATTCTATGTTCTCATGTATTCTAAGAGTTGTCACGGTAAGATTATTTTATTAAATATTGTCTTTCCATTGTATTTTTTTAAAGTACAATCAAAGATACTATGGGTCTAAGGCTGCTTTTATGGCTTCAAGAGTCTAAGATTTAATATTCTCCAGGGACTAAGTTTTTAGTTCAGTCATTCTAAGATGTTATGAATTTACCACACTTTCTCATCCAGACCCATAGGTGGAAGCCAGCACTTTCTGACAAAGCCAATGTTTCTCCCGCTTCACTGCCTTGGTTGGTCTTTGTGCCACCTGTACCGCTTTTTCTTTTAATTGACTATTTTCAATTAGCCTCTTGCTAAGTACTAATAATAACAATAGTGAAATTATGGATTTGAAGGGCAAACATTATTTTCCTAGAAACGTAGATTGGTATTGTAGGTCCTGGTACCATCTCACACCATCTCAGGCACCGCTGGAAATGTGGATACTACATTTCAGAAGCCATTGCCCAGTGCCAGCCCTCCCATTCCTGCATGGAAGCATGAAAATATCCATCTGCTGAGCTGCCGGGAACAAAACGCCAGCCAGTCCTGCATTGTCCCCTTGATCTGTTGTGGATGGGACTGTTGAGATCCATAGTGGTTTTTTTTGTTGTTGGCTGATTTTCAGAAGTTTATCCCCAGGCCTTTCTACCAAGTCCATCTTAGTCTGGAAGCTCCTCCAAAACCTGGTTAGCATCATAGCAACACACAGACCTCCACTGACAGACAGGGGGTAGCTTTACCTGAGGTGCGTTGGATGGGAATCGAACCCAGGTCTCCCACAAGGAAGTGAGAAGTCACTCCAAAGGCAGGAGCTCTCTGGGTACTGAGAATGTGGCGTCCACTATTCATGGGCCTTTCAGGGATGCTATCCAATCCTCTTCTGGGAGGAGGTCAGAGTTTGAAGGTAGGTGCCCTTCTCAACTCCCAGCGCTGAAGAAGGTGGGGGGGGGGGGGGAGGATGGACACTGTGCAACACCACCATCTAGTGGCCAAGGTGCCAGCACCAAGGGGAGCAACACAGAAGGTGCAGCCCTTGGAGATGGAAAGTTGGAGACAAGATAAAAGAGCACGTGACTGACTAAGAAACAAAGTAATCTGGAAGCTAACCAAGTACTAAACGGGCAATGTGGAAAAAACTTAAGTGTCCTCCCATGGGGGAATGGTTAAATAAATCATGGCAAATCCATATTATTGAATAGTATGCAGGCATTGCCAAGGATGCTATCAATATATATTACTGATATGGAAAGATGCTCAGTTCAGTGTGAAAAGAGCACTAATCAGAGCCATAGCTTCCAGCTGACGTACAACATGAGTGTAAATCCATTTCATGTATCCGTCTAGAGAGAATGTTTGCTCATTCCTGGTCTTCCCCATGACAGTAAACAGCACCCCGTGCACACAGCCACTCAAGCCAGAAACCCAGAAGTCATTCAGTGCTGTCTTCCACACCCTCACCCCCACACCAACCCATCACCAATCCATTCATTTTGCCTCCAAAGCCTACCCACTTATCTCCCTCTTTCCAGCTACCACCTTGGCCCAAACTGGCACCATCTCCCAAGCTTCAACCTTGCCACTCTGCATTCTCCTCTCCATAGCCAAGAGGGCTTTCCAGAAGACCAACCAGATCCTGCTGCTGCCTTGCATGAAATCCTGCCATGGCTACTCATCTCACGCAGAACCAAAACCCACCTTCTTACCGTGGCCCTCCAGTCCTTGCCAACCTCAGCCCACATCCTGACCAGACCTCAGCTCCTGGTCACCTAGCCCCTGTTCGTTCCTTACATGCTCAGCTCTTCCCTCTTCCTGAGTCTTTCCACTTTCCGCTTCTCCAGCCTGCTCCTCTTCTGCCTGATTACTATTCAAATGTCAGGCCTGGGTCCCATATCATCTCCTCAGTGAAGTCCTTGATGGGTAATGGGATTTCATCTTTTTTTTTTTTTTTTATAATAACTTTTATTAAGCTTCAAGTGAACGTTTACAAATCCAATCAGTCTGTCACATATAAGTTTACATACATCTCACTCCCTACTCCCACTTACTCTCCCCATCTTGAGTCAGCCCTTTCAGTCTCTCCTTTCTTGACAATTTTGCCGGCTTCCCTCTCTCTCTATCCTCCCATCCCCCCTCCAGACAAGAGTTGCCAACACAATCTCAAGTGTACACCTGATATAATTAGCTCACTCTTCATCAGCGTCTCTCTCCTACCCGCTGACCAGTCCCTTTCATGTCTGATGAGTTGTCTTCAGGGATGGTTCCTGTCCTGTGTCAACAGAAGGTCTGGAGAGCATGACCGCCGGGATTCCTCCAGTCTCAGTCAGACCATTAAGTTTGGTCTTCTTATGAGAATTTGGGGTCTGCATCCCACTGCTCTCCTGCTCCCTCAGGGGTCCTCTGCTGAGCTCCCTGTCAGGGCAGTCATCGATTATGGCCGGGCACCAACTAGTTCTTCTGGTCTCAGGATGATGTAGGTCTCTGGTTCATGTGGCCCTTTCTGTCTCTTGGGCTCTTAGTTGTCATGTGGGCTTGGTGTTCTTCATTTTCCTTTGCTCCAGGTGGGTTGAGACCAATTGCTGCATCTTAGATGGCTGCTTGTTAGCATTTAAGACCCCAGACGCCACATTTCAAAGTGGGATGCAGAATGATTTCATAATAGAATTATTTTGCCAATTGACTTAGAAGTCCCCGCAAACCATGTTCCCCAGACCCCCGCGCTTGCTCCGCTGAGCTTTGAAGCATTCATTTTATCCCGGAAACTTCTTTGCTTTTGGTCCAGTCCAATTGAGCTGACCTTCCATGTATTGAGTGTTGTCTTTCCCTTCACCTAAAGCAGTTCTTATCTACTGATTAATCAATAAAAAAACCCTCTCCCACCCTCCCTCCCTCCCCCCCTCGTAACCACAAAAGTATGTGTTCTTCTCAGGTTTACTATTTCTCAAGATCTTATAATAGTGGTCTTATACAGTATTTGTCCTTTTGCCTCTGACTCATTTCGCTCAGCATAATGCCTTCCAGGTTCCTCCATGTTATGAAATGTTTCAGAGATTCGTCACTGTTCTTTATCGATGCGTAGTATTCCATTGTGTGAATATACCACAATTTATTTACCCATTCATCCGTTGATGGACACCTTGGTTGCTTCCAACTTTTTGCTATTGTAAACAGAGCTGCAATAAACATGGGTGTGCATATATCTGTTTGTATGAAGGCTCTTGTATCTCTAGGGTATATTCCGAGGAGTGGGATTTCTGGGTTGTATGGTAGTTCTATTTCTAACTGTTTAAGATAACGCCAGATAGATTTCCAAAGTGGTTGTACCATTTTACATTCCCACCAGCAGTGTATGAGAGTTCCAATCTCTCCGCAGCCTCTCCAACATTTATTATTTTGTGTTTTTTGGATTAATGCCAGCCTTGCTGGTGTGAGATGGAATCTCATCGTAGTTTTAATTTGCATTTCTCTAATGGCTAATGATCGAGAGCATTTTCTCATGTATCTGTTGGCTGCCTGAATATCTTCTTTAGAGAAATGTGTGTTCATATCCTTTGCCCACTTCTTGATTGGGTTGTTTGTCTTTTTGTGGTTGAGTTTTGACAGAATCATGTAGATTTTAGAGATCAGGCGCTGGTCGGAGATGTCATAGCTGAAAATTCTTTCCCAATCTGTAGGTGGTCTTTTTACTCTTTTGGTGAAGTCTTTAGATGAGCATAGGTGTTTGATTTTTAGGAGCTCCCAATTATCGGGTTTCTCTTCATCATTTTTGGTAATGTTTTGTATTCTGTTTATACCTTGTATTAGGGCTCCTAGGGTTGTCCCAATTTTTTCTTCCATGATCTTTATCGTTTTAGTCTTTATGTTTAGGTCTTTGATCCACTTGGAGTTAGTTTTTGTGCATGGTGTGAGGTATGGGTCCTGTTTCATTTTTTTGCAAATGGATATCCAGTTATGCCAGCACCATTTGTTAAAAAGGCTGTCTTTTCCCCAGTTAATTGACACTGGTCCTTTGTCAAATATCAGCTGCTCATACGTGGATGGATCTATGTCTGGGTTCTCAATTCTGTTCCATTGGTCTATGTGTCTGTTGTTGTACCAATACCAGGCTGTTTTGACTACTGTGGCTGTATAATAGGTTCTGAAGTCAGGTAAGGTGAGGCCTCCCACTTTCTTCTTCTTTTTCAGTAGTGCTTTGCTTATCCGGGGCTTTTTTCCCTTCCATATGAAATTGGTGATTTGTTTCTCTATCCCCTTAAAATATGACATTGGAATTTGGATCGGAAGTGCGTTAAATGTATAGATGGCTTTTGGTAGAATAGACATTTTTACTATGTTAAGTCTTCCTATCCATGAGCAAGGTATGTTTTTCCACTTAAGTATGTCCTTTTGAATTTCTTGTAGTAGAGCTTTGTAGTTTTCTTTGTATAGGTCTTTTACATCCTTGGTAAGATTTATTCCTAAGTATCTTATCTTCTTGGGGGCTACCATGAATGGTATTGATTTGGTTATTTCCTCTTCGGTGTTCTTTTTGTTGATGTAGAGGAATCCAAGTGATTTTTGTATGTTTATTTTATAACCTGAGACTCTGCCAAACTCTTCTATTAGTTTCAGTAGTTTTCTGGAGGATTCCTTAGGGTTTTCTGTGTATATAATCATGTCATCTGCAAATAGTGATAACTTTACTTCTTCCTTGCCAATCCGGATACCTTTTATTTCTTTGTCTAGCCTGATTGCCCTGGCTAAGACTTCCAACACGATGTTGAATAAGGGATTTCATCTTTATATTCTCTGATTTGTTTGGGGGAACAAGGATTATTGTGATACGATCAGAAGAAAACAAATTATTTTCATTTAAAAATAAAATACAAGGCACAGATCATTGACACACGGTAAGTTCAAAGAAGTGGAGGTCTGTGGGCTGGAGGGCCAGAAAAGGCATTCTGGAGGTGATGGGGTTTGAAGGAAGGGTGCATTAAGTCCAGAAAAGAGAACAAAATTCTAGAAAGAGAAACATGTGATCAGAGGCATAAGGGCAGGCAGGGACAGCTGATGGAGGTGGCATCTGATGGTTTTGCCCCCCATATCTTTCATTCTGGTTATGACTCTCATTTTCCATTTCAAGATCCACCCTCCCACTTTCTCAGATCATGTGGTTTCAGCAGGGTCCCTCCCACTATGGGTGTATGAATTGTTGTTTTTGTTGTCAGGTGCCATCAAGTTGGTTCCAACTCATAGCGACCCTATGCACAACAGAACAAAACACTCCCCAGTCCTGCGCCATCCTTACAATCGTTGTTATGCTTGAGCTCATTGTTGCAGCCGCTGTGTCAATCCACCTCGTTGAGGGTCTTCCTCTTTTCCGCTGACCCTGTACTCTGCCAAGCATGATGTCCTTCTCCAGGGACTGATCTCTCCTGAAAACATGTCCAAAGTATGTAAGACGCAGTCTCGCCATCCCTGCTTCTAAGGCGCATTCTGGTTGTACTTCTTCCAAGACAGATTTGTTCGTTCTTTTGGCAGTCCATGGTATATTCAATATTCTTCACCAACACCACAATTCAAAGGCATCAATTCTTCTTCGGTCTTCCTTATTCATCCACAAGCTTTCACATGCATATGATGCGATTGAAAATACCATGGCTTGGGTCAGGCACACCTTTGTCTTCAAGGTAACATCTTTGCCCTTCAACACTTTAAAGAGGTGCTTTGCAGCAGATTTACCTAATGCAATGCGTCTTTTGATTTCTTGACTGCTGCTTCCATGGCTGTTGGTTGTGGATCCAAGTAAAATGAAATCCTTGACAACTTCAATCTTTTCTCCTTTTACCATGATGTTGCTCATCGTCCAGTTGTGAGGGTTTTCTTTTCTTTATGTTGAGGTGCAATCCATACTGAAGGCTGTCGTCTTTGATCTTCATTAGTAAGTGCTTCAAGTCCTCTTCGATTTCAGCAAGCAAGATTGTGTCATCTGCATAACGCAGGTTGTTAATGAGTCTTCCTCCAATCCTGATGCCCTGTTCTTCTTCATATAGTCCAGCTTCTTGTATTATTTGCTCAGCATACAGATTGAATAGGTCTGGTGAAAGAATACAACCCTGCCGCACACCTTTCCTGACTTTAAACCAATCAGTATCCCCGTGTTCTGTCCGAACAACTGCCTCTTGATCTATGTAAAGGTTTCTCATGAGCACAATTAAGTGTTCTTGGATTCGGATTCTTCACTATGTTATCCATAATTTGTTATGACCCACACAGTTGAATGCCTTTGCATAGTCAATAAAACACAGTTAACATCCCTCTGGTATTCTCTGCTTTCAGCCAGGATCCATCTGACATTAGCAATGATATCCCTGGTTCCATATCCTCTTCTGAAACCTGCCTGAATTTCTGGAAGTTCTCTGTTGATATACTGCTGCAGCCATTTCTGAATGATCTTCAGCAAAATTTTGCTTGCGTGTGATATTAATGATACTGTTCTATAATTTCCACATTCGGTTGGATCACCTTTCTTGGGAATAGGCATAAATATGGATCTCTTCTGGTTACTTGGCCAGGAAGCTGTCTTCCATATTTCTTGGCATAGACAAGGGAACACCTCCAGCGCTGCTTCTGTTTGTTGAAACATCTCAGTTGACATTCCATCAATTCCTGGAGCCTCATTTTTCACCAATGCCTTCAGAGCAGCTTGGACTTCTTCCTTCAGTACCATCATTTCCTGACCATATGCTACCTCTTGAAATGGTTGAACATTGACTAATTCTTTTTGGTATAATGACTCTTGTATTCCTTCCATCTTCTTTTGATGCTTCCTGCATCGTTTAATATTTTCCCCATGGAATCCTTCACTATTGCAACTCGAGGCTTGAATTTTTTCTTCAGTTCTTTCAGCTTGAGAAACACTGAGCATGTTCTTCCCTTTTAGTTTTCCATCTCCAGCTCTTTGCATGTGTCATTATAATACTTTACTTTGTCTTCTCGAACTGCCCTTTGAAATCTTCTGATCAGTTCTTTTAGTTCATCAATTCTCCCTTTTGCTTTAGCTGCTCGACGCTCAAGAGCAAGTTTCAGAGTCTCCTCTGACATCCATCTTGGCCTTTTCTTTCTTTCCTGTCTTTTCAGTGACTTCTTGCTTTCTTCATGGATGATGTCCTTGATGTCATTTCACAACTCGTCTGGTCTTCGGTCACTAGTGTTCAATGTGTCAAATCTATTCTTGAGATGGTCTCTAAATTCAGGTGGGATATACTCAAAAAAAAATTTTTTTTTTTTTTTTTATACTCAAGGTCATATTTTGGCTCTTGTGGACTTGCTCTGATTTTTTCAGTTTCACCTTGAACTTGCATATGAGCAATTGATGGTCTGTTCCATAGTCGGCCTCTGGCCTTGTTCTGACTGATGATATATTGAGCTTCTCCACCGCCTCTTTCCACAGATGCAGTCAATTTGATTTCTGTACATTCCATCTGGCGAGGTCCATGTGTATAGTCACAGTTTATGTTGGTGAAAGAAGGTATTTGCAATGAAGAAGTCGTTGGTCTTGCAAAATTCTATCATTCGATCTCCAGCATTGTTTCTATCACTAAGGCCATATTTCCCAACTACCGATCCTTCTTCTTTGTTTCCAACTTTCACATTCTAATCACCAGTAATTATCAATGCATCCTGATTGCATGTTCGATCAATTTCAGACTGTAGCAGCTGATAAAAATCTTCTATTTCTTCACCTTTGGCCCTAGTGGTTGGTGCGTAAATTTGAATAACAGTTGTATTAACTGGTCTTCCTTGTAGGCGTATGGATATTATCCTATCACTGACAGCATTGTACTTTAGGATAGATCTTGAAATTTTCTTCTTGATGATGAATGCAACACCATTCCTCTTCAAGTTGTCATTCCCAGCATAGTAGACTATATGACTGTCTAATTCAGAATGGCCAATACCAGTCCATTTTAGCTCACTAATGCCTAGGATATTGATGTTTATGGGTTCCATTTCATTTTTGACGATTTCCAATTTTCCTAGATTCATACTTCGTACATTCCAGGTTCCAATTATTAATGGATGTTTGCAGCTGTTTCTTCTCATTTTGAATCACGCCACATTAGCAAATGAAGGTCCCGAAAGCTTTACTCCAACCACGTCATTAAGGTCGACTCTACTTTGAGGAGGCAGCTCTTCCCCAGTCATCTTTTGAGTGCCTTCCAACCTGGGGGGCTCATCTCCCAGCACTATATCAGACAGTGTTCCGCTGCTATTCATAAGGTTTTCACTGGCTAATGCTTTTCAGAAGTAAACTGCCGGGTCCTTCTTCCTAGTCTGTCTTAGTCTGGAAGCTCAGCTGAAACCTGTCCTCCATGGGTGACCCTGCCAGTGGCATAGCTTCCAGCATCACAGCAACATGCAAGCCCCCACAGTATGACAAACTGACAGACACGTCAAGGGGTGTATGAATTAAGCTGGACCAATGAGAGCGTTTCCTAGGACTTTGGCCTCACCTATTGAAAAGAAGTGTTGCCTTTGCACTGAAGTCACCAGACTGGGAGGGTGTGAGCCTGGAGCTTTTGAGGACCTTCACTGCCAACTGTCTTAGTTATCTAGTGCTACTGTAACAGATGTGCCACAACTGGATGACTTTAACAAACAGAAATTTATTCTATCACAGTTTAGGAGGCTAGAAGTCCGAACTGAGGACACTGGCTCCACGGGAAGGCTTTCTTCCTCTGTCGGCTCTTGGGGAAAATCCTTGTCATCACTTTTCCCCTGGTCTAGGAGCTTCTCAGTGAGGGACCCCGAGTCCAAAGGATGGGCTCCACTCCTGGCTCTTCTTGCTTGGTGATAATGAGGTCTCTCTCCCATCTGCTCCCTTCTCTTTTTTATATCTCGAAAGAGATACTGACTCAAGATACAACCTAATCCTGTAGATTGTATCCTGTCTCATTAACATAACTACCTCTAATCCTGCATCATTAACATCATAGAGGTTAGGATTCATAACACATCCAATCACAAAATGGAGAACAACCACACAATACTGGTAATCATAGTCTAACCAAGTTGACACACATTTGGGGGGACACAATTCAGTCCATAACACCAACCCCAGGGACGAACTTGCCTGAGAATGAAGCCCAGACAGCAAAGCCAAGGGAGGAGAGAGTCAAATTCCTAATGACATCGTTTGAGTACCTGGATCCACCCATGTCCAAGATTCAATTTTTTTTTAATTTTCATTGTACTTTAGATGAAAGTTTACAGAACAAACTAGCTTCTCATTAAACAATTCAAACATATATTGTTTTGTGACATTGGTTACCAACCCCATACATGTCAACACTCTCCCTTCTCGACCTTGGGCTCCCTATTACCAGCTTTCCTGTCCCCTCCTGCCTTCTAGTCCTTGCTCCTGGGCTGGTGTGCCTCTTTACTCTTGTTTTGTTTTATGGGCCTGTCTAACCTTTGGCTGAAGGGTGAACCTCAGGAATGACTTCATTACTTAGCTAAAAGGATGTCCAGGAGCCATATTCTTGGGGCTTCTCCAGTCTCTCTCAGGCCAGTATGTCTGGTCTTTTTTTGTGAGTTAGAATTATGTTCTACATTTTTCTCCAGCTCTTTCCAGGATCCTCTGTTGTGATCCCTGTCAGAACAGTCAGTGGTGGTAGCTGGGCACCATATAGTTGTGCTGGACTTAGTCTGGTGGAGGCTGTGGTAGTTACGTTCCATTAGTTCTTCGGACTAACCTTTCCCTTGTGTCTTTGGTTTTCTTCATTCTGTCTTGCCCCCGAAGGGGTGAGACCACTGGAGTATCTTAGACGGCTGTTCACAAGCTTTTAAGACCCCAGATGCTACTCACCAAAGTAGAATGTGGAACATTTTTTTTTTATAAACTATGTTATGCCAACTGAGCTAGATGTTCCCTGAGACCATGGTCTCCACAGCTCTCATACCAGTAATTCGGCCCCTCAGGGAGTTTGGATGTGTCCATGGGGCCTCCATAGCCTTGCCTTGGACCAGTTGTGCTAGCTTCCTCAATATCGTGTACTGTCTTACTGTTCACCAAAGTTACCACTTATCTATAGGGTTGCTATGAGTCGGAATTGACTCGACGCTAATGGGTTTGTTTTTTTGGTTTATTATCTATTTAGTGTTTTTCCATTCTCATCCCTCCCCTCACTTGTAACCGTCAAAGATTGTTTCTTTTTGTGTGTAAACCTTTTCATGAGTTTTTATAGTAGTGGTCTCATACAATATTTGCCCTTTTGTGATTGACTTATTTCACTCAGCATGATGCCCTCTGGATTCATCCACGTTGTGAGATGCTTTGCAGATTCATCATTGTTCTTTACCATTGCACAGTACTCCATTGTGTGTAGGTACCATAGTTTGTTTACCCATTCATCTGTTGATGGGCATGGAAGTTGTTTCCAACTTTTTGCTATTGTGAACAATGCTAAAATGAACATGGGTGTGCATATGTCTATTCGTGTGATAGCTCTTATTTCTCCAGAACATATTTTTAGGAGTCGGATTGCTGGATCATATGCTATTTCTATTTCTAGCTTTCTAAGAAAGTGCCATATTGTCCACCAAAATGGTTGTACCATTCTGCATTTCCACCAGCAGTGCATAAGAGTTCCAAGCTCCCTGCAGCCTCTCCAACACTTGTTAGTTTCTGTTTTCTTGATTCGTGCCAGCAATGCCAGGGTGAGGTGGTATCTCTTTGTGGTTTTGATTTGCATTTCTCTAATGGCTAGTGACTGAGAGCATTTCCTCACGTGTCTGGTAGCCACTTGAATTCTTTGGTGAAGTGTCTGTTCATTTCCTTTGCCCGTTTTTTTCATTGGATTATTTGTCTTTTTGTAGTACAGGTGTTGGATTTTCCTGTAGATTTTAAAGATTAAACCTTTGTCGGATTTGTCATAGCCAAATTTTTTTTCCAGTCTGTAGGTTCTCTTTGTACTCTTTTGGAAGTCTTTTGATGAGCATAAGTGTTTAATTTTCAGAAGATCCCACTTATCTAGTTTATCTTCTGGAGTTTGTGTGTTGTTAGTTACGGTTTGTATCCTGTTAATGCCATGTATTAGGGCCTCTAGCATTGATCCTATTTTTTCTTCTATGATCTTTATACTTTTTGGTTTTATATTTAGGTCTTTGTTCCATTTTGAATTAGTTTTTGTGTATGGTGTGATGTACGGGTCCTGTTTCATATTTTTTGCAGATGGACATCCAATTTTGCCAGTACCGTTTGTTAAAAAGACTGTCTTTCCCCCATTTGATGGACTTCAGGCCCTTGTTGAAGATCAGATGACCACAGGTGGATTGATTTACATCTGGATTCTCGATTCTGTTCCATTGATCAGTATCTCTGTCATTGTACCAGTGTCAGGCTGTATAGTAGGTTCTGAGGTCAGTAGTGTGAGTCCTCCTACTTTATTCTTCTTGTTCAATAGTATTTTACTTATCTGGGTACTCTTCCCTTCCCATATAAAGTTAATGATTAGTTTTTCCATCTCTTTAAAGAACACTGTTGATATTTGGATTGGGATTGCGTTGTCTTTGTAGATTGCTTTGGGTAGAACTGACATTTTCACAACGTTGAGTCTACCTATCCATGAGCATGGTAGGTTTTTCCATTTATCTTGATCTCTTGGATTCTGGCAGTAGTGTTTTGTAGTTTTCTTTGTATAGGTCTTTTGCATTCCTGGTTAGATTTTTTTCCTAAGTATTTAATTTTGGGGGGGCTATATATTTTTTTTTTTTAGAAATGGTATTGTTTTCTTGATTTCCTTTTTGTTGCTCTCTTATTGGTGTATAGGAATCCAACCGATTTTTGTACGTTTGTCTTGTATCCTGCTACTCTGCTGAATCTTTCTATTAGTTCCAGTAGTTTCCTCATGAAATCCTTTGGGTTTTCTATGCACAGTATCATATCATCCACAAATAGGAACAGTTTTACTCCTTATTACCAATTTGGATGTGCTTTATTTCTTTTTCTTAGCACAATGTTAAATACCTAACCCAGTGCCGTCGAGTCGATTCCAACTCATAACGACCCTATAGGACATAGTAGAACTGCCCCATAGAGTTTCCAAGAAGCACCTGGCGGATTCGAACTGCCAACCCTTTGGTTAGCAGCCATAGTCTTTTATTTATGTGGTGGATTACACTGATTGATTTTCTAACATTGAACCATCCCATACCTGGTATGAATTCCACTTGGTTGTGGTATATTATTTTTTTTTGATATAATACTGAATTCTATTGGCTAGAATTTTTTTGAGAATTTTTGCATCTATATTCATGAGATTATATTCATGAGGCTCTGGAAACCCTGGTGGCGTAGTGGTTAAGTGCTACGGCTGCTAACCAAAGGATCGGCAGTTCGAATCCGCCAGGCACTCCTTGGAAACTCTATGGGGCAGTTCTACTCTGTCCTGTAGGGTCGCTATGAGTCGGAATCGACTCGACAGCACTGGTTATTGTTTTTTATATCCATGAGAGATACTAGTCTGTAATTTTCTTTTTTGTGGTGTCTTTGCCTGGTTTTGGTATCAGGGTTATGCTGGCTTCATACAATGAATTTGGAAGTATCCCTTCCTTTTCTATGCTCTAAAATAGTTTGAGTAGTACTGGTGTAAGCTCTTCTCGAATGTATGGTAGAATTCTCCAGTGAAGCCATCTGGGCCAGAGCTTTTTTTTTGTTGTCGTTGGGAGTTTTTTAAATTATCTTTTCAATCTCTTGTTATAGGTCTGTTCAGATTTTCAACATTATTTTGTGTTAGTTTGGGTAGGTAGCGTGTTTCTAGAAATTTGTCCATTTCCCCTAGGTTTTCAAACTTATTGGAATATAGTTTTTCATAGTACTCTGTTACGACCCTTTTTATTTCAGTTGGGTCTGTTGTAATGTCTCCCATTTCATTTCTTATTTGGATTATTTGTGTCCACTTCTGTTTTTCTTTTGTCAGCTTGGCCAGTGGTTTGTCAATTTTGTTGATCCTTTCAAAGAACCAACTTTTAGTTTTGTTGATTCTTTCTATTGTTTTTCTATTCTTTATTTCATTTATTTCTGCTTTGATCTTTATTATTTCCTTTCTTCTTGTGGCTGTGGGCTTCTTTTGCTGTTCTCTTTCTATCTGTTCGAGTTGTGTAGCTAATGTTTTGATTTTGTTGCTTTCTTCTTTTTTGATGTATGCATCTATTGCTATAAATGGAGCTCTGAGCACTACCTTTGCTGTGTCTCAAAGGTTTTGTTATGGTGTGTTTTCATTCTCGTTTGATTCTAGGAATTTTTTGATTCCATCTTTGATTTCTTCTATTACCCAGTGGTTTTTAAGCAGGGTGTTACTGAGTTTTCATGTAATTGATTTATTTTCCATGCTCTTCCTGTTGTTAATTTCTACTTTGGTGGTGGTGTGATCAGAGAAGATACTTTGTATTATCTCAGCGTTTTGGATTTTGCTGAGGGTTTGTGGCCTAAGATGTGGTCTGTTCTGGAGAACGTTCCATGTGCATTGGAAAAAAACAAGTACTTTGCAGCTGTTGGATGCAGTGTTCTATATATGTCTATGGGGTCAAGTTGGCTGACTGTGGCCTTAAGATCTTCTGTATTTCTGTTGAGTTTCTTTCTAGATGTTCAGTCCTTTACTGAGAGTGGTGTGTTGAAGTCCCCTACTTTCATTGTGGAACTGTCACTTTCTCTTTTCAGTGCTGTTAGAGTTTGTTTTATGTATTTGAGCCCTGTCATTGGGTGTATAAATATTTATTATGGTTATGTCTTCATGATGGATCATCCCTTTAATCATTATATAATGCCCTTCTTTGTCTTTTATAGTGGATTTTTTTAAAAGTCTATTTTATCTGAGATTAGTATTGCCACCCTGCTGTTTTTGGTAGCTGTTTGCTTAATATGTTTTTTTCCATCCTTTAATTTTTAAATAAATTTATGTCTTTGTTTCTAAGGTGTGTCTCTTGTAGACAGCATATCTATGGATCTTGTTTTTTTTAACCCATTCTATCACTCTGTCTTACATTCAGTGTATTGCTGTCATTTCATAGTGCTTTTTTTTGTGTGTGTGTGGTGCTGTTATTTTCTTTGTTCTTCTTACTCTCCTGTGCTGAATTCCTTTCGTTTGTGATTTTTTTTCATTTCTTTTGTTTTTGCAGATTTTGTGTTTTCTTAGACTTTATGTTTTTCTTCTTTATTTTGATAAGTAGGTTTGTTAACTTTCTTTGCGTTACCTTGAAATTTACCCTTATCTTCCTAAGTTTGAATGAGCCTTTTATTACTTGGTATTGCCTTGCCTTCCTCTCCATTTGAAAGTTCTCCAGAAACCCTGGTGTCATAGTGATTAAGACCCATGGCTGCTAACCAAAAGGTCGGTAGTTCAAATCCACCAGGCACTCCTTGGAAATCCTATGCGGCAGTTTTACTCTGTCCTTTAGGGTTGCTGTGAGTCGGGATCCACTCAACAGCAACGGGTTTGGTTTTTTTTAATATCTACAACTGTTTATTCCCTCTTTTATTGTTCTGATATTGTTGTCATTTACAGATTAACCTCTCTGATTCCCTGTTGTAAATCTTTCAGTTTTGATTAATCCTTGAGAGATCATCACCTAGGTTGGTATCTGGTTGGTGTGATCTTGTGTCCTAGATTCATGCTGTCATCTGATGTTGTTTCTTCTCAAACCAAAGGACTCCCTTTAATAATTCTTGTAAGTTTGGTTTGGTTTTTGCATATTCCCTTAATTTCTGTTTATCTAGAAATGTCCTACTTTCACCATCACATTAGAGTGAGAGTTTTGCAGGATATATTATTCCTGGTTGGCAATTTTTTTCTTTCAAGATTTTATATATGTCATCCCATTGCCTTCTTGCCTGCATGGTTTCTGCTGAGTAATCATAGCTTAATCATAGTGTTTCTTCTCTGTATGTGACTTTTCTTTTTTTTCATGCTGCTCTCAGGATTTTTTCTTTGTCTTTGGTTTTAGCAAGTGTGACTATGATATGTCTTGGTGATTTTCTTTTAGGGTCTATCCTATATGAGGTTCGCTGAGCTTCTTGGATGGTCAGCTTTTCATTTTTCATGATATTAGGGAAGTTTTTCTGTCAACCATTCTTCAATGATCCTCTCTGCATTTCTCCCCCTGTTCTGGAACTCCAATCCCTCACAAATTTTTGCTTTTGATTGTATCCCACATCATTCTCAGGGTTTCTTCATTTTTCTTTGTTCTTTTCTCTGGTTTTTCCTCAAACTAAGTGGGAATCCAAGGATTTGCCTTCAATTTTGCTGATCCTGTTTTCCTTTGTTTCAAACCTGCTCCTCAGGCCTTCTATGACACTATCTATTTCTGACATCTTGTTTATCTTTTGGATTTCTAATTGCTTTTATTGTATGATTTCTAGTTGTGAATTTATTTTGACATTCTGTTCCCATATTATTTTCATGAATTCTTCCATTGTTTTCTGTCTTTTCCATGATTTTGTCTGCCTTTTCCACAATTTTGCCTATTTTCCCCACATTTTTGTCTGCTTTTTGCCTCAACTCTTGGATAGCTCTGACTACTAGAGATTTGAATTCCCTATTATCAAGTAGTTCCAGTGCCTTTTCTTCTGCTGGAAAGTCGTCTGGTGTTTTATTTTGGACGCCTACCAGAACCATTCTTTCCTGCTTTTAATATTTTGATATCGTCTGCTGCCTTCTAGTTATTTTCTTCATTTGTTGACTGTAGATTTGTTTGTTTTATTTGGTTATGTCTGAGCAGGCTGGCCGGGGATTCTTTGCTCATCTATGGGCACGATGCTTCTCACCATCTTGTCAAATGGGCAGGGCCAGTGGTTCAGCTCTGGTGCAGCAGGGCAAATCCAGTGGAAGGAGAGGGGCTGGGATGGGTTGTTTGTGGCATGCAGACAGTGCCTCCCCAGCTGAGTGACCACGGCCTGCCGGGAAGTGGCAGAGGCCGAGCAGGGGGAAGAACGGTGGTGGGGTAGGAAAGCGTGTTTTGCTGGTTACTAGGCACTCTGTCTCCTGCTGGGGGCTCCATGAATCTGTCTTCTGTACTCCCTGTCCACCCATCTGGGTGGATGAGGAGTCCAAGATGGTGAATCTGTGCCACGTTAGCAGATAGGGGACCACTACTCCATATCTCTCCTCACTCTCAGTTCTCTGTCAGTTTCTTATACCATTCGGTGCTTGGCTGAGCTCTTTGTCTCTTCATTTGACACTTACGGTTTCAGAATTAATGTTTGTCTATGTTTTACTTAGTTTTTTGGGTCTTTGCTGTGAAGGGATGGTGTGGTGCTTCTGTCTATAGCGCCATGTTGGCTCTGCTTCTAGAACCAAAAATCCTTTTTTTTTTTTTTTTTGTGGTGAATGTATAATAATTAAAACAAAAATTTGCCATTTTAATGCTTTTTACATATATGATTCAGGGGCATTAATTACATTCATCATGTTGTGCAACCATTACTACTATTTTCAAAATTTTCCATCATCCTTAATAGAAGCTCAGTGCCCCCAAGCAATGACTCCCCCCCAGAGTTTTTAGAACAGTGAACCAATAAATTCCACCCCGCTTTTTTGGTTGGGTTAGTTTGCAATTGGTTTCTATCATTTGTAACCCAAAAAGTCCTCCCTTCCATGCGTGCTTGGCTGTGATGGAGATGTGTTAGGGAAAGCAGTACTGGAAACATTTGGGAGCCTGAGCTGACACAGAGGCAACCATGAGCATCGTGGGCATTTTGGGAGGGAGGCCTTTAGTCCCAGTAGTCAGAGGCATCGTGTGTGGGAATGGGGATTTTAAGTCTTTGGACCAAGCCAGGAATCTGAAATAGTGATAGGCCCTCTCCTTGGATTGCTCACAAGCCACAATCTCTCCCATCGATCCGGAAACCCTTTGAAAGAAGATACAGAGACAGAAATGGCCTGGGGCAGCTCCCGTTCTTGGCTTCCTGGGGCTCTGGAAGGAAACTTTCTAAGTCTTCCCAGACCACACTGGGAAGGCCAAAAATCCTCAAAACAACTGGGCAGGGAATGAGGGTGGAAGTGTTTGATGCATTTTCCACTGCTTCTTCACTGTTTGTGCTTAGTCCAACTGTTACCAAGGGATTTTTGTCCCTGGTAGGGGGATGCTGTGCGGGTGGAGAACAGAGACACATGTCTGCTGGTCCTAGCCCAGAATCTTGTTCTTCTTAAAGGCTACATGGTCACATGATCCCTCGGGACACCAAGGAGCCCCACAGTGGTGGCACCTGTGTCTGTGTCCTCCCATGAGGCCTAGCTCAGTGCCTGACACATGCTCATATAGAGGTGACTGGTTCCATTCGGAAAACAGATGCCAAATCCTTGCCAGGAGTGAGCAGAGTAGGACTTCATAAGGGTTGAAATGGGTGACCATGTGTCACCGACTTGTCTCTTTTTGAGGATCTCACACTTCAGCTCTCATGCAACCATTTTACCCAGCCTCCCCTAGGGCACAGCTCCCACTTGAGACAAACCACAAACCACTTCCCAGCTTTTGAAAGGCAGCTCTAGTATGTCAGCTAAAATCATGGCTAAACCATAGCTTCTAAAGCCAGGGGTATCTATCTGGGTACCAGCCCCAGCTTGATCACATACTAACTAAGTGATCCTGAGAAGGTTACTTAACCTCTCTGTGCCTCAGTTTCCTTACCTGTGAGGTGGGAATGGTAATAGTGCTGACCTCAATGGGTTGCTGTAGAAATGAGGTGAATTAGCACATGTGAAGAGCCTGGCCCATAATAAGCACTGATTTTTAAGTATTAGCTGTTATTTTTATTAGTCCCCTCACTCCCTTAACCCAACTGACTTGGGTAGGTAACCTCTAAAGAACTTATATGTTAAAACAAATAAACAAAACAAAAAAAAAACTAAGAGAAACAAATTTTAAACTATAAGAGGCCTTCTACTTCTAGGTAGGATGCAGTAATTCACAGCAGGCTAATGTCCCCAGTGCAACAAGTAATTTTAAAAATCATATTTCTAAGGATATTCAAGTGCTACAGAAGCAACAAGGAGTAGATACTTGACAATTCTAGAGAAGGGAGAGCCTTATAAAGGCAAACAGCAGATCTGATTCAACCCAGGCAGAGGCACTCTACTGGTGGAACGAGAAAGCACAAATGTTCTGGGGGGCTGTGAAGGGCTGGAAGAATGGATTGAAAACCAGAGGAGTTCAAAATGCTCGCTGAGTTTCCCCAGTTGGACAGTGATTGGGCTCTGAGGCTTTAAGAGAGGCTAAAAGGCAGAGTGAAATCTCCCACAATCTGGTGGTGCGTAGGAGGCAAATCCCACGACGAGGGAAGAGGAAGGGAGTGCCTTAAACACAAGGCCAGTCTTCCCCTGGAGACGTCTGACAGATTTTGAAGATCGAAGAGTCAGAAAACTGAAAATCTAAGTTCAAAATCTCTGGAGGGAATAACTGAATCTCCGGCAGTCTTTCAGGACTGAAAAGACAGAAACCCACCACCTTCTTAGTCAAAAGCCTGGGAGAGTCCCACCAAAGAACAAGGATAAACCAGGGATTTATCCTTTAGTGAGTTTTACTAACCAGCCCCTCACCCCATCTGCCTAATGAATAAAAAAAAAAAAAAAAAAATGAATAGAAAGGGAAAATCCTTTCTGGTGGAAGATAGCATATGGAGCCTCCATAGTTCTTTCATACAAAATATTTAGCATAGAATAAAAAAAATTATGAGGCATAAAAGAGAAAATTTGGAAATGGTAATGGTTGCACAATATGATGAACACAATGTCATTGAATTGTACATGGGAAGAATGTTGAAATGACAAATATTTTGTTACATATATATTTACCACAATAAAAATAAGATTAATTTCTATATATTAGCAACAGTTAGAAAATGAAAAACTTTAAATGCCATTACAATAATACCCAAATCCATCAAATACTTATGAATAAATCTAATGAAAGAGGTGCAAGCCCTCTATGCTGAAAACTACAAAACATTGCAGAGAAATTAAGGAAAACCTAAATTGAGGAATATACCATATTCATTAGTTGGCCAACTGAATATTATTAAGATGTCAATTCTCCCCAAATTATCTGCATATTCAATGCAGACTCCATCAATATCCCAGAAAGTATTTTTGAGACAATTGGCACACTGATTTTTAAAATGTATGTGGAAATGCAAAGGATCTAGAATAGCCAAGACAGTCTGGAATAAGAACAAAGCTGGTGGACTTACTCCCAGGTATCAAGGCTTTTTACAAAGCCACCTTAAGTAAGACAATATGGTACAGCGTCCTTCTAGTCAAATGGACCGATACAACAGAACAGGGAGTGCAGTAATAAACCCAAACATATCCAATTACCTGTTTTATAATACAGCTGTGCTACAATTCAGTGGGGAAAGATGGTCTTTTTAATAAATGGTATTAGCTCAGTTGGATAACCATATGGGGAAAAATAAACCTTGACTCCTACCTCATACCATACACAAAGATCAATTTGAGATGGATCCTAGACCTAAAACAAAACAATAAAGCTTGTAGAAAAGAATAGAAGAATATCTTCATGACCCTGGAGTAGGCAAAGATTTCTTAAAACAGATTGAGAGAAGATGTTTGCAATGCATATATGAAAAATAACTCATATCCAGCATATATAAAGAACTTTTAAAAATTAAGAAAAAGACAGACATTCCAGTTTTAAAACTAGGCAAAAGGCATAGACAGACACTGCACAGAGGACATCCAAATAGCCAATAAACACATAAGCATCACCAGTCTTCATGGCTTGTGTGTTAGTATGATGCTGGAAGCTCTGCCACCAGAATTTCAAACACCGGCAGAGTCACCTATGGCGGACAGTTTTCAGTGACACTTCCAGACTGAGACAGATTAGGAAGAAAAGCCTGGCAATTTACTTCCGAATATTAGCCAATAAAAACCCTATGGATCACCACAGAATATTGTCTGATATAGTGCTGGAAGATGAGCCCTTTAGGTTGGAAGGCACTCAAAATACACAGTGGCCACAGCAGTGGTCTCAAGCATACCAACAACCATGAAGATAGCACAGGACCAACTTCTCTGTCTCCCCAACCCTGCTCCTCCTCCCCCCCTTCACAAGTGTTGATCCCTAATTAATGTCTTGAACCCAAACTTCTTCAACAGCATCTGTTTCAGGAGACAGTACCCTGAGACTGAGAGGTTGTGGAATAACTGCAATTTTTAATCATTCCTGTGTGGATCACAACTTAATGTTGGGCAGCATCTACTAAAGCTGAATATGCATGCACCCTATGACCCAGCAAATTCTCTTCCAGGTAGATACCCGACTGAAATCAGTGCTTATATCCACAAAAGCTTTGTTCATAGAAGCTTTATTCAGAACAACCCAAAACTGGGAGCCTATCAAATGTCCACCAACAAGAGAATGGATAAATACACTGTGGTAAATTCATGCAATGCAATACTATTCAACAACTAAAAGGAAAAAACGACTGCTAAACGTAACAACATGGATTAATCTCATGGGCATTATGTTGAACAAAAGAAGCCAGACACAGAAGAGTACATATCATATGATTCCATTTATGTTAAATTCAAAACCAGGTACAACTAATGTACGACGACAGATGTCAGAATAGTGACTACCATGCTGTGTTTGGAGTGGGGGGGAGTCAACTGTGAAGAGGCATGAGGGAGCGTACTGGGGAGCTGGAAATGCCCAATATCTAGACTTGCATGGTGGTTACATGCATATATACACGTGCAAAAATTAATCCAACTCTACAGTTAAGATTTGTGCACTTAACTATACGAAACACTCTTACTTAAAAGAAAAAAAAGTTAAAAAAAAATAAGCTCTAAGCCTTCATAATAGCCCACATTTATTGAGAAATTGATACGTTCCTTAGGCCCAGTGCTTCACATGAGCACACCACGCACACACACACACACACACACCAGTTGCAAGGCACAGCTGAGAGATAAGTTTCAGGGAGGAATAAGAACCATAGACAGAGACCCAGCGACATGTCTAGATTCTGTGCTTCAGTGTTCTCATCTATGAAGTGGGAATGATACTGGCTCCCACCTCACAGAGGTGTGATCTCACACACACACATACAACATTAAGCACAGGGCCAGGTGCACCCCAAAGCTACTGAATATAAGGGTTGGTCGTTACAGCTTGGTTTGGTCACTCAGTCCAAGTACAACAGACACACACCATGCCCTCCTGGGTCTCTCCTACACAACAGCTCCAAGAGGTCCTCCCACACCCTTGCTCATTCAGAGTCTTAGTCCTGCACCTCTTGCTCAAATCCACTGAAGATCCCCTTTCCACATGTCTCTGGGCCCACTTTGTGTTCGATCTTCCCATTAGGACCTCCCTTGCTTTGCCCAGCACATAAAGTGCCTTTTTTTGCTTGCTAACCTGGGCTTTCTGCTTTCACCACACTCTTCAGTTCTGTATGATGGCACAGGTACCTGGCACAGAGTGGGCAGTGCCCCCACCAGTTTCTCCCCAACCCCACAACCAGGACCTGGCAAGGAGACCCAGCCCTAGAGCTGTTGTCCCAAACACAACTGAAGTGAGTGAGGACCTTGCAGTGCCATGGGATGCTTTCTGGTGGAAACAGAGGGCTCATTAAACAACTTATCCATTTTTTTTTTTTTTATTCACTGCCTGCTGAAGACAGGTGTGGAAGATGGGAGAATGAGAGTGAGTGACAACAGTTTCCTGCCCTCAAGACACTCCTCGTCTTTGGGGTGCGGACAACATGCAAAGAAAGAATGACTGCACAGCTGTGGGGACACTTAGGGCTGCACAAAAAGAATGACCCCCCCAAATCAGTGCAAGTGTCTTCCCTAAAAACAGGCACAGCTAAGGGTATGGAAATTCAAGGACAAGAGTAGAATACTGGTGGTCCTTACTGAGATGTGGAAGTGAAGGTTGAAAACTGGTCAAAGGCACAATAACAACCTCACTGGGGCCACATGCAGCTCTCTGTCTCTCTTTCCCATCTCTCTCTATTTGTCTGATTATCTCTCTCTCAGTTTTTCTTTGTCTATATGCTTTTATGTTTCTCTCAATCTTCCCTCTCGCTCTCTTTCTCTGTGTTTGTGTTTGTATTTCAGTATCTGTCTGTACGTCTCTTTAGTTAAAGCACAATGCCTCCAAAGGAACCCAGAGAAATGGACACTTAGCCATACTCTACACCAGAAACTTGAGCTCAGAGAATTAGAAGCAACTTCAGAAAGAAGCTAATCCAGCAATTTTTAAAAAATTAAGGTATAATTTATATACAGTAAAATACATACATCTTAAATATACAGCTTTCACATATGCATACATGCATGTAACTACCACCCAGACCAAACTATTTCCCACACCTCAGAAAGTTCCTTCATATCCCTTCCCAGTCAATTCCCAGCTCTCCAGGGGCAACCAGTAATCTGAATCTTTTCATAGAGTTATGTTAAGCCATTCTAGAATTTTTATTTAAATGGAATCATACAGCATGTAGTCCTTCGACTCTGGCTTATTATGCTCAGCATAATGTTTGTGAGATTCCTCCATATTGTTGCGTGTATCAGTAGTTTTTTTCCTTTTATTGCTGAGTTGCGGAGTAGTATTCCATTGTATGGATTTGTTGTATGGCTATATCTCAGTTGGGTTACTCATTCACCTGTTGATGGGCATTTAGGTTGTTTTCAGTCTGGGGCTCTTATGAATAAAGGTGCTAAGAACTTCTATGTAAAAGTCTTTGTGTGGACACGTGTTTTTATTTCTCTTGGGTGAATTCCTAGGAGTGGAATTGCTGGGCCATAATGTAAGTGTATGTTCAACTTTATAACAAGCTGCCAGTTTCCAAAGTGACTGTACCTTTTTTCATTCTCACCAGCACTGCATGAGTTTCAATTGCTCCATATCCTTGTCGAAATTGATGTTGTCAGTCTTTTTATTTCAGTCTTTTTATTGGATGCTAAGTCATACCTCATTGTGGATCTGATGGTTTTCAACCTTCCTTCTTCTGAGACCCATGAATATGCACACTGAGATGTGTCTTTCTGTCATCTGTACACGGGTCTCAGTGGAAGGAAGATTGAAAACCATCAAAATAAACCAGACACAATTTACAACACTCTCTGTCATTTTCTCTTTCACTCAAAAAAGGTCAGAATGTAGTGAGTGAGAGGGACACTATTAGAGGGATTACCTTCAATCAGCTTTTCCCCCCACAAATTAAAGTGAACCACTTGCTAACTTGGTGAGTTTTACTACTATCAGCACAGACTTAGGGCACAGTCCTCATCTGATGACATTACACAAATGGGTCAAAAAATAGAATTTGAGAACCACAGATCCAATCCTCACCCCTTTATTCTGTGGGTGAGAAAAGAGACTCAGAAGGATTAAGTTACTTGCACAAAAATAAAAAGATATATCATGCCAAAAGCAACCACAGGAAAGCAGGAGTCGCTATCAGAAAAAATAAACTTTAAAACAAAAAAATGTTACTAGAGATAAAGATGTAACCAGAACGCTTCTTAGAAGAGAGGATGGTAAGATGTTGGCTCACTTTCTTTGGACAAGTCACCAGGAAAAACCAATTGCTGGAAGAGAACATCATGTTTAGTAAAGCAGAGGGTCAGTGGAAATAAAGGAGGCCTTCAATGAGATGGATTGACACAATAGCCACAACAGTGCACTTGAACATACAGACAATCATGATGTTGGCACTGGACCAAGCAATGTTTTGTTCTGTTATACACAGGGTCTCCATGAGTCAGAGTCAATCTGATGGCAGCTGACAACAAAACAACAACAGATAAAGAGGTACATTTTATAATGATAAAAAGGTAAATCTATCAGTAAGATATGATAGCTATAAACATGTATGCATCTAATAACAGAGCACCAAAATACTTGAAGCAAAAGCCAACAGAAATGAGGGGAAAAAAAGACAATTCAATGGTAAGAGTTGGAGACTTTAATGCCCCACTTTCAATAATAGGCGGAACAACTAGGCAGAAGATAAACAAGGAAATAGAAGACATGGACAACACTATAGGCCAACTAGACCGAACACATAAATAGAACACTTCACTCAACAACCACAGAACGTACATTCTTCTGAAGTGTATATGGAACATTCTCCAGGGTAGACCATATACTAGGCCATAAGATAAAACTCAATAAATTTAAAAGGATGGAATTAATACAAAGCACGTGCTTCAATGATAATGGAATGAAATTAGAAATCAATAACAGGAAAAATTTTGGGAGACTCACAAATATGTGTAAATTAAACAACACATTTCTAAGTAACCAATGCGCCAAAGAAGAAATCAAAAAGGAAATGATAAAATACTTTGTGATGAAAGAAAATGAACATACAATATACCAAAACTTATGTGATGCAACTGAAGCAAGGCTTAGAGAGAAATTAAAAGCTGTAAATGCCTATATTAAGAAAGAAGAAAGATCTCAAATCAATAACACAATCTTCCACCTTAAGACAATGGAAAAAGAGCAGCGAACTAAACCTAAAGCAAGCAGAAGGTAAAAAATAATAAATATTACAGTGGAAATTAAAGAAATAAAGAAAAACAGTACAGAAAATCAATAAAACCAAAAACTGTTTCTTCAGAAAGGTCAATATTTGACAAACCTTTAAGCTAGTTTGACCAAGGAAAAAAAAGACTCAAACTACTAAAATCAGAAATGAAAGAGGGGACATTACTACTGATGTTACAGAAATAATAAGAATTATAAAAGGATACTATGAACAATTGTATGCCAACAAATTAGATGACTTAAATAATATGGACAAATTCTTAGAAAGATACAAACTACCAAAACTAATTCAAGAAGAAATAGAAAATCTGAATAGTCCTATAACAAATTAAGACACTGAGTATGTAATTAGAAAAACTACCCATGAAGAAAAGTCCAGGCCAAACATTCAAAGAAGAATTAATACCAATTCTTCACAAACTCTTCCAAAAAGTAGAAGAGATGGGAACATTTCCCAACTCACTTTATGAGACCCGTTTTACCCTGATACCAGAATCAGGCAAAGGCATCACAAGAAATGAAAACTAAAGAACGATGTATTTCATGGAAATTAATACAAAAATCCTCAACAACAACAAAAAATTTGCAAACCAAATCCAACAACGCATAAAAAGAGTCCTACACCATGACCAAGTGGGATTTATTCCAAGATTACAAAGGTTGATTTAACATCTAAAAATCAATTAATGTAATATGTCATATCAATAGAATAAAAAATAAAAATCACGTAATCACCTCAATAGATGCAGAAAAACCATTTGAAAAAGTACACGTTTTCATGATAAAAAACACTCAACAGACTAGAAATAGAAGAGAACTTCCTCAACATGATAGAAGGCATCCATGGAAAAACCCACAGCTAACACCATACTTGATAGTGAAAGACTAGGTACTTCCTCCTAACATCAGAAACAGGACAAGGACGTCTGCTCTCACTACTTCTGTTGAGGATTGTACTGAAGGTCTTTACCAGGGCAGTTAGATGAAAAGTAAATAAATAGGCACGCAGCTTGGAAAACAAGCAGTGAAACTGTGTTAGCAGATGGCATGATTTTGTATATAGAAAAATCTAAGTAATTCACTAAAAAATTATTAGGACTAATAAGTTCACAACATTGCAGGAAACAAGATCAATATATAAAAATAAATTGTATTTCTATACATGTTCAATGAAGAGTCAGAAAATGAAATCAAGAGAACAATTCTATTTACAAAAGCATTAAAAAGAATAAACTACTTAGGAATAAATTTAACAAAAGAAGTGCAAACCTTATACTCTGAAAACTACAAAACATTGTTCAAAGAAATTGAAGACCTAAATAAGTGGAAAGACGTAGCTTGTTTATGGATTGGAAGACTTAACATTGTTAACATGGCAAATTGACCTACAGATTTAATTCAGTCCCTATCAGACTCCCAGCTGACTTTGTAGAAATTGACAAGCTGATCCTAAAATTCTTATAAAATTGCAAGGGACCTAGAGCAGCCAAAAGAACTCTGAAAAAGAAGAATAAAGTAGGAGAATAAACACTTCCTGATTTCAAAACTTACTTCAAAGCTATTGTAACAAAGACAGTGTGGTGCCAGCACAAGGATAGAAATATAGATCAATAGAATAAAATTAGGAGTCCAAAATAAACCCACACATCTACAGTCAACTGATTTTGAACAAGGATGCCAAGACCATTCAATGGGAAAGCCTTTTCAACAAATGGTGCTGGGACAACTGGATAGCCACATGCAAAAGAATGAAGTTGGACCCTTACCTCACACCACACACAAAAATTAATGCAAAATGGATTGAAGACCTAAATGTAACAGCAAAAATTATGAAACTCTTAGACTAAAATGGAAGTAAATCTTCACAACCTTGGAATTGGCCAAGGATTCTTAGCTATGATACCAAAAACACGAGCAACAAAAGAAAAAAAATAGATAGCTTGGACTTAATCAAAATGAAAAATTTTGTGCTCGACACCTGCCCAAAAGCAAAGACGAGAAGGCAGAAGGGACAAAAAAACTGGACAAATGGAAATGGGGAACCCAAGGTGGGAAACAGGAGAGTGCTGACACATTGTGGGGGTTGCAACCAATGTCACAAAACAATTTGTGTACACATTTTTGCATGAGAAACTAATTTGCTCTGTAAACTTTCACCAAACGCACAATAAAAAAATTGAAATAAAGAAAAAAAACTTTTGTGCTCTAAAAGACACCATCAAGATAGTGAAAAGACAACCCATTGAATGGGAGAAAATATTTGCAAATTATATTTTTGATAAGGGACTTATAGCTAGAATATACTTTTAAAAACTATACAACTGAATAATAAAAACACAAATAGCTCAACTTAAAAACATGAAAGAACCTGAATAAACTTTTCTCTAAGGGAGACATACAAATGGCCAATAATGAGAAATCACTTTGCACCCAGTCCCAAAACAAAAAAAACAACCCAGTAGGATGGTTAAAATAAAAAAGTATAACATCAACAAGTGATGTAGAGAAATCAGAAACCTTCATACATTGCTGGTGGGGATGTTAAATGGTGCAGCTACTTCGGAAAACACCCTTGCAGTTTCTCAAATGATTAAATATAGAATTGCCAATGACCCAGAATATCCACTCCTAGGTATGTGTGGCATAGAGGTTAAGTGCTACGCTGCTAGCCAAAGGGTTGGCAGTTCGAATCCGCCAGGGGCTCCTTGGAAACTCTATGGGGCAGTTCTACTCTGTCCTATAGGGTCGCTATGAGTCGGAATCGACTCGACGGCACTGGGTTTTTGGGCAGGTGCGTGTTCAAGGCAAATGCAAACCTATGCCCATACACGACCCTGTGCACGAATAGTCAGAGGTGGAGACAACCCACATTCTCACTCCTCTTCTTCATCCTCCACATCTCCTGCCATTTCGGCTCCTCTTCCTTCTTCCTCTTCTTCTTTTCCTTCCTCCTCCTCCTCTTCCTCCTTCTATTTCTTCTTATATTTCTTGGGTTGAATAAGAGTTGTTCCCAAACCTGCACATCAGATTCTGATTCATGGTTCTAAAGTAGGGCCAGACATCTGCGTTTTTAAAATTCTTCTCTGAAGAAATTCCACTTCTAGAAGTTTGTTTGACAGATAAAGTTGTGCATTTGAGCAATGACACATGTACGAGGATATTCATAACAGCATCACTTGCAGAGAAAGATTGGATTATGCATTTGGGATGATAATTATATGCCCCATAATTTACAAAGGAATAATGCACAGCTATTAATAAGAATAAGAATGAGCTAGATCTATATGTGCTGATACGAAAAGATCTCCAAAATACATTCATTACTAAGGGAAAAAAAGCTAAGATATAAAATTTCTCTGAAAATAGGCCTGAACGACCAGTGTTGGTAGTTGCTTCTTGAGAGAGGAAGTAAAGACCTGGCGTAGGGTGGGAAGGAGATGTTCTCTTCTCTTCACACATTCTTGTATTGCTTGAGATTTTCTACCAGATGCATGCATTGCTTTGACAGTAAAATTACATCAAAAAATCTCTATAAAATATAAAGGTAATGTCCCCAGGTGCTTGATAAATGTTACTCTCTTTACTACTGTTAGCTCAAAAATGAAATGACTCCCTCCTTCCCCACCACAGTCCATTCTTCTTCAACAGAAATGTAACTTTCGTCCATTTCCCTGCTCAAAATGGTTGAGGGCAGTTATCTAAAGTTTTTCTGTGTGTGTGTATGTGACATGAGTACGGGGTGGGGAAGGGGGACTGAAGTCACTTTTAATCTGGGGGAACAGTTAATCCAGTGTTTCCCCTCCATGAACATCACAATAACCAAACAGCACTCTCTATTGTACCCTGAGGTTCCATTTTCCACCTCCCAACTGACATAAGCATCACATGGCCAGGAAGTGCTTGGTTCTGAAAGGATCCCCGGAGTGTGTCTAATACCCAAGAACTCCCTCAAATGAATTTCCAAGCCTAGGGGTCATGTCCAGTGCCACTGGCAGTGCCAGAGAAGGTTAAAGTCATCTTCTTATTCCCAGAGAGAGGCCAGCTGGGGATACGCTCAACCAGGCCTTCCATTCTGCCTTCTGCTCACCCAGATAAGGGCATCCTAATGTCCCAGCTGAAAAATGCCCATGTTCTAGTCCCATCCCTTCCTTCTCGCATCCATACCCAACTACGCCTCTCCCAGTGGGCTCATGGCATTTCCTAAGATGCTAATTAACATTTATCCATCTCTCCCTGTCATTCATCACACTCCAGCCACGATGGCCTCCAACATGCCAAGCTGTTTCTTGCTTTAAGGGCTCCCTACATGTTGTTCCCCTGCCTAGGTTGTTCCTCCTGAATGATACCAACTCTCCCGTCAGGTCTCAGCCTTGGCATCACCTGTTCTACAGCCTTATCTGGGACCCCTGCTTTCTCTCTGAGCACCCTGTTTTCATTTCTCAAGGCTCTCAGCACAATGACTCTTTATATATAGTTATTTGTGGGCTATTTGCCTGTCTGTCCCTCTCCCCCATGAGACCCTAAGTTCCATGAGTAGAAAGACAGCCCTTGCTCACCCATTGTTTCCTCACAGGTAAGTTCAGTGCTTGGCATGGAGCTGGCTCCCTAAATGTTGGCTGATTGGATAGTGATGGAGAAGGGCTAAGCTACAAGTGAGGATGGAAAGGAGACATTCAGAAGTAGACCAATTATGTTGTCCAGCTTTTCTCTTTGTTTAGAAAAGAGGGAAGTTACTTTCTGTGTCTGCTCAGTGTCTCATCTTGGTTTGAACTTAATTTCTTAATCCACACAGCAGCTATTCCATAACACAGAGAAGACAGACTCTGGAAGAGGGAGGGGAGAGCTGTCAGTGACTGTCCTAGTTGGGGATAACAGGACCAGGCCACAAAGATTTTTGCTGCTTTCAGCTCTGTGTGCCTCTCTGTTGAGTCTCTCTGGTGCTGCCTAGATGAAATCTTCCAGAAGTCAGATGTCCACACAGGGCCTATTTGTTTGCCTCTGATCACAGACTTGTTTACAAAGCAAAACTTGGGGAAAGCATTCCTAGTTCAAATAAACAATTAAAACCCTGCAGGAGAATTTTGTGTCCTTAGGGCAGAGGAACTCAATATTCCCCATCAGTTTTGGTCTCTTTTTAAGGGCTTTCCGCTCAGCCCCTGGGGGCTGGTGGGCTTATTCATTGGCTGGGTTAAATGTGTCTCTGGCTATAAAACTTGTGCCAGGCAAACCTCTAGGGCAAAACCAATTTGTCTTCCTAGGAAAGAGTTCAAAGAATTGTGGCCTATCTCTCCTCCCACATTATTTCAGGACTGAGAGATTCTGGATGAACATGGATATCCTTCCCCCAAAGGATTTCATTCAAGGACATCTATTCATTTTACAACTATTTTCTTCATGCCTGGTACACCGGGCATTGTTCCAGGCTCTGGAACACAGCAATGAGCAAGACAGATGCAGCTCTGTCCTCTTGGAGTTCACAGCCCAGTGGGGGAGGCAGATGCCACTCAAATCATTACTCACATATTACATATGCCAGTATAAGCCACAAAAGAAAAGCATGGGTTTTTAGGTGGGTATATCGGAGTTATCTGGTTTAGGTTAAGAATTCAGGGAAAGCTTCCAGAGAGAGTGATATCTCAGCTCCAGAGATCTGAAGGACAAGCACAAGTAATGCAGGAAGGGAGGGAAGTATATTTCCCATGAAGCTCATTGTCATTGCCATCATCATCAGGGCACATTTGAGGAACTAGGGGAAGGCCACTGTGGGTAGAGCAGAGTAAGAACAGGACAGAGCTGCTCAAGAGGGTGGCAGGTGAGTCATATCAGGCCCTGTGTATCCTGGTGAGAAGTCTGGAGATTATACTAAGAGCCATGGGGAATCATGGAAGGGTGTAAGCAGGAGGTTGACATCATCACTATCCTGGATCACCACAGAAGACCCCCCTCAGGCCCTTTCTCCCTCTGATCCTTCCTGCTCGTGGCAGGATCTTTCTAAAATAGCTCTTATCCTGACATTCCCAGCCTTAGAAATTGTCCATGACTCTTCACTGCAGGCATGCGTCAAATCTCCTTAGCAGGGGCTTTAAATCTTCATAATTGGTCAAGAATCTGAAGAATAAATAAGCAACTGGGAGTTCACTGGAAGTAATTGTTGCCTCTTTTTTCCAGTGAATAATGTTGCGTCATGAGCTCCTTTAGGGCAGTAGTCCTGAAACCTCCTTTTCTTATATTCTCAACAGTGGCCTAAGCATGGATGCTGTCATCATCATTTCCATCATCATCATCATCATCATCATCACCATGGCTTCTATTAATTCAGCTGGGATTACCATGCTTAGCATTTTACATGCTGTGTTGGTTAGATACTGCTGTGTAACAAAATAGTCTAAAACTTAGTGACTTATAACCACAACTATTTATTTGGCTCACTATTCTGTGTATTGGTAGCATAGGCTGGGCTCAGTTGGGCAGTTCTTCCAGTGTTGACTGGTCTCTCTGAAGTGTCTACAGTTCAATTCAGGCCATGAGGCTGGCAGTGCTTCTGGGGATTGGCTAACTGTCAGCTGGGTTGATGGGAATGACTGATCATGTTTCTCATCACCTACTAGGCTAGCTTGGGCTTCTTCATATGCTGGTGTCGAGGCCAAAAGTGGGAAGGTATACGAGACCTATTAAGCTCTAGGCTTAGAACTGGTACAATGTCACTTCTGCCTTATTCAGTTGGCCAAATCAAGTTGCAAGGCCATTTGAGATTCAAGGAAGTGCATAAACATACTCCACCACTTTACTGGAGGCAAAATGGCGTTGCAAAGGGACGTGAAAACAAGAAAGGATAAAAAATTGGGGTCATTTTTTGCAAACAATCCATCTCATAGGCATTGTCTCATTTCACCCTGAAAAAGGCAAAATTGAAATCTCTGTTTTATAGATGAGGAGACTGAGGCACAGAGAAGGTAAATATCTTGCTCAGGAAGCTAATAATTAATAGAGCTAAGATCCAAATTCCAGAGCTTATGACTCCACAGTCAACATGTATCTTTAACCCATAGAATGTACTGCTCACTCTCCCACTTACTTACAAAACTTAAGGAAGTATATTTCCCATGAAGCTCATTGTCATTGACATCTTCATCACCATCATCATCTTTACCGTCATATTTAAAGAACACTTATGGTATGCAGGCACTATCCTGAGTGCTTTACATGTATTAACTCATTTATTTCTCCCAACAGCCCTATGAGGTATATATCAGTGATTTTCCATGTAATATGGTCAGGATTAGAAATTTCATGAGGTCAGGGACCATTGTACTCATTGTGATATTCCCAACAGTAAGCACAATGCCCTGTACATGGTAGGTACACTCTTAACAAATGTTTGGTGAGTGAGTGAGTGAGTCAGTGAACCGAGGCCCAAGGGGGATACTCCTTAGCAGAAAGGCACACAAAATCAAATCAGACCCCAGGGTTCCTGATCTTTTTCCTTCAGCAGCCTCTGGGCAGCCTAGCGATCAGGACCTGTTGCTGCTTTATTTTACCAATGTGTCTGGAAAGAGAATATGAAATTTGTGATGTGCTGCTCTGTTTTTCAGAAGGTTCCCCCAAACCAGACATAGTGCCAAAAATGTAACTCTGAGAATATTTTACAAACATATTGTATTGGATTGAATAATACCCCCCAAAATTCACATCCCCAAACCTCAGAATGTGACCTTATTTGGGAATAGGGCCCTTTCAAATGTAATTAGTTAAGTTAAAATGAAGTAGCATGGGCCCTACGTTCAATATGACTGCTGTCCTTATAAGAAGAGAAGAGACAGAAGAGATACCCACAGGGAGAACATCATGTGACAATGGAGACAGAGATTGGTGTGATGAATCTATAAGCCAAGGAACACCAAGGATTGTCAGCAACCACCAGAAGCTAAGGAGAGGCAAGGAAGGCTCCTTTCCTAGAACACTCAGAGATAGCATAGCTCTGCATGCTTGATTTCTGACTCCTAGATTCCAGAACTGTGAGAGAATAAATGTGTGTTGTTTTAAGCCACCAAGTTTGTAGTTCTTTGTTATGGGAGCCCTAGGAAACTAATATACACATAGCAAAATGGAAAGAGCACTGGGCCTGGAGTCTAAAGACCCAGTGCATCACCATGACCCTGAACAAGTCACTTGGGTAAGACCTAAATTTCTTCATCTGAAATATAGGACTACAAATCCCTGCTTGAATTCCAAGGCTGTGCCAAAGATCAGAGAAAATAATAGATGAACAATCTCTCTGAAGGTTGTACCCAAAACAACTTACAGACCTCTCCAGTTTCGCTCAGCTCCACCAGCCCCACCACCACCCTGGTCTTGTTTGCTTGCTCAGGGGAGTCCTGGCTCCATGGCCAGCTCATCTCCTAACACTGCTGATGGACTCAGCCTCCCACATGGTGATGTTCAGGCTTCAGCCTGGCTTCGTCTCACCCTGCATTGCAAGTGTCACAGTGGCTCCAGTGCCTTGACCCAATCTGACTAGACACACAGAGGATCTTCCTCCTCCCAGTGCTTCTGAGCTCAGATAAAGTTTTGTTCTATGGGGCATCAGGTCTGTCTCCTCCAGCAGCTGTCCAAAGGAGCCACACAATACATTTCTCATATTTGGGGAAGTTAAGGCCCCATGGGGTAAATGTGGAACAATAAAAGACAGGAGACAGGAAATCACTAGTGGATAAATTTCTCTCCTTTCCTCTCCTATACACTATTCCAAGGTACATCGGTTCCACATGGCTTGTCTGGAGACATCTGCATTATTGAGTGACCTACTGAGTTTGCTTCCACACCTGAGAACAGCTCAGGGCCACTTCCTCCCTGGTCCTACTTCACTTCCTTTTTATGCCTCAGTCTATACCCTCCACCCAACTCTGTAACAAAACATTACTGCCTAAACTTTGCCTCCAGCTTGGGCAATTTAGTCTTAATAGAAAGATAAGAAACTTGGCAAATAGTCAAATCACTACTACTCAAAAAACCATAAGACTTCTGGGAAGATGGTAGAGTGAGCCAGTCTAAGATCCTGATTCTCCTACCCCATCACCAAGGGAGGAAAAAAAAAAAAAAAAAAAAGCCACAGCTGCTGATACTTAGATACAACCAAACACATCATGGGGTTAGTTTTACTGGTTGGATAATCTAGGGTCATGGTTTCATGGGACAGTTCAGTCAATTGGCCTAATATTGTTTTTAGAGTTTCTGTTCTACCTCCTAGTTTGGTGACTAATGCTGGGGTCTTAAAAGCTTGCAAGCAGCCATCCAAAATACAACAATTGGTCTCTATTCGCCTGAAGCAATAGAGAAAGAAGAAGACCCAGGAAAAGAAAATGGGCTGCAGGCCTAACTGCCTCCATGAACTTCTGCCTCCTTTGCTGTGAGACCAGAAGAACTGGATGGTGCCTGGTTACTATTACTGATGCTTTGACCAGGGTCTCAATATATGGATCTTGATCAAAAGGGAGGGTGGGGGATGTGGAGCAAAATTTCAAATTTTTAAGGAATCCAGACTTACTAGATCCATTGAAACTGGAAGAATCCCCAAATCTAATTCCCTGAGATAATATTTAAAACTTGAACCAAAATTATCCTCTGAAGTCATCATTAAACCAAACAATGGTTTAGGTGGATTACTAAAGAATGTTTACATTAAGCTTAGCCCTGTTTTAAAGAATTATCTATATGAGATCAAACTGATAATAGAAATTCTATAGCATAGATGAGGTTTTTAGGGGGCACTGAATCGAACTCAATAGTGGTAAAATAATTTGAGTAGAGATAATGAGAATGATGACACAATGTGAAGAATGTAACATATTTCAATGAATGGTACATGTAGAAACTTTGAATAGGTGTATGTTTTGTTGTGCATATTTTCAAAAAAATAAAATAAACATAAAAAAAGAAACAAAGAAAAGCAACTAGAAATTTGAATTCAACTCTGTAAGAATTCTGAAGAAGTGGTGGAGAATTGCAAAATGAGCCACAAACTGAAGCAAGAAATAGCAACTTTTAGATGAGAAAAATGTCTTTTTTTTTTTGTACTGTCCCCATCCTGCCCCTCCAGGTCACTGCAGTGGAAGTGGACTATGGCTCTCACATTCACAAAGAAGGGGCTCTGATCTCTGGGTCTGAACTGAATCGGAAATATTTTTCTGGCAGACTGTTTAGTGTGCCTGCTGTGATCAGTCTGGGAGCGTCCTGAAGGACTGAAATCTCAATCGGGCTTAAAATATAGCTCTCACAGACTGGGGCAAAGAGCAATGAGCAGAGGCTGAAGGCTATTCCTGCATGAGAGTTTCTTGCAGAGATTAGTGCTTTCAAAAGCACTTTGTTTACGGGGGAATTAAGAAAGCTAACACACTGTAATATTCTAATATCCCAGCTTCAACAAAAAATAAAAAGGTATATAAAAAAAAAAACTGAAAAGGACAGCCCATTCAAAAGAACAAGACTAAGGGCAAGAAAGCCCACATTAGAAGACTAACACAACAGTATTAAACATGCTGAAAGAACTAAAGGAAAACATGAACAAAGAACTAAAGAAAATCAGAAAATTGATAACAAACAAAATGAGAATTATAAATAAAGACAGATACTACAAAAAGGAACCAAACAGAAATACTGGAGCTGACAAATACAATAACCGAAATTAAAAACTCATTGGAAGGACTCAACAGCAGATTGAGCTGGCACAAGAAATAGTCAGTGAATTAGAGGATAGGGCAAGGTTGAAGAGCATAAGGAAAAAAAAAAAAAAAATCAAGACAGCTGAACATAGCCTAATGGAATGATGGGACAACATCAAGTGAACCAACATATGCATCATGGGAACCCTAGAAAGGAGAAGAGAGAGAGAAAAGAACAGAAAGAATATTCGAAGAAATAATGGCAGGAAAATTTCCAAATTTGATAAAGGATATAAACCTACAAATTCAGGAAGCTCAATGAACTCCAGGTAGGACAAACCCATGGAGATCCACACCAAGACACACTCTAATCGACCTCTTGAAAACCAAAGATGAAGAGAGAATCTCAAAAGCACCGAGAGGAAAACAAATGATCATATACAAGGAATTCTCAATATGCTTAAGTGTTAATTTCTCTTCAGAAACCTTGGAGGTTAGAGGCAGAGGAATGACATATTTAAAATGCTGAAAGAAAACTGTCAACCAAGAATTCTCTATCTGGTAAAGATGCCTTTCAAGAATGAAGAAAAAATTAAGACATTCCCAGATAAACAAAAGCTGAGGGAGTTTGTGACCAGAAGACCTGAACTACAAATAAATGCTACAGGGAATCAAGGCAGAATTGAAAGGACACTAGACAATAAGTTCAAGATGTATGTAGAAAAGAAAGATCTCTGTTAAAGGCAATCTCATGGGAAAATGTTAGGGCCAGTTTAAGGTATTTTTGGTTTTTAACTTTACTAGTTATGTCCCAGGAGCCCTGGTGTCACAGTGGTTAAAGTGATCAACTGCTAACTGAAAGGTTAGTGGTTTGAAACCACCAGCAGCTCCAAGGGAGAAAGACGTGGCAGCCTGCTTACTTAAAGATTAAAAAAACAGCCTTGGAAAACCTATGGGGTCTCTATGAGTTGGAATCAACTCGATGGCAGTAGGTTTGGTTTTGGTTTGGGGAGTTATGTCTTACATGATTCCAAAAGACAAATACATAAAATATAATGATATTTTAATGCTATTGGGCATATAATGTATAAAGATGTAATTTACGATAACAACTACATAAAGGGAGGGAGGAGTAGTATAGGAATAGGGTTTTTGTATATTACTGAAGTTAAGTTGGTACTGATTTAAACCAGGTCGTTATATATTTAAGATGCCATATGTAATCCTCACGGTAACCACAAAGAAAATACCTTAAAGAAAAACACAAAAGGAAAGAGAAGGGAATCAAAATGGTTCATAAGAGAAAATTAACTAAACACAAATGATGGCAGTGTTGGAGGAAATGAGAGACAAAGAAGATATGAGACACACACAAAAAAAATAGTAAAATGGCAGAAGTAAGTCCTTCTTTATCAGTAATTACCTTAAATGTAAATGGATTAAATGCTCCAGTCAAAAGGTAGAACGTGGCAGAACGGATAAAAAACAAAAACAAACCATGATCTATCTATATGCTATCTACAAGAGACACATCTTAGGTCCAAAGACACAAATAGGTTGAAAGTGAAACCAACCAACCAACCTCTTTGCGGTTGAGTGATACGACTGAAAGTGAAAAGATGGGGGAAAAACCCATCCAAACAGTAACAAAAAGAGAGATAGGGTGGCCATATTGATACCTGATAAGATAGACTCTAAGTCAAAATCTGTTATAAGAGACAAAGTGGGCATTACATAATGATAAAAGGGCCAATTCGCCAAGAAGATATAATAATTATAACCTAACATCAGCATCCTAAAACATATGAAATAAATACTGACAGAATTGAAAGGAAAAATAGACAGTAACAATTAAGATTTCAATATATCACTTTCAATAATGAACAGAAGATTTAGAAACAAATAGAGGATTGTGCAACACTTTAAACCAACTACACCTAACAGACGTTTATACAACACTCCACCCAACAACAGCACAATAGACATTCTTTTACACTTCACTTAGAGCATTCTCGAGGATTGGCCATATGCTAGGTCACAAAACAAGTCTTAATAAATTTAAAAAGGTTGAAATCATACAAAGTATCTTCTCCAACCACAATGAAATGAAACTAGAAATTAATAATAGAAGGAAAACTGGAAAATACAAAAATATGTGGAAATTAAATTACACACTATTAAACAACCAATGGGTAAAGGGAGAAATCAAGAGAGAAATCAGAAAATACTTAGAGTCAAATGAAAGCAACATACTAAAACGTATGGGATGCCCTGCAGGCAGTGCTCATAGGGAAATTTATAGCAGTAAATGCCTGCATTAAAAAAGAAGAAAGGTCTTAAATCAATAACCTAACTTTATACCTTGAGGAACAAGAAAAAGAAGAGCACACTAAGCTTAAAACTATCAGAAGGAAGGAAATAACAAAGATCAGCGCAGAAATAAGTGAAATAGAGAATAGAGAATCAATGAAAATAAAAGTTGGCTTTTTTAAAAGATCAACGAAGTTGACAAAACTTAGACTGATGAAAAAATGAGAGACGATGTTAATATCAAAAATCAGAAATGAACATGGGGACATTACAACTGACCCTACAGAAATAAAAGGATCATAAGAGAATATTATAAACAATTGTACACCAACAATTAGATAACATAAATGAAATGAGCAAATTCCTAGAAATACATGAACTACCTAAACTGACTCAAGGAGAAATAGAAGATCACAATAGACCCACAAGAAGTGAAGAGATTGAACTAGTAATCAAAAACCTCCAGAGAGGCGGGACTAAGATAGCTGACTAGGTAGAAGCTTCTGCTGATCTGTCTTGCAACAAAGACTCGAAAAAACAAATGAATCGATAACATACATGACAATCTACAAACCCTGACCATCAAACACAGAACTAAGGAGTTGACCTGAGTGACAGGGGAGCGAAAAGCCACGCGCTGAAGCAGCAACCACTTCCGGAGCCGGCATGCCGTGCCACAGCATTGAGCCCTTACGGTTCCTTGGTGTTAGAGTGGTGGGGCTCATCGCAGCTTCCTGAGATGGGGCAAGCACGGAATGCAGCCCTAACCCCCTGGAACAACCTCGGCAGGAACCCAGCCATTGCACGCAGGCTGCACACCGATGTGGCTAACAGGAACAAGAAACCACGGGGAAGCAGTGACTGGTTTCGGAGCCTGGAGCGCAGCATTCCAGCCAGGAGATCTTGGTGCTGGCCTTTGGACTAAGCGCGGCGGGGCTGATCGTGGCTTCCTGAGATGGGGCAAGCACGGAATGCAGCCCTAACCCTCTGGGGCAATCTCAGTGGGGACCCAGCCAGCGCACACAGGCTACACACCCCTCTGGGATCTCAGATAAAACTGTCCTCACCAAACAAGATAAGTGACTTTGTCTATTTTGCCAGGCTACTCTCTCCTATCTATCTGATCCCTCCCCTCCCTGCCCCAGCCGGCTTCATTAACATTGGAATTCCCTGGGCCAGAGAGTGAAGTGCTCTGCGGGGTTTTTTTTTGTTTGTTTGTTTGTTTTTCTTTTCTAATCCATCCTCCTGGCCTGAGAAAAGCAGCAATTAACAATCAGGGGGAAAATCCTTCCCTGACTTCCCTAAACTGGAATAACAATACAGAACCACCTCCATCCAGGCATAAGAGATCCACAGTCTTTGGCTTTCACCCCTACAGGAAACCAGGTGGCTACTATAATGCAAAGGCAATTCTGATAGAGATCTGACTGTAATTGTTTTAGCTGAGCAGTGGAAAGGCAAGTTTTGGAGGTCAGATACCTCTCTACCTATTAAACAGAGCCCTCACTGATCCACAGCAGGGAACTGAGGGCTGACGCTCCATCCACACCACTTAAACACCTGCTAAAGGGGTCTGAGGATAGTGACACCTACCAATCTTTAGAGGTAAAAGCATTGGGTGCCTAAGGTACAGCTGCAGAGCCCACCCACCAGAGTGCTCTAGAGAATAGAGACACTCCTACCTCACTGGCATTTGCGGGAAGGCTGTCAGCATCCTGCCCTCCTCGGAGTGTGACCCCCTGCCGCTACTAGAAACTGGCACATACAACCATCACCAATACTCCTCTAAGTTAATAGGTGAGAGCCTACACCACCACACTACACACTAAGTGACCCACTATCAGGACACCTGAGCTGATTCTATTCAAGAATAGTGAATGGACTCATAGGCTTATATACCTGGTAACAGCTCAAACCAGCTGGTAACAGGACATAAGCGATTCAAAGGCTACAACAATCAAGTTAGTGCACTCTAGTAGCCCATCTGGGTGTACTGAAACAAAACAAAACAAAAAGACTCAGTGAGCAAATATAAAATAAATCATTACAGTATCTTATAGATGGCTTGGAGACAGCAGTTGATATCAAATCACATAAAGAAGCAGACCATGATTGCTTCTACAAACCCCCAAATCAGAGAATCAAAATCTTTCCCAGATGAACATACATTCCTGGAATTGCCAGATGTAGAATATAAAAAACTAATATACGGAATGCTTCAAGACATCAGGGATGACCTCAGAAATGAAATAAGGCAATCTACAGAAAAAGCCAAGGAACACACAGATAAAGCAGTTGAAGAAATAAAAAAGATTATTCAAGAACATAGTGAAAAAAATTAATAAGCTGCAAGAATCCATAAAGAGACAGCATTCAGATATTCAAAAGATTAACAATAAAATTACAGATTTAGACAACTCATAGGAAGTCAGAGGAGCAGAATCGAGGAATTAGAAGGTAGAGTTGGGGAGATGGAGGATAAGGCAATTGACACCAATATATTTGAAGAAAAATCAGATAAAAGAATTTTAAGAAATGAAGAAACCCTAAGAATCATGTGGGACACTATCAAGAAGAATAATTTGTGTGTGATCGGAGTTCCAGAAGAGGGAGGGATAACAGAAAACACAGAGGGAATAGTTGAAGATCTGTTGGCAGAAAACTTCCCTGGCATCATGAAAGATGAAAGGATATCTATCCAAGATACTCATTAAACCCCATGCAAGATAGATCCCAAAAGAAAATCAAAAAGACAAATTATCATCGAACTTGCCAAAATCAAAGATAAAGAGAAAATTTTTAAAGCAGCCAGGGATAAATAAAAAGTCACATACAAAGGAGAATCAATAAGAATAAGTTCTGACTACTGGAAGGACCCTGGTGGTCATGGGCCCCAGACCTTCTGTTGCCCCAGGATGGGAACCATTCCCAAAGCCAACTCTTCAGACATGGATTGGACTGGACAATGGGTTGGAGAGGGATGCTGGGGAGGAGTGAGCTTCTTGGATCAGGTGGACACTTGAGCCTATGTTGGCATCTCCTGCCTGGAGGGGAGATGAGAAGAAAGAGGGGGTTAGAAGCTGGTGAAAAGGATATGAAAAGAGAGAGGGAAGGGAGAGAGCAGGCTGTCTCATTAGAGGGAGAGTATTTGGGAGTGCGTAGCAAGGTGTACATGGGTTTTTGTGTGAGAGACTGACTTGATTTGTAAACTTTCACTTAAAGCACAATAAAAATTATTTTAAAGAAAAAAACCCAAAAAAGAATAAGTTCAGACTACTCAGCAGAAACCATGCAGGCAAGAAGGCAATGGGATGACATATATAGAGCACTGAAGGAGAAAAACTGCCAGCCAAGAATCATATATCCAGCAAAACTCTCTGAAATATGAAGGTGAAATTGAGACATTTACAGATAAACACAAACTTAGAGAATTTGCAAAAACCAAACCAAAGCTACAAGAACTACTAAAGGAAATTCTTTGGTCAGAAAACAATAATATCAGATACCAACACAACACAAGGTCACAGAACAGAACATCCTGATCTCAACTCAGATAGGGAAATCACAAAAACAAAATAAGATTAATTTTTTAAAAATGCTCAAAACAGGGAATCATCGATGTCATTATGTAAAAGATTGCAATAATCAAAAAAGAGGGACTAAATACAGGAGGCATAGATCTTCCATATGGAGAGGAAACCAAGGTGATACAGGGTAATACAAGTTAGGTTTTTACTTAGAAAAATAGGGATAAATATTAAGGTAACCACAAAGAGGTCTAATGATTCCATACTTCAAAACAAAAACCAAGATAAACATAACAACTCAGCAAAAACAAATTCAACTACTATGAAATGAGGCACACACAATTTACAAAGAAAAACTTCTCAGCACAAAAAAGTAAGTAGAAAAATGAAATTGTCAACAACAAACAAAAAAAGGCATCAAAATGACAGCACTAAACTCATATTTATCTATAATTACGTTGAATGTAAATGGACTAAAGGCACCAATAAAAAGACAGAGAGTTGCAGAGTGGATAAAAAAACACGATCCGTCTATATGCTGCCTACAAGAGACATACCTTAGACTTAGAGATGCAAACAAACTAAAACTCAAAAGATGGAAAAAAAATATATCAAGCAAACAACAATCAAAAAAGAGCAGGAGTGGCAACATTAATTTCTGACAAAATAGACTTTAAAGTTAAATCTACCACAAAGGATAAAGAAAGACACTACATAATGATTAAAGGGACAATTGACCAGGAAGATATAACCATATTAAATATTTATGCACCCAATGACAGGGCTGCAAGATACAAAAAACAAACTCTAACAGAATTGAAAAGTGAGATAGACACCTCCACAATTATAGTAGGAGACTTCAACACACCACTTTCAGTGAAGGATGGGAAATCGAGTAAGAAGCTCAACAGAGACACGGAAGATCTAATTGGTACAATCAACCAACTTGACCTCATAGACGTATACAGAACACTTCACCCAACAGCTGCAAAGTGTACTTTTTTTTCTAGTGCCCATGGAACATTCTCTAGGATAGATCACATATTAGGTCATAAAACAAGCCTTTGTGGAATCCAAAACATCAGAATATTACAAAGCATCTTCTCAGACCATAAGGCCGTAAAAGTAGAAATCAATAACAGAAAAACCAAGGAAAAGAAATCAAATACTTGGAAACAGAACAACACCCTGCTCAAAAATGATTGGGTTATAGAAGACATTAAGGATGGAATAAAGAAATTCATAGAATGCAATGAGGCTGAAAACACTTCCTATCAAAACCTTTGGGACACAGCGAAAGCAGTGCTCAGAAGTCAATTTATATCAATAAATGCACACATACATAAAGAAGAAAGAGCTAAAATCAAAGACCTGTCTCTACAACTTGAACAAATAGAAAGAGAGCAACAAAAGAAACCCTCAGGCACCAGAAGAGATCAAATAATATAAATTAGAGCAGAACTAAATGAATTAGAGAACAGAAAAACAATTGAAAGAGTTAACAAGGCCAAAAGCCGGTTCTTTGAAAAAATTAACAAAATTGATAAACCATTGGCCAGACTGACTAAAGAAACACAGGAAAGGAAACAAATAACCTGAATAAGAAATGAGAGGGGGCATATCACAACAGATCCAACTGGAATTAAAAGAATCATATCAGATTACTATGAAAAATTGTACTCTAACAACTTTGAAAACCTAGAAGAAATGGATGAATTCCTAGAAACACACTACCTACCTAAACTAACACAAACAGAAGTAGAACAACTAAATAGACCCATAACATAAGAAGAGATTGAAAATGTAATCAAAAAACTCCCAATAAAAAAAAAGCCCTGGACCGGAGGGCTTCACTGCAGAGTTCTTCCAAACTTTCAGAGAAGAGTTAACACCACTACTACTAACAGTATTTCAAAGCATAGAAAAGGATGGAATACTCCCTAACTCATTCTATGAAGCCAGCATATCCCTGATACCAAAACCAGCTAAAAAAAAGACAGCACAAAAAAGAAAATTACAGACCTATATCCCTCATGAACGTAGATGCAAAAATCCTCAACAACATTCTAGCTAATAGAATTCAACAACATATCAAAAAAATAATCCACCACGAGCAAGTGGGATTTATACCAGGCATGCAAGGGTGGTTCAATCTTAGAAAAACAATTAATATAATCCACCATATAAATAAAACAAAAGACAAGAACCACATTATTTTATCAATTGATGCAGAAAAAGCATTTGACAAAGCCCAACACCCATTCATGATAAAAACTCTCAGCAAAATAGGAATAGAAGGAAAAGTCCTCAACATGATAAAGGGCATTTATACAAAGCCAACAGCCAATATCATCCTTAATGGAGAGATTCTGAAAGCATTCCCCTTGAGAACGGGAACCAGACATAGATGCCTCTTACCACCACTCTTATTCGACATTGTGCTGGAGGTCCTAGCCAGAGCAATTAGGCTAGATAAAGAAATAAAGGGCATCCAGGTTGGTAAGGAAGAAGTAAAAGTATCTGTTTGCAGATGACATGATCTTATACACAGAAAACCCTAAAGAATCCTCAGAAAAACTACTGAAACTAATAGAATAGTTCAGCAGAGTATCAGGTTACATGATGAACATACAAAAATCAGTTGGATTCCTCTACACCAACAAAAAGAACATTGAAGAGGAAATCACCAAATCAATACCATTCACAGTAGTCCCCAGGAGGATAAAATACTTAGGAATAAATCTAACCAGAGAAGTAAAAGACCTATACAAAGAAAACTACAAGGTAATACTGCAAGAAACTTACATAAGTGGAAAAACATACCTTGCTCATGAAGACGTAACATTGTAAAAATGTCTATTCTACCAAAAGCCATCTATATATGCAACGCAATTCCAATCCAAACTCCAACAACATTTTTTAATGAGATGGAGAAATAAACCACCAAATTCATATAGAAGGGAAAGAAGCCCCGGATAAGTAAAGCATTACTGAAAAAGAAGAACAAAGTGGGAGGCCTCACTCTACTTGATTTTAGAACCTATTTTACCACCACAGTAGTCAAAACAGCCTGGTACTGGTACAACAACAGACACATAGACCAATGGAACAGAATTGAGACTCCAGATATAAATCCATCCATATACGAGCAGCTGATATTTGACAAAGGCCCAGTGTCAGTTAACTGGGGAAAAGATAGTCTTTTTAACAAATGGTGTTGGCATAACTGGATATCCATCTGCAAAAAAATGAAATAGGACCCATACCTCACACCATGCACAAAAGCTAACACTAAATGGATCAAAGGCCTAAACATAAAGTCTAAAACGATAAAGATCATGGAAGAAAAATAGGGACAACGTTAGGAGCCCTAATACATGGCACAAACAATACAAAACATTACTAAAAATGCCAAAGAGAAACCAGGTAACTGGGAGCTCCTAAAAATCAAACACTTATGCTCATCTAAAGACTTCACCAAAAGAGTAAAAAGACCATCTACAGACTGGGAAGAAATTTTCAGCTACGATATCTCTGACCAGCGCCTGATCTCTAAAATCTACATGATACTGCAAAAACTCAACCACAAAAAGACGAACAACCCAATTAAAAAATGGGCAAAGGATATGAACAGACGCTTCACTAAAGAAGACATTCAGGTGGCTAACAGATACATGAGGAAATGCTCTGATCATTAGCCATTAGAGAAATGAAAATCAAAACTACAATGAGATTCCAGCTCACTCCAACAAGGCTGGCGTTAATCCAAAAAACATAAAATAATAAATGTTGGAGAGGCTGTGGAGAGATTGGAACACTTATACACTGCTGGTGGGAATGTAAAATGGTACAACCACTTTGGAAATCGATTTGGCACTTCCTTAAAAAGCTAGAAATAGAACTACCATACAACCCAGCAATCCCACTCCTTGGAATATATCCTAGAGAAATAAGGGCCTTTACACGAATGGATATATGCACACCCATGTTTATTGCAGCACTGTTTACAATAGCAAAAAGATGGAAGCAACCAAGGTGCCCATCAATGGATGAATGGATAAATAAGTTATGGTATATTCACACAATGGAATACTACACACCGATAAAGAACAGTGAGAAATCTGTGAAACACTTCATAACATGGAGGAACCTGGAAGGCATTATGCTGAGTGAAATTAATCAGTTGCAAAAGGACAAATATTGTATAAGACCACTATTATAAGATCTTGAGAAACAGTTTAAACTGAGAAGAACATATTCTTTCATGGTTATGAGAAGGGGGAGGGAGGGAGGGTGGGAGAGAGGTATTTACTAATTAGATAGACGATAAGAACTACTTTAGGTGAAGGGAAGGACAGCGTTCAGTACAGGGGATGTCAGCACAACTGGACTAAACCAAAAGCAAAGAAGTTTCCTGAATAAACTGAATGCTTTGGAGGTCAGCACAGCACGGGAAGGGGTTTGGGGACCATGGTTTCAGGAGTCATCTAAGTCACTTGGCATAATAAAATCTGTTAAGAAAACATTCTGCATCCCACTTTGAAGAGTGGCATCTAGGGTCTTAAATGCTAGCAAGCGGCCATCTAAGATGCATCAATTGGTCTCAGCCCTCCTGGATCAAAGGATAATGAAGAACACCAAGGACACAAGGTAATTACAATCCCAAGAGACAGAAAGGGCCACATGAACCAGAGACTACATCATCCTGAGACCAGAAGAACTAGATGGTACCCGGCCACAACTGATGACTGCCCTGATAGGGAACACAACAGAGAACCACTGAGGGAGCGGGAGAACAGTCGGATGCAGACCCCAATTCTCATAAAAAGACCAGACTTAATAGTCTGACTGAGACTAGAAGGACCCCGGTGGTCATGGCCCCCAGACCTTCTGTTGGCCCAGGACAGGAACCATTCCCGAAGCCAACTCATCAGACATGGATTGGACTGGACAATGGGTTGCAGAAGGATGCTAGTGAAGAGTGGGTGAGCTACTTGGATCAGGTGAATACTTGAGACTATGTTGGCATCTCCTGCTTGGAGGGGAGATGGGAGGGTACAGGGGGTTAGATAAAATTAAAAAAACAAAAACAAAAAAACCTCCAAACAAAAATGTCCTGGACAAGATGGCTTTACTTGGGGATTCTACCAAACATGTTAAGAAGTGACACCAATCCTTCCTAAACTCTTCCAAAAAATAGAAAAGGAAGAAACACTACCTAACTCATTTTAGGAAGTTATCATTACGCCAATACCCAAACCAGATAAATACAGCACAAGAAAAGAAAACTACAGGTCACTATCCTTTCTGAATATAGATATAAAAATCCTCAACAAAATAGTAGCAAACCAAATCCAACAGCATATTTAAAAGATTACACACCCCCATCAAGTGGGATTTATTCCAGGAACGCAAATGTGGTTCAGTGTTATAATCACATTAATGGAACAAAGGAAAAGAACCATATGATCATTTCAATCAATGTAGAAAAAGCATTTTACAACATTCAACACTCTTTCGCAATAAAAACACTCAATAAGCTAGGAATAGAAGCAAAATTCCTTAATATTATTAGAGGCATTTATGAAAAACCTTCAGCTAACATCATACTCAGTGGAAAAAGATTGACAACTTTCTCCCTAAGATCAGGAATAAGATAAGGATGTCCACTCACTCCACTGCTACTCGATATTGTACTGGAAGTCCTAGACAGACTAGTTAGGCAAGAATAAGAAATAAAATGTATCCAAATCAGAAAGAAAGAAGTAAAATTACTTATATTCACAGATGACATGATCCTATATCTAGACAATCCCAAAGAATCCACGAGAAGCTACTAGAGCTAATAAATTAATTCAACAAAGTGGCAAAGTACAAGGTCAACACACAAATATCAGTTGGGCATCTATACATCAGCAATGAGAAGTCTGAAAAGGAGTTAAGAAAACAATTCCATTTACAATAGCATCTAAAAGACTAGAATACCTAGAAATAAATTTAACCGGGTGATGAAAGATTTGTACACTGAAAATTATAAAACATTGTGGAAAGAAGTTAAAGAAGACCTAAATAAATGAGAGAACATTCTGTTTTCATGGATTGGAAGACTTAATCTTGTTAAAATGTCAATAATACCCACAGTGATCTATAGAGTCAATGCAATACATATTAAAATTCCAACACCCTCTTTGCAGAAGTGGAAAAGCTGATCCTCAAATTTATATGGAACTGCTAGGGGTCCTGAATAGCCAAAGAAATCTTGAAAAAGAAGAACAAAGTAGGAGGACTCACATTTCCCTATTTCAAAATGTGCCATAAAGCTAGAGTAATCAAAACAACCTGGCACTGGTATGATGATAGACATACAGACTAATAGAATAAAGAGCCCAGAAATAAATCCATACATCTGTGGTCAACTGGTTTTAGACAACCGTGCCAAGTCCACTCAATAGGAAAAGAGTAATGTTAATAAAAGACGATAGGATAACAGGATTACCCCATGCAAAAGAAAGAAGCTGACCCATACCTCTACCATATACTAAAATTAACTAAAAATGGATTAAGGACCTAAATGGAAGAACTAAAACCATAAAGTTCTTAGAACAAAACACAGGGGTAATGCTTCGGGACATAGCTTTTGACAATGTTTTCTTAGATATAACACCAGAAGTATGAGCAACAAAAGATAAAATAGATAACTGAACTTCACCAAGATTAAAAGCTTCTGTGCTTCAAAGGACTTTAGTAAGAAAGTGAAGAGACAATCTATAGGATGAGAGAAAATATTTGGGAACCATATATCTGATAAGGGTTTAATATCCTGAATATATAAATAACTCCTACAATTTAACAACAAAAAGACAAACATCTCAATCAAAAAATGGGCAAAGGACCTAAATAGACATTTCACCAAAGAAGATATACAAATGGCCAACAAGCACACCAAAAGATTCTCAACGTCATTAGTCATTAGAGAAATGCAAGTCAAACCCACACTGAGATACTACTTCACCCTCACTCGGACGGCTATTATCAGAAAAATGGAAAACATGTTTTGAGGCAGATGTGGAGAAATTGAGCCCTCATTCATTGCTAGTGGGATTGTGAGCTGGTGCAGCCACTCTGGAAAACAGTGTGGTGGTTCCTCGGAAAGTTTTACACATAATTACTATATGACCTAGCAATTTCACTTCTAGGTATACACACAGAACACTTGAAAGCAGGGATGCAAACCTGTGCTTGTACGCCAACGTCCCTTGCGGCACAATTCACAATAGGCAACAAATGAGAGCAACCCAAATGCCCGGCCACAGGTGAATGGGTGAACAAAATGCAATGGGATATTATTCAGCATAAAGAGAAATGAAGTTCTGATATGGCTACTATATGGACTAACCTTGAAAACATGATACTCAGTGAAATAAGCAAGACACAAAAGTACGAACATTATATGATCCCACTTCTATGAAATATCTAGAATAGGAAAAATCATAGAAACCAAAGTTTATTAGTGGTTACCAAGGGCAGGTGGGAGGGAGAAAGGGCAAGTTATTGCTTAAGAGTCTCTGTTAAGGGTGATGGAAAATTTGGAAACAGATAGTGGTCATGGTTGCACAGCGCGGTGAACGTAATTAATGTCACCGAATTGTCCATGTAAAAAAATATCAAAACGGCACGTTTTATATATATATTTTTTTACCGCAATTTAAAAGAAAAATCATAGGAGTGCTGGCTGTAGCTGGTGTTGGTGAGGATACAATGCAACTAGAACCTCCTGCACGGATGGCGGGAATGTAAAATATAACAGCCATTTTGGAAAACAGCTCGGCAATTTCATAAAGTCGACATCTACTTTGTGACCCAATCATTCCTCTTCTAAATATTTCTCGAAGAGAAACAAAAACATAAGTCCACACGAAACTGTTACATAACTGTTTATAGCAGCTTTATTTCTCATAGCCCCAAACTGGAAGCAACCCAAACGTCCCTCAGCTGGTGAATACATACATAGATACATATCGTGGTGTAGTCACACGACGAAATTCTATGAGCAATAAAAATGAATGAGCTATTGATATACACTGCCACGCACAACATAGATAAATCTCAGAATAATGAGGTGGAATGAAAGAATCCAAAGAAAGAATACACATGCCGTTTGATTCCATTTACATACCATTCTAGAACAGGCAAACTATTCTAACCGAAAGCAGGTCAGGGGTTGCCTGGGGGCCGGGGTGTGGAGGCGGGTGGATTGCAATGGGCAGGAGAAAACATTTGGGGAGTGATGTAAATGTCGGTCATCTTGATTGTGGTGATGATTTCACGGGACTGCTTTGTATTAAAGATGTAAACACAGAGAAAAATACACACCAGCAGGCCCATAAGCGAGCCATACCAAATCTTTAGTGGTATGTAAAGCACATCAGCGCATAGAGAAAGAAGGAAAGCTTCCAAGTTCTTTTCATGAAACCAGCATAACTTTGCTTACCAAAAACCAGGCAAAAATAGCACATTAATGAAGAGCATGCTGCTCCGCACACCCTTGTGGAGTTATTATTAACTCTGTAAATCAGCTACGCTGCGTCTGACCTAGTTTCAAGATTTTTCTTTGTCTTCAGCTTTCAGAAGTTCTATTACGATGTGTCTTCACATGAATTTCTCTGGGTTCATCCTGTTTGGGGAAATTAACAACCAGGTAAGATGGCACAGCAAGAGGGAAGAGGAGGCACTCAGGTCTCTAGGACTGATGCAAAACAGAGTTTCTCACAGGTGGGATGTAGGGAGAGGAAAGGGATCCTCAGACGCTTGAGCGTACCCCCGTGACCCCCCCGTCTGCATTTCTTCCCTCATCTGATCCACCCCTGCTCTCTGCTGACAGCTCCCTCCTGAGTTTGTGCCTTCATCATCTCTATTGCCTTTTCTTTTAAGTCCTCCAACGGTCTCTGCCTCCTCTCCCTGCAATCCTTCCTCCGTATTGTATGGAAATCTGGCTGTGTCACAGAGATAGGATCCTTCCTCCCCCTGCTCCCTCCCCTGTGCAGGTTCTGCTCACCATGGCCCACAGGACAAGGCGCTAAAATGTAGAGTTCCACAGCCTCATTTCTACTACACCTTCACCCTCTTCCAGCCTAACAGACTGTACTACATTGTACTGTTCCCCTCTGCCTGGGTGGCCTCATTCCTCTTATCAGTAGGCGGACACATGCACACTCCTGTGTCTGATTTGTGCTTCTATTTCCTTCCCTTGGCAGAGGACCTGGCACCAAGCAGATGTCCTTGAAGTTTTGTGGAGAAGAAACAAAGACACCAGAGGGGCAGTGTTAGTGAATGTACGCAAGGTGGGCTTCATGGGCATGCAAACTGCATGGTCACACAGCACCTCTTGCTCAGAAAGGCCCTATGCTTGGCGTAATGCTCTGCTTTTGCTGCCTTGAAATTCTTAATTTTTGAATAAAGGGCCCTGTGTTCTCATTTTGCAGTGGACCCCGGTGCTGGTCTTGAAAGTAGTGGTTAAGCCCTGAAGACCCATGTTTGAATCCTGATGTTGCCTTTTTCCTAAAGAATTATTGAGTCAAGGAGTCTGAAGTTTATAAATGTTTAATTTTTAAGAGGGGTGGAAATTTTTGTTGTTGTTCTTTTTTAATACTAAATATAGACTCATGGTTTAAAAAACACACACAAAACTTAAAACTTCAGACTCTGCAGAAGAGTGAACAAGACGTAATTTCAGGCACAGCCCGGTTTCTATGTGGTTATGGGTTATGATTCTGCATGTAGAGATAAAAGCCAAACACCAGAGGCGCCTGAACAGGGGTGACCAAGTGTCTGCCGACACCGAGGAAGTGTGGTTTCACTTTCCAGAGGAGGCTTAAAGAAAAAGCAGAAGTTTGTAGAAGATATTTTTTTCCATAAAAAATAGAAGAACAAATTGCAAACAACCTAAACGTTCAAAGAAGGGAATTCAGCAAATAAATTCTGAGTTGTATAATTAACTATTGCATAGCCACTAAAATTTCTAAGTGAAAAAAACATATTAAAAGAAACTGTCCTTAGAATAGAATGTCATCTAATAAATGTATAAGGAATGATCAAAACTAGAAAAATAACCTTTTTGCAACCATCAGAGGAACAACTGATTTAGGCAAGAAGCATCAATGGATGCTAAAATTTGTAGGTAGAAATTTCATGAGGTAAAAGATATTTACATATCTCTCCACAAATTACCTACTAATTACAATGGGGAGAAAGCCAACAGATACCATTTTAACCAAAAGATAAAAGTTAACATTGCCAGTAATGGGACCAACTGACAAATGCCTCATAAGATATACTGAGAAGGACACACCATCACCTTCGTATTCTCATTTAAAAAGGCGTAATCTGAGTCTAATGAACAGGAAAAAATCAGGAGCACCAAATGGAGGACATTTTGCAAAATAACTGGACAGCACTCTTCAAAAATACCAAAGTCAAGAAGGACAAATAAGACTAAATAAGATTAAAGGACACTAAAGAGGCATGAGGATTAAATACAAAGCATGATTCCAGACTGGATACTGGACCAGAAAAGAAATCGCTAAACACTGTTGAGTCTATTTGAACATTATTTGTAGATTAGATAATATTATTATATCAATGCTAATTTCTCTGATCTTGATAATTGTACTGTTGTTATGCAAATAAATGTCTTTGTTCTTAGCAAATATACATTGACGTATTTAGGGGTAAAGGGACATCACTCTCAAATGGCCAAAAAAGGCCAAAGAACCTCACCAGGCAGTTACGAGGCACCTCTTCCCCACTTCACCAAGGAGATGTCAGAGGAGGTTGAATGGAGAATCAAGACTTTCACCATTATCCAGAAGCAACGAGGTCACCCCTACCACAGTGTCAGTGGGGAGCGCCACGTGGGGAGCCAGAACTCCCATCTCCACCCTGCGGTGACAATGAGCCTTGTTCCTCAGGTTTCCAACACAGACTGTAGTTCTACCTCCACCTGGCAGTAATAATCAGGTGCCTCCCCTGCAAGAATGGTGTCAGAGGAGGCTAAATGGGCACACCAACCCAGGGGCAAGGATGAGAAGGCAGGAGGGGACAGGAAAGGCAAATGGAAATGCGGAATCCAAGGTTGAGAAAGGGAAAGTGTTGACACGTCTCGAGGTTGGCAACCAATGTAACAAAACAATGTGCGTATTAATTGTTTAATGAGAAACTAATTTGCACAGTAAACTTTCACCTAAAGCACAATGAAAAAAAAGAATGGTGTCAGAGAAAGTCAGCTAACGCAGATCTAAATAAGATCCAGAGTCTCAAAACATATTATAAAAATGTCCAAGTTTCACTAAAAATATCACTCATCATAATAAATGGCTCACACGGTTGTAGAGGGTGGAATGTCCCAAGTTCATAGGTCAGGATAGAGGCTTCTCCTGATTCATGTAGTTGCAGGGGCTGGTGAACCCAAGATTGGCAGGTCAGAGAACAGGGCTCTTGCCCACAGACTGCGAAGAATTGATGAATCCCAAGGTTGGCAAGCAAGACCACTGGTAAGTTGCTAGCTCAAGTCCCAAGAACCGGAGGTCAGAAAAACAAAAGCCAGCTGCAGGATCCAGCGTGAGCAAAAAGCTCTCAATTCGTGCCAGACTATCCACTTACATTCAATGCAGGCCACATGCCCAAGGAAACTCCCTTTCAAATGACTGGCCGCTCACAGCAGATCCCAACGTGGAGGTGATCGCATAATATCAAATCTTATCATAGAAGTGATCACAACATCACACTACTGCCAAACCACTGACAAATGCCTCATAAGATATACTGAGAAGGACACACCATCACTTCCCTCGTATTCTCATTTAAAAAGGCGTAATCTGAGTCTAATGAGCAGGAAAAAATCAGGAACAGCAAAGTTGACACACAACCATCACAGGGCTTATCAACTTATTCTCCCTGATATTAACCCAGATTATCTAGGAAAATCTCTTTTACTTAAAGGCAACTTATTATGAACATTAGTCACATGTACAAAATACTTTCACAGTATTTTGTTTGATTAGTGTTTGATTGTATAACTGGGGACTATAGCCTAGTCATACAGACACATAAAACTGACCATCACAAGGAGGAGAAAATTCATTTTATGAAGCTAGTATTACCCCAATACTAAACCAGGCAAAACCCAGTAAACCAGTTGCCGTCAAGTCGACTCTGACTCATGGTGACCCCATATGTGTCAGAGCAGAACTGTGCTCCATAGGGCTTCTGGTGGCTGATATTTTGGAAGCAGATTGCCAGGCCCTTCTTTCGAGTTGAATCTGGGTGGGCTTGAATCACCAACTTTCCAGTTAGCAGTCAAGCATGTTAACCATTTGTACCACCTGGGGACTCCTAAGCCAGGCAAAAATGTTGAAAAAATGTTGTGGGAAGAGCAAGAGCCTGGATGGAGCTGTTCTCCATCCCTGCCCATCCAGTAACCCTCAAGGGCAGGGTCATATTCTTCACCTCAGCGTTTGGCTTCAGGGGCTAGAAGCCAAATCATTATCAGTACAGGCTGGAGAAAATGCACAATTAAGCACTCTAAGCTGGTTCTATATCAGTCACATCTAGTTTGGGAGCTACCTTCTATGAATAAGAGGGCTCTATTTTTTTTTATTGTGTAGGCTTTTAAATATTTTTGTTGGTCTTTTTAGTTAACGTTCATGATGCTAAACCTGCCAGGCACTGGATAAAGACATTTAATCTCATGATACTGTTTTATCTTTCCAAGATTCTGACACTGTGGATACTCTTGATGCCAGTTACAAATGGGGAAAATGAGGTTCAGTGAGGTTACATAAGCAGGCCTGAGGAGGCTCAGCTGGTGGGCAAAAATCCAGAATTTGATTTGACCCCAAAGCCTGTCGGGTCACCTCTACACTAGGATTTGGTTCAGTATGCTGCAGACTGTCACCTGAACTTGTAGCATCTAAGAGTTCTGCCAACTCTAAGTTCCTTGAATCTCTGGGAAAGGTGCCCCGAGCAAGTCATAAAGGAGCCAGGAAACATCATCAATGATGTGGCTATCTCATGATTCTTAGCCATTCCCAGCTCTAGGCCTTTCCAAAGGTGGGGTAGGGGTGAAGAGCACAGGCTCTAGAATCAGTCAGCATCCTAGTTGTGTGGCTTGAGTCAGGTGGCTCCACCTCACTAGACCAGTTTCCTTATCCGTAAGATGGGGATAATGGCTTGAAGCCTCCTTATATGTAGTGGATACTAAATGTGATGGAGCAAGAGGTCTCAAACTATAAGTGGGCCTTGAGTCACCTGGAGATTGTATTAAAATGCAGATTCTGATCCAGTAGGTCTCAAGAGGAACTTGAGTTTCTGCATTTCTAACAAGTTTCCAGGTGAGGCTGTTGCTGCTGGTCCACGGACCACACTTTGAGTAGTCAGGAGATTATTCATATGATACACCTAGCATGCTGTATTCTATGTAATAAACATTTCATGGAGAGAGGCCAGAACCAACATGGCAGAGTAAGAAGCTCTACACTCCTGCCCTCCCACAGGAAAAGCAAAAAACAACTAAAAAATGACAGTACTAGCCATGTCAGAACTCTCGTGAACTGTATGTAGGGCGATCACTGCAGGCAAATGAAGGCTTGAAGACTGGTAGATTCTGAGACTTTGTTTTTTTGATACTGAATTGAGCAATGCCCCCACCCCTGCTCAGTAGCTGGCTGGAAGTAGCAGCAGCATTTCCAGCTTGGGATCTTGGCCCCTGGTTTTGGAGTTTAATGAAGTATGATTTTTGCCTGTTTGAATCAGTTGAGTGACTACCTAGAGGAGTGAAGCAAAGTGCTTCTCTTTGTTTGGTCATCTTGAAGGTTGTTCAGGGTGGAGGAGGGCAGACATAGCCTGAGGCACTATGTGAACAGAAGAGCCCGTGCCACCTGGCGCAAAGGATCAAGATCCAGAAGCCAAGCTGCCAATGTCAAAACCCTGGGGAGAGAATTTTCTTGGGAAATTGGGGCATTTAAACAATGTGTATAATTCTGAGAGCCATACTCATGCCCAGGGCAAGACACATACCCAGAAAGGCCTAAGGTAATCCTCAGCTTTCTCCTTGAGTGAACCTCTGGCTCAGTGGAAGCCTGCTTAAGAATTGCCCCAGCAGAGAGCCAGTCTGCAAAGAATGTAAGGTTTTTCTCCCCAGTAATGTTTCTTCCTTTGTTTCTGCAAAATTAGTTTGGAAAAGTCATTAAGCTAACAGACTACCACAGACTTCAATGACAGAAAAAGAGAGCAAAGGAGAAAGAAAGAAAAGAAGAAGAAAGAGAAAGAAGCTTAGCAAATCCCTAGGAAGAGGGAGAATTTGAGTTCCAGAACTACTGTATTGTAAGATATATAGAGAAACAGGAAATGATGCCCTTCAGAGGAACAAACTAAATCAATAAAAACCATCCTCAAGAAAGTCCAGACATTAAACCTAGTAGATAGAGATTTTAAAACAACTGTTTTAAATAAATACTCCATGATGGTAGGTAGATTAAAGATAATAATAAAATTTCACTTATCTCTGGAACACACCCCAGGTACTTGCCCTGCCCACGTAGGTTTCCCTGTTTTAAAAAAAAGAAATGTACTAGTTTATCAGGACAGATTTTTTTTTTTTTTTCCTGGCACTAACTTCTAAAAGAAATTTATCACCTGGATGCTCAGATAAGGGACATTGATTAGAGCAAAAGACCATGTCTTCTAGAAAAAAATCCTGCCACAGGAGCCAGGAAGTGTAGAAAAAGGGTCATACCTGGGTTTCAGGCCCAGTCCTACCACTGTGTGACTAAGGGTGGGAACTTTACCTCTTTGATGTTTGGTTTTCCTAGATGTGAAATAGAATCATCAATCCCCACCCCACCTGAGTGTCACACTGGCTGACATGGCGTATACACTCCATGATGTTGATCACGCTGCTCTCCTACTACACTTGAATGTAGTATGGATATAATAGTGCCCTCCTTATAAGATTTTTTTTTTTTCCTTATAAGATTATTGAGAAATCTCAACAGAAGTATAACAAGTGAAGAGATTGAACCAGTAATCAAAAACCTCACAACAACAACGACAAAAAAGTCCTGGACCAGATAGTTTCACTGGGGAATTCTACCAAACATTTACAGGATAAGTGACACCAATCCTTCTTAAACTCCTGCAAAAAAACTAGAAAAGGAGAGAACACTTCCTAACTCATTCTATGAGGTCAGCGTTACCCTGATACCAACGCCAGACGAAGACACCGCAAGAAAATAAATCTTTGTAATGATATCACTTATAAATATAGATATAAAAATCCTTAATAAAATACTAGGAAACCAAATCCAAAAGCATATTAAAAGGATTATATACCATGATTAAGAGGGATTTGTCCCAGCAATGCAACGGTGATTCAACTTTAGAGAATCAATGATATCACTTACAAATATAGATATAAAAATCTTTAATAAAATACTGGGAAACCAAATCCAAAAGCATATTAAAAGGATTATATATCATGATTAAGAGGGATTTGTCCCAGCAATGCGAGGGTGATTCAACATTAGAGAATCAATGTAATACACCACATTAATAAAGAAAAAGAATGATATGATCATCTCAATCAACACAGAAAATGCATTTGAGAGAATTTAACACTGTTTCATGATAAAAACAGTCAATAACTTCACTAAAGAAGACATTCAGGTAGCTAACAGATACATGAGGAAATGTTCATGATCATTAGCCATTAGAGAAATGCAGATCAAAACTACAATGAGATTTCATCTCACTCCAACAAGGCTGGCATTAATCCAAAAAACACGAAAGAATAAATGTTGGAGAGGCTGTGGAGAGATTGGAACATGTATACATGCTGGTGGGAATGTAAAATGGTACAACCACTTTGGCAATCAATTTGGCACTTCCTTAAAAAGCTAGAAATAGAACTACCATACCACCCAGCAATCCCACTCCTCGGAATATATCCTAGAGAAATAAGGGCCTTTACACAAACAGATATATGCACACCCATGTTTATTGCAGCACTGTTTACAATAGTAAAAAGATGGAAGCAACCAAGGTGCCCATCAATGGATGAATGGATAAATAAATTATGTTATATTCACACAATGGAATACTACGCATCGATAAAGAACAGTGAGGAATCTGTGAAACATTTCATAACATGGACGACCTGGAAGGCATTATGCTGAGTGAAACTGTCAGCTGCAAAAGGGCAAATATTGTATAAGACCACTATTATAAGAACTTGAGAAATAGTTTAAACTGAGAAGAAAACATTCTTTTGTGGTTACGAGAGTGGGGAGGGTGGGAGAGGGGTATTCACTAATAAGTTGGTAGATAAGAACTGCTTTAGGTGAAGGGAAAGACAACACACAATACAGGGGAGGTCAGCACAACTGGACTAAACCAAAAGCAAAGCAGTTTCCTGAATAAACTGAATGCTTTGAAGGCCAGTGTAGCAGGGACAGAGGTTTGGGGACCATGATTTCAGGGGACATCAAAGTCAATTGGCATAATAAAATCTATTAAGAAAACATTCTGCATCCCACTTTGAAGAGTGGCATCTGGGGTCTTAAACACTAGCAAGAGGCCATCTAAGATGCATCAATTGGTCTCAACCCACCTGGATCAAAGGAGAAAGAAGAACACCAAGGACACAAGGTAATTGTGATCCCAAGAGACAGAAAGGGCCACGTGAACCAGAGACTACATCATCCTGAGGCCAGAAGAACTGGATGGTGCCCGGCTGTGGCCAATGGCTGCCCTGACAGGAGGCATGGCAGAGAGCCCTTGAGGGAGCAGGAGGGCAGTGGGATGCAGACCCCAAATTCTCATAAAAAGACCAGAATTAGTGGTCTGACTGAGAATGGAAGGACCCTGGTGGTCATGGCCCCCAGACCTTCTGTTGGCCCAGGACAGGAACCATTCCTGAGGCCAACTCTTCGGACATGGATTGGACTGGACAATGGGTTGGAGAGGGATGCTGGCAAGGAGTGAGCTTCTTGGATCAGGTGGACCCTTGAGACTGTGTTGGCATCTCCTGCCTGGAGGGGAGATGAGAGGGTGGAGGGGGTTAGAAGCTGGCAGGGTGGACACGAAAAGAGAGAGTGGAGGGAGAGAGCGGGCTGTCTCATTGGGGGGAGGGTAATTGGGAGTATGTAGCGCGGTGTACGTAAGTTTTTATGTGAGAGACTGACTTGATTTCTAAACTTTCACTTAAAGCACAATAAAAATTATAAAAAGAAAAAAAAAGACTAGACTTACTGGTCTGACAAAGACTGGAGAAACCCGAGAGTATGGCCCCGGATACACTTATAGCTAAGTAATGAAGTCACTCCTGAGGTTCACCCAAAGATTAGACAGGCCCATAAAATGAAACAAGACTAAATGGGAACAGCAGCCCAGGGACAAGGACTAGAAGGCAGGAAGGGATAGGAAAGCTGGTGACTGGGAACTCAAGGTTGAGAAGGGGAGAGTGTTGACATGTCGTGGGGTTGACAACCAATGTCAAAAAACAATATGTGTATTGATTGTTTATGAGAAATTCGTTTGCTCTGTACTCCTTCATCTAAAGCACAATAAAAAATTGTTTTTAAAAAAACAGTCAATAAGCTAGGAATAGAAGGGAAATTCCTCAGTATGATAAAGGGAGTTTATGACAAACTCACAGCTAACATCATACTCAATGGAGAAAGATTGAGAGCTTTCCGCTTAAGATCAAGAACAAGACAAAAATGCTCCCTCTTACCACAGTTATTCAATATTGTGCTGGAAGTCCTAGCCAGAACAACAAGACAAGAAAAAGAAATCCAAAGAGTGAACCCTCAGTTGCCATCCAGTCAACTCTGACTCGTGGCAGCCCCACGGGTGTCAGAACAGCACAGTGCTCCAAAGGGGTTTCAATGGCTATTTTTTCGAAGTAGATTGCCAGGTCTTTCTTCTGAAATGGACTTGAATTTCTGATCTTCCGTTAGCAGCTGAGCACATTAACATTTTGCACCACTAACAGACTCCCCTAAATGGAGAAAGAAAAATTAAAACTATCTCCATTCATAGATGACATGATCCTATACGTAGAAAATCCCCAAAAATCCACAAGAAAGCTACTAGAGCTTATTAATGAATTCATCAAAGTGGCAAAGTACAAGGTCAACACATAAAAATCAGTTGGGTTTCTATATACCAGCAATAAGCAATCTGCAAAGGAAATTAAGAAAATAACCCCATTTATATTAAAAAAAAAAAAAAGCATCTTTAAAAAAAATACCCAGGAACAAATTTAACCAAAGAGGTGAAAGACTCGTACAGTAAAAACTATAAAATATTGCTGAAAGCAGCCATCTAAGATGCATAAATTGGTCTCAACCCACCTGGAGCAAAGGAGAATGAAGAATACTAAAGACACAAGGTAAATACGAGCCCAAGAGACAGAAAGGGCCACATAAACCAGAGACTCCAAGAACTAGATGGTCCTCAGCTACCACTGATCACTGCCCTGACAAGGAACAAAACAGAGAATCCCTGATGGAGCAGGAGAACAGTGGGATGCAGATCTTAAATTCTCGTAAAAAGACCAGGCTTAATGGTCTGACTGAGGCTGGAATGACCCTGATGTTCATAGTTCCCAGACCCTTTGATAGCCCAAGATTGGAACCATTCCCGAAACCAATTCTACAGACAGGGTTTGTCCTGGGCTATAAAATAGACAATGATTCTGGTGAGGAGTGAACTTCGTGGCTCAAATAGACACATGAGACTATGTGGGTGACTCCTGTCTGGTGGCAAGATTCGAAGGAAGGGGGTACAGGAGCTGGTTGAATGCACATGGGGAATACAGGGTGGAAAGGAGGAATGTGCTGTGTCATTAAGGGGAGGGCAGCTGGGAGTGCACAGCGGAGTGTATATGGCCTTTTGTATGAGAGACTGGCTGGATTTGTAAACTTTCATCTAAGTCACAATAAAATTTTTTTTTTAATTGCTGAAATAAAACCTAAATAAATGGAAGGGCATTCCAGATTCATGTATTAGCAAACTTAATATTGTTAAGATGTCAATGTTACCCAAAGAATCTATAGATTCAATACAATCCCTATGAAATTCCAACAGCCTTTTTTGCAGAAATGGAAAAGCCAATTTTTTAAAGTTATACAAAACTGCTAAAGACCCAAATAGCCAAAGCAATCTTGAAAAAGAAAACCAAAGTAGGAGGATTCAGATGTCCTGATCTCAAAATGTACAATAAAGCTACAGTAATCAAAACAGTCTGGTATTGGTATTATGATAGACATATAGACCAAGAGAGTAGAATTGAGAGTCCAGAAATAAATCCATACATCTATGGTCAATTGATTTTTGACAAGGGTGCTAAGTCCATCCAATGGGAGAAAGAATAGTCTCTGGGGAAAGAATACCCACTGCCGTCGAGTCGATTCCAACGCATAGCGACCCTACAGGACAGAGTAGAACTGCCCCATAGAGTTTCCAAGGAGCGCCTGGTGGATTCAAATAGCCTCTTCAATAAACGGTGCTGGGACAACTGGATCTTCGCATGCAAAAGAATGGACCCATATCTCACATCATATACAAAAATTAACTCAAAATGGATCAATTATCTAAATGTAAGAAATAAAACTTAGAAGAAAACTTAGGGGTAATTCTTTGGGAGTTGGTTTTTAACAATGGATTCTTAGATATGATACCAAAAGCACAAGCAACAAAAGGCAAAAGAGATAAATTAGACCTCATCAAAATTAATAGCTTTTGTGCATCAAAGGACCTTATCAAGAAAGTGTAGAGACAACCTATACAATAGGAGAAAATATTTGGGAACAATAAATGTGACAAGAGTTTAATACCCAGAATATACAAAGAACTCCTATAGCTCAACAACAAAAAGACAAACAATCCAGTGAAAAAATGCCATAGGACTTGAATAGACATTTCACTAAAAAAAGTACATAAACGACGAACAAGTACATGAAAAAATGCTCAACATCATTAGTCATTGTTGTGTTGTTGTTGTTAGGTGCTATCAAGTCGGTTCCGACTCATAGCGACCCTACGTACAACAGAACAAAACACTGGCCCTATGACATCCTCACAATTGCTGCTATGCTTAAGCCCATTGTTGCAGCCACTGTGTCAATTCATCTCACTGAGGATCTTCCTCTTTTTCACTGACCCTCTACTTTACCAAGCATGATGTCCTTCTCCAGGGACTGATCTCTCCTGGCATGTCCTAACTATGTGAGACACCATCTTGCTTTTAAAGAGTACTCTAGTTGTGCCCCTTCCAAGACAGATTTGTCCGTTCTTCTGGCGGTCCATGGTACATTCAGTGTTCTTCTCCAACAGAATTCAAAGGTGTCAATTCTTCTTCCATTTTTTTATTCGCTGTCCAGCTTTCACATGCATAGAAGGCGATTGAAAACACCATGGCTTGGGTCAGGCACACCTTAGTCTTCGGGGTGACATTTTTGCTTTTCAACACTTTAAAGAGGTCTTTTGCAGCAGATCTGCCCGATGCAATGTGTTGTTTGATTTCTTGACTGCTGCTTCCATGGGTGTTGGTTGTGGATCCAAGTAAAATGAAATCCTTGACAATTTCAGTCTTTTCCCTGTTTATCATCACATGGCTTATTGGTCCATTTGTGAGGGTTTTTGTTCTCTTTATGTTGAGGTGTAATCTATACTGAAGGCAGTGGTCTTTGATCTTCATCAGTAAGTGCTTCAAGTCCCCTTCACTTTCAGCAAGCAAGGTTGTGTCATCTGCATAACACAGGTTGTTAATGAGTCTTCCTCCAATCCTGATGCCTTATTCTTCTTCATATAGTCCAACTTCTTGAATTATTTGATCAGCATACAGACTGAATAAGTATGATGAAAGGATACAACCCAGATGCACACCTCTCCTGACTTTAAACCAAGCAGTATCCCCCTATTCTGTTTCAATGACTGCCTCTTGATCTATGTACAGGTTCCTCATGAGCACAGTTAAGTGTTCTGGAATTTCCATTCTTCACAATGTTATCCATAAGTTGTTATGATCCACACAGTGCAATGTCTTTGCATAGTCAATAAAACACAGGTAACCATCTTTCTGGTATTCTCTGCTTTCAGCCAGGATCCATCTGACATCAGCAATGACATCCCTGGTTCCTCAACCTCTTCTGAATCTGGCTGGAATTTCTGGCAGTTCCCTGTCAATATACTGCTGCAGCCGCTTTTGAATGATCTTCAGCAAAATTTTACCTGCATGTGATATTAATGATACTGTTTGATAATTTCCACATTCAGTGGGATCACCTTTCTCGGGAATAGGCATAAATATAGATCTCTTCCAGTCAGTTGGCCAGGTAGCTGTCTTTCAAATTTCTTGGCAAAGATGAGTGAGTACTTTCAGTGCTGCATCTGTTTGTTGAGACATCTCAATTGGTATTCCATCAATTCCTGAAGTCTTTTTTTTCACCAATGCCTTCACTACAGCTTGAACTTTTCCCTTCAGTACCATTGGTTCCTGATCATATGGTACCTCCTGAAATGATTGAACATTCACCAATTCTTTTTGGTATAGTGACTCTGTGTATTCCTTCCATCTTCTTTTGATGCTTCCTGAGTTGTTTAATATTTTCCCCACAGCATCCTTCAAGTTACAATATCGAAATTAACTGGTCTTCCTTGTGGGTATATGGATATTATCCTATCACTGACAATGTTGTACTTCGAAATAGATCTTGAAATGTTCTTTTTGATGATGAATGCAATGCCATTCCTCTTCAAGTTGTCATTCCCGGCATAGTAGACCATATGATTGTCCGATTCAAAATGGCCAATACCAGTCCATTTCAGCTCACTGACGCCTCGGATATCAATGTTTCATTTTTGATGACTTACAATTTTCCTAGATTTATACTTCGTACACTTCATGTTTCAATTATTAATTGTTTGCAGATGTTTCTTCTTATTTCGAGTCATGCCACAACAGTAAATGAAAGTTTTGAAAGCTTCACTCCATCTACATCATTAAGGTCGACTCTAATTTGAGGAGGCAGCTTTTCCTCAGTCGTCTTTTGAGTGCCTTCCAACCTGAGGGGCTCATCTTCCAGCACTATATCCAACAATGCCACTGCTTTTCATAAGATTTTCACTGACTAAATCTTTTCAGAAGTAGGCTGCCGGGTCCTTGTTCCTAGTCTGTCTTAGTCTGAAAGCTCAGCTGAAACCTGTCCGCCATGGGTGACCCTGCTGCTATTTGAATACCAGTGACATAGCTTCCAGCATCAGAGCAACAGGAAAACCTCCACAATACAACAAGACACGTGGGGACATCAGTGACTAAGAAAACACAAGTCAAAGCCATAATGACATACCACTTCACCCACACTAGGATAGATATTATAAAAATGGAAAACAACAAGTGTTGGTGAGGATGTGGAGAAATTGAACCATCATTGTCATGGTCATCTAGTGCCGCTATAACAGAAATACCGTCAGTGGATGGCTTTAAGAAAGAGAGATTTATTCTCTCACAGTCTAGTAGGCTACAAGCCCAAATTCAGGGTGTCAGCTCCAGGGGAAGGATTTCTCTATCAGCTCTGGAGGAAGACCTTTCTCATTAGTCTTCCCGTGGTCTAGGAGCATCTCTGCACGGGAACTCTGGGTCCAAAGGACACACTTTGCTCCTGGTGCTGCTTTCTTGGTGGTATGAGGTTCCCATGTCTCTCTGCTGGCTTCTCTCTTTTATGTCTCAAAAGAGATTGGCTTAAGACACTATCTAATCTTGTAGATGTCATCAATATAACTGCCACTAATCCATCTTATCACATCAGAGTGATAGGATTTACAACATGTAGGGAACTCACATCAGATGAAAAAATGGTAGACAATCATACAATACTGGGAATCATGACCTAGCCAAGTTGACAGATATTTTGGGGGGACACAATTCAACCCATGACAATCATTCATTGTTGGCGGAACTGTAAAATGGTGCAGCCACTATGGAAAGCAGCTTGGCAGTTCCTCAAAAAGTGAAACATAGAATTACCATATGACCCAGTATTTCTTCTCCTAGCTATGTACCCAAAAGGCTTGAAGGCAGGCATGCAAACAGATACGTACACACCAATGCTCTTTGCAGCACTATTCACAGTAAGCAAAAGGTAGAAACAACCCATATGTCCATCAAAAGATGAATGGATAAACAAAATGTGATATATCTATGCAATGGACTATTATTCAGCCATAAAGACAAATGAAGTTCTGATACATGCTATGACACAGATGAACCTTGAAAACATTATGCTGAGTGAAATATGCTAGAAAAGGACTAATATTGTATAATTCCACATATATGAAATATCCAGAATAGGTAAATACATAAAAAAAACCCAAACCCATTGCCATTGAGTCTATTCCGGCTCATACTTTTGGTTAACAGCTGAGCGCTTAACCACTGTGCCACCAGGACTCCTTCTTAGGTGAATAATGGAGACCAAAATTTCTTAGTAGTTACCGGGGGCAGTTGGAAGAGGAATGGGGGAGCTATTGCTCAAGGGGCACTGAGTCTCTGTTGAAGGGTGATGAAGAACTTTGGACATGGATAGTAGTGATAGTTGTACAACATGGTGAATGTAATTAATGTCACTGAGCTATACACGTGAAAATGATTGAAGCAGTAAATATTTTGTTATATATATTTTACCACAATAAAAAATATTGTGGCAGCCACGGATAACATATGTCAATAGCTAAAACTTACTCTGGGCCAAATACTTTAGGCTGAACCATAGGAAACTGTGATATTGACTGTTTTGACCTGTAGAAAATGACTCAACCCAATATATCAACTTATCTAACCTTTACAACAAACCTTTGAGGTAGATGCAATTATCATCATCTCCCATATTCTACAGATGAGAAAAGTGATATCTTGCACAACGTCACACAGCTAGTGAGTGGTGAGACAGGATTCAAATCCAGGGCCTCATGCTTACCTCCACTCAGCCCCACCTTTCCCTGCACAGTTCCATGAAAACTCAGAAAGTGCCTCTCTTCCCACTCAGCTGTTTCTTATATAAAAGCCCTGCAAAAGCCCAATAGCGAATTGTCCTTCTCTGGCTGCATTTCTGCAAGGAGCTGAGCCAGTTCATTTTGGGAATGTTGCTTTCTGGGGACTGGCTGGAGCTTGAGAAGATGAAGAGGGAAACAGGCCCGGCCGGACCTTTACAAACAGCCTTTCTCTGAGTGGCTCCTATCCTGGGAGCTCACTATGGAGACCCAGTGTCCATTGTAGGTGAGGCCAGACCTGGCCTTGTGGCTGCCAACCTGGCCAAATCCTGGCCATCTACCCACAACTTACCCACTGGTCCCTGATGCCAGTGCTGGCTCTCTCATATCCCCCGTCATTCCTGGGGATGTCAGACATCATTGCCTGGGCTGAGTACTATGATGAATGCTAGTTAAATCAACCCTGTAGCCAGCAAGGATGTTGCTATATATTCATGTTACAGATAAGGCTCATCGAGAAGAGAGTATTCACCCAGTGAGTGACTAGTCAAGCCCATTGAACTCCAAATCTACACTTGTTCCATTATTCTGGATACTGTGAGCTCACATCCAAAGAACCTGAAAAACCCAGTTCCTTTGTACAGTGGGGAGCAGTACTGGGGGACCCCAGGAGACAAGGGATGAAGACTGCTCTCAGTCTGTACACCACATGGATGAGTTTAATCAATGAGAGACCCACAGTCATATAGCTGTAGGGAGTGGCCCAGAGATGACCATGTGACTTAGGCCAAGCGAATCAGTTAATCCCAGGACTTTTGCTGGATCTATTGGGAAAAGATGCTATCTTTCTGTTCAGGCTACTAAGTGGATGGAATGTTAGCCTGAAGCTGGTGGGGGCATCCTGATCACTCCATGGAGGAGGACCTGCTTGATACTGAAGCCAACCCAGGGGAATGCAGAGCCAGGACATGGAGACTAATCTCTGACAACAACCTTTGAGGCTCTGAATCCAGCCATGCCACCATGTGGCTCTACTTACATACCTCCCTTGACAGGCAACTCATCACCTCCCAAAGTATCCACTTGTATTACTCAGTTGAAACCTACCTACCTGGGAGTTATACTGATTGGGCCAAGTTCCACCAATCGGAGGGGAAGCAAAAGGCTCTGAAGGCCAGTGGATATGGTTTTAAATCCCAACTCTGGCATTTTCTCTTCAAATCTCAGTTTAAAATAGGAGTGATAATACCTACACTAGAGAGATGCTGGGGGATTAAAGAGATTTCAAGAGTTTTGTTATCTTGTCATGCTGTTTTATTTGCTCTTTCTAGATTGTGAACCTCAGACTGCAGGGACCTTGTTTTAGTCAACTTTGTTTTCCCAGCACCCAGCAGCAATTGACCTGGACTGGGTGCTCACTAAGTGCTTATGGAAATAAATCTGAGCTGTAGTCTGACCTCTCAAACCAGTGAGCCCAGGATATTCTCTTGTTCCCAGCTGCTTGGCGACAGCACTGCCACCTCAAATCTTCTCTTCTTGACTCTGCCCTCATTTCCACCACTTCTTTATATAACGTGGATGGCTTCCCTTCTAAAAAATGTACTAACTCACTTACCCTGTGGAAATTTATCAGTTATGACCAAAGGAATGAAAATAAGCTCCCAGAGTACAGAGAATCCAGATGTTTGGGGTTAGTTTTCTAACACGGTGCCCAACTATTTTACTTATCTGGTGTTTTTCTTCAGAAACAAAACAAAACCAATCTGCCCTGAAATTTGGAAATGCAATCCCCCTCTCCGCGTCTCTGTTCTCTGCTGGGAGTGGTCTGGGCACGCTTGGCAGTTGAGCAGGGTCACTGACATCAGACAAGCAGGTAATGGAAAACAGCTGCTTAGCCTGAGCCATTCGCTAAGCCCCAAATTGGTGATGACGTGCTGCAGACAAAAGACAGGCAGTTACAGTCTGGGGGCGGGGGGGGGGCTCCTTGAGCAGCAATGACCGCCTCTTGTCACTTTTACCAGGTGAGGCGGAGTCCACTCAGCTGCCCACCATGCGATGGGGTAGCTTCTCGCACATAGGGACAGTCTCTGTCTCTAGAAGCAGCGAGCACTCAGGGAGGCAAGCCCACCCGCCAAGCCCCAGCCTCCCTGTCTCTGATGTTGGAGAAAATATCGAGCAGACAGGAACCGATGCTAAGAAACAACAGCATTGGCTTCTGTCCTACAGTAGCCTCGTAACTCTGCTCCAAGAACTCTGTTCCATACAGCAGTCAGAGTTTCCATCTGAAAACATCGGTTAGATTAGGGGGTCAGCAAACTTCTCCTGTGAAATAAAAGGCCAAAAACCAAACCCACTGCCATCAAGTTGACTCCACCCCATGGGCGTCAGGGTAGAACTGTGCTCCACGGGGTTCTCAGTGGCTGATTTTCCAGAAGGAGATCACCAGGCCTTTCTTCTGAGGCACCTCTTGGTAAACAGGAACCTCCAACCTTTCATTTAGCAGTCGGACACATTAACCGTTTACACCAGAAATTCCTGTAAAGGGCCAGAGAGTAAACATTTTCGTCATTATGGGCCACATGGCGTCTGTCACAATTGCTCAACTTTGCTATTGTAGCAGGAAAGCAACTATAGATAACATGTAAGCAATGGATGAGGCTGTGTTCCAATAAAACTTTATTTACAAAAACAGGTGGTAGGCTGAATTTGGCCCAGGAGTTATAATTTGCTAACACCTGGATTAGACTCTCTGCTCCAAACCTCCTCATCCCCCCAGAATAAAACCAAACTCCTTACCGTGGCCTCTGAAGCCCTGTCTGGCTGGCCCTGCTGACGTCCACCCTTGTTTAAACTCCTCTGATCCTCCCTTCCCACTCCCCAGGCCCACACTAGGCTCATTCCTGCCTCCAGGCATTTGCACTTGACGTTTCCTCTGTGTGGAACACTCCCTCACTCCACTTCACATTTTCACATGACTCACTCGTTCCCACTATTTAGGTCTCTGCACGAATGCCACTTCCTCAAAAAGGTTCTCCCTCCCACCCTCTCTAAAGTGGTCATCACCTCCCTTCCTCACTCACCCTTTATCACAGCACCCTGTTGTATTTTTGGCATAGCACTTATCACAATTGGAAATGATCTTTCTTATTTGTTTACTTTTTTTTTTTTTACTGTTCTTCTCCCCATAAGCTCCAGTAGAGAACCTTGTCCCTAGTGCCTCATCCCCAAGAGTTGGAGTACAGTCAAGATTCGGAGAATGAATAAATAAATGAGTGAGTAGATACTTCAGTAGCCTCCTGACTGTTCTCCCTGCATCCTCTTGTTCCCTCCATTCCATTTGCTGCTGACAGGAGTCTTTTAAAAATGAATATGAGATCATGACACATGTCTATGAAAAACTTCCCATTGCTCTTACAATAAACTCCAAACTCCTCACCATTGCCTTGGAGGCCCTGCAAGAAATGGCCTTTTCACTCGCCTCTTGCAGGCTCTCTTCTCCTATTCTGAAGAGGAGGCGGTCCACAGGGTCCACTTATGTAATCCCAAAGGACACCACTTGGCATTGGAGGTGTTTTTGCACTGATATCAGAAAGTGGGTTATGTTCCAGGAATTCACTTCGAACAAAAGAATGAAGCCATGAACACCTGACTCATGAGAGGCTGGGAAGTCGTCCAGTTTCCTCATCTCACCCCACCCAGGTCAGGCTCTCTCTCGTGACCTGCTGCGGGTAGAAATAGAGAACATGATCTTTTTAGACTGATGCCAAAACCAAACGAGGTTTGAGCCTTTGTGAGGGCAGAGAATTGTGAAACATACAGCAGCTTTTCAGTGTACTTTCTGGCCTGGCCAAAGGCTACCTGCAAATCCAAGTAAAAGAGAGATGGTAGAGCTGTGAACAGAATAAGTAAGCAGACCCGACGGTATTTAGAGTTCCTGATTCCTTGCACAACCATGTATTTTGTACCGCTTTCTCCATGGTTGCAATTCAGTGAGCTGAAATCCTACAGCAGAGAAGAGATAATGTGGACAATTTACCTGGCTCTGATAGAGCTCATTGTTTAACCTGTACTGAGGTGAAGGATTAGAAAGCTGCCACCCTATGGCTTCTTCTCAAAAAGATTTAGAGAGTAATACTAAAGAGGCTAAAAGGTAGTACCAATTTTCTGGTTGACATGGCATAAAGTACGTAATCTAAAGAAGGCCTTGGGTGGTGGAAATGGTTAACATACTGTCTTAGTTATCTAGTGCTGCTATAACAGAAATACCACAAGTGGATGACTTCAACAAATAGAAACTTATTCTCTCAGTCTAGTAGGCTAGAAGTCCAAATTCGGGTGTCAGCTCCAGGGGAAGACTTTCTCTGTGAGCTCTGGAAAAAGGTCCTTGTCACCAATCTTCTCCTGTCAAGGAGCTTCTTAGCACAGGCACTCTAGGTCCAAAGGGCGTGCTATTTCTTGTTTCTTGGTGGTACAAGGTCCCCACATCTTTCTACTTGCTTCTCTTTTTTATATCTCAAAAGAGATTGGCTATCAATCTTGTAGATTGAGTTCTCCTTCATTAACATGACTGTGGTAATTCCACCTCATTAACATCATAGAGGTAGGATTTACAACACATAGGAAAATCGCATCAGATGGCAAAATGGTGGACAATCACACAATACTGGGAATCAAGGCACAGCCAAGTTAGCAGATATTTGGGGGGAAAGAATTCAATCTGTGACATGCACTAAAGTGCTGGCCAAAAGGCTGGACATTTGATCCCACCAATGAGATGCCTCTGAAGAAAGGCCTGGTGATCTACTTCCGGAAAATCAGTCATTGAGAACCTTATCGTACACAGTTCTACTCTGACATACGTGAGGTCACTACGAGTCAGAATCTACTTGAAGGCAACCAGTTTTAGGTAATCTAAGTTACAAGACCGTCTGTTTTTTTTTTTTCCATGGGACTAAAAAGCTCTTTTAGATGGGAAAAAATGGCCCATAAACATTTCTGTTTTTCTGAATTGGCCCTCCTAAAGTGGTGCTCACTGCTGCATGCCCTACAGCGTCAGCAGCAAGACCCGTTGTACACCCCACTTCTGGTCCTTTTTTAGAGCCAAGCCAAGGCATCAAGCTTTACTCCCATTTAGACTTATAGAAATGGCCATATGTTACCACTGTCCTTCAATCCTATTTGATATTGATTTGTTTTCACTTTCTGGAGCCCTGGTGGTGCAGTGGTTAATAGTTCAGCCTGCTAACCAAAAGATCAGCAGCTCAAATCCACCAGCTGCTCCTTGGAAACCCTGCGGGACAGTTCTACTCTGTCCTATAGGATCGCTATGAGTTAAAGGGTTTGTTTTCACTTTATCTCATCTCCCCTATTGTGAGTTCCTGCCTCCCCACCCTGAATTTCCTCCTTCTTTCTGACTATCTCTGGATTTGGTCCTTTCCTGACTCTCCCTCTGACGCTTGGACCCTGGCTCTCCTTCTAGGTGTTCAACTTTGCTTCCTCCCACCATTTCCCCTTTATTCCACCGTCTCCTGTGACCCTAATTGGTGCCAGTCAGCTAAGCCCTACTCCAGCCCCCCAGAGCAGGGAGGAGAGGTACTGTGGTACCATGGAGAATAAGACAGATAAGATCGCCTGCCTTAATGCATTTTCAACCTCTTCTACAAAATCCCATCCATTGGTTTTCCTCTTCTACCACAATACTCTCAAGGACAGGAAACTCACAACTTCCTAGGACTGTCCTTTTCATTTTCTGACAACTTTATCAGAAAGCTCTTGAGCTGTCAACAAGCTTGAGAGCTGCCCTGAAGTCATCTGTTTTCTGCAAAGTGCTGACGGTGTGATGCAAACTCTAAGGCAGCTGTCAACATAAATTCTGCCTATCACTTGCTAAGACCAGCCCTGGAGCATGCGACATAAATTAATCACTTCCACTTCTCACCAGCTCAGGCCCCTTTCGCCTTTTCTGCCTCCGGCCATTCATGCTCAGCAGATAACAGATAGCCATAGCACTACCTAGAACAGGGGCAAGATTCCAGGAGAGCCGGATATAGCCCATTATCATTGCAGTTACAGTGTGTGGGCTCATTGAGAAGTTATGGAACATTTTATCAATGAGGGAGGCTGTTCCAGAAACAGGGAGGCTGGTGTTGGGTCTTGTGTGAAGGAATGATGAAGAGGAAGGCTCCTGAGATAGCTGGGCCTGCTTATCTGACATATTTCTTCCAGTGAGGTCAAACATCAGTGCCATAGCCATCTTCCTGGTGGACACAAACCATAGAATGCCAGAGCTGGAAGCCCTTTGATGCTTTGCAGATGGAGAAAATGAGACCGGCGAGAGGATGAGACTTGTTCAAGGTCACCCAGGTAGATAGTGTCAGAAACTAATCGAAACTGAGGCCTCCTACAAGAAAAAGGACCCCTTTGCCCTCTGCAAACAGGGTCAGGCTTTGTAAAGGAGGGGTATTAACATTTTCTCTTTAAAAGATAAAAAGGGGAACTGTCCCAAGGCAGTAAAGGATCAGAAATGAGCTATTTCTTTAGAATTTTACTTGACAATTCCAATTGTTAGACGATTTCCTTAATATGTCCCAGAGATCCCCTGGGCATGAAGATAAATTCATTTACTCATTGATTTAGTCCATAAATATTTATGAGCACTGCCTCATTCATTCCTTTGGCAGACCCTGTTCTTAGCACGGGGGCTCCAGCAGTGGACCAGGCATACTGTTCCCACACTCATGGAACTCACATCCTAGTGGAGGAAGACAAACAATAAACAAACAAGTGAATATAGATAATATCAAAGGAAGACAAGTTCTGTGAAAAATAATAAAGCAGGGTAAGGAGTATAGGAATTTCTGAGGACATGGGGTTGCTGTTGATATAGGGTAGTCAATAAAGTTACCATGGAGAAACTGACATTTGAGCAGAAATCTGAAGAAATGAGGGAGCAAGTGATAAGGGCATCTTCAGAAAATACATCAGGCAGAAAGAGGAACAGTGCAAGGGTACTGTGGTAGGAGTGAGGTTGGCAATTTAAGGAACATCAGGGAAACCAGTGGGGCTGAATCCAATGGAGAAATGAGGAGAGGGGTAGAAGACGAGGGGAGTGAGACGGGGTGGGAGCAGATCATGTAGGGCCTTGTACACCATTATTAGGACTTTGGTTTTAGTTTGAATGAGATAGAAGTCATTAGATTTTTTTCCGTCGAAAAGTGACACAACTTGATCCAAATTTTCAAAGGTAACTCAGGCTGCAGGATTGAGAAAGGACTACAGGAAGGCAAAGGCAGAAGCAGGGAGACCAGTTCTTAAAATGATGATAGATTTGACGTAGGCAGGAGTCAAGGGAGACACCAAGGTTTTTGGGCTGAGCCTATAGGTGGAATAAGTTGCCATTTACTGAGCTGGGGAAACTTGTGGGAGGAGCAGGGTAGGGTGAAGAAAGAATCAAGAGTTTGGTTTGGAACATGTTGTGTTTGAAAAATCTACAGTCACCCATGTGGAGATGGCGAGCAGGCAGCTGGACATAGAATCTGGAGCCTAGGGAAGAGCCCTAACCTAGTGATATGAATTTGAAAGTTAAAAGCTTCCACATGAAACAGGACAAGATCACCAAGGGATTGAGCACGGTTGAGAAGAGGACAGGGACAAAGGCCTGAGCCCTGGAACCTCTGACATTCAGAGGTCAGGGCAATGTGTAGATACCAGGCAAGGAGAATGAGAAGGAGTGATCAATGAGGGAGGAAAACCAAGACAGAGTGGTGTGCTGGAAGGGAAAGAGTGTTTCAAGGAGTAGGGAGCCAACAGCTGTATCAGCTGCTGCTGATTGGTCAAGAAAAAATGAGGAGTGGTTATTGACCCTGGGATTTAGCAACTTGGAGGTCATATCTGGCCTTGACAGAAAGTTTCAGTGATACGATGGGTACAAAAGCCAGATTTTGAGACTGGGAAGAAAGGAATTGGAGAAAAGTGGTAAGGACAATTCTTTTGAAGACTTTTGTTCTCAAAAAGAGCAGAGAAATGAGTCACTAGCTGGGGGAAGATCTGGATCAAGAGAGAAGACAGACCTCAAAGTTCCTGTAAACAGTGCCCCTCTCCTACCCCACACCCCTATCAGCCTGAATGAAGATCAGGCCTCAGAGCTCTGTGTGCTTCTGGTAAGACCCCTATCTCTCCCTCCTTCTCTCCCTCTTAACACTAACAGCCTTACCACCACCTGCTTTGGAGACCTTTGGGGTTCATCTCAACATTTCTTTGTAGGATTTTGTGTGTGTGTTCCAGGCATTAAAGAAACTCTCTGTCAAATCACCAGCTGATCATTAAGCTAACAGAACAGAGACTTCAGTTACTGTAGACAATAAAGAATACAAATGTTACAAAATCAGTAAAGTTAATAATCAAAGAAATGACAACTACAAAAAGCATCAATAAAAAAACACTGGGAAGGGGAAGAATTTGATTTCCAGTATTCAAAATGTCCAGTTTTACCAAAAAGTTGTGAAGCGTACCAAAAAACCAAAATCAACAAAAAACAAAACAAGACAGTATGGGTCCTACACAGTAAAATAGAAATAGTTTGCAAGGCAGCACAGACATTGGACTTACCAGAAAAAGGCTTTAAATCAACTATTTTAAATATGCTTAAAGTGCTAAAGAGCACCATGAACAAAGAACAAAAGGGAACCATGAGAACAATGTCTTGCCAAATAGAGAGTATCAGAGATAGAGATTAGAGATATCAGGAATGGAGGCAGAGAATAAAGAGATAGAATTTATAAAAGAACCCAAATAGAAATTCTGGAGTTGAAAAGTAAAACAACCAAGATAAAAAGATACCAGAGGGGTTCAACAGCAGAGTTGAGCATGCAGAAGAATAAATCCACAAACTTGAAGTTAGGCCAATCAATGAGTGGCCATCTAAGATACATCTATTGATCTGTACTCATCTGGAACAAAAGAGAAAGAAGGAAACCAAAGACTCAGAGAAGAAAGTAGTCTACAGAATATTAATCTACTTGAACCATAGCCTTATCTACCCTGAGACCAGAGGAACTAGCAGGTGCCTGGCTACCACTACCAACCATTCTGATCAGGGCCACAATAGACGGATCCTGATAAAATGGGAGAAAAATGTGGGACAGAGCTCAAATTCTTAAAAAGTCTAGACTTACTGGACTGGTTGACACTAGGGGGCTCCCCAAGACTACTGCCATGAGATACTCTTTAAACCTTAATCTGTAGCAATTAACAATCCAAAAAGGAAATTAAGAAAAAAAAATCCATTTACAATAGCATTAAAAAGAATCAAATATTTAGGACTAAATTTAACTAAGGAGGTGTGATACTTGTGAATTAAAAAACTATAAAAACCACTGTTGAAATTAAAGAAGAACAAAATAAACGGAAAGACATCCTGTGTTTATGAACTGGAAGACTTAATATGGTTAAGATAACAACACTCCACAAATTGATCAATCAATCAATTCAATGCAATCTCTATCAAAATTCCAATGGCCATTTTTTTTTTTTTTTTGCAGAAATGGAGAAGCTGATTCAAAGGCTCATATGGAATTGAAAGGGACACCAAATATTCTTCAAACAAGATTGAAACAATATTTCAGATTGAATCTTCAATCTGTTAAAGCCAAAACAATCTTGAAAAAGAAAATAAACAACAACAAAAAACTAAGTTAGATGACTCACACTTCCTGATTTCAAAACTTGCTACAAAGCTACAGTAATCAAAACAGTATGGTATTAGAATAAGGGTAGCATATAGATCAGTAGAATAGAATTGAGAGTCCAGGAATAAGCCCATAGATCTATGGTCAATTGATTTTCAACAATGGTGCCAAGACTATTCAATGGGAAAAAGTAGTTCAACAAATAATGGTGGGACAACTGGACAGCCACATGCAAAAGAATAAATCTGGACCCTTATTTCACAGCATATAAGAAATGTAACTCAAAATGGACCAAAGGCCTAAATGTAAGATCAAAAACTATAAAATTCTTAGAAGAAAACATAGAGGTAAATCTTCATAGCCTTGGATTTGGCAAGGGATTCTTAGATATGACACCAAAGCACAAGCAACAACAACAACAAAAACAGATAAACTGGAGTTCATTAAAATTAAAAACTTTTGTGCATCAAAGCACAAGAAAGCCAAAAAAAAAAAACCAAAGAATGGGATAAAATATTTGCAAATCGTATATCTGACATTCTAGTACCCTGAATATGTAAAGACCTAATTACAAATCAACAACAAAAAATACAAACAGCCCAATTAAAACATGGGCAAGCAACTTGAATAGACATTTATTCAAAAATGATACACAAAAGTCAGCAAGGACATGAAAAGATGTTTCATTTCATTAATCATCAGAAAAATGCAAATCAAAATCACAGTGAGATGCCATTTCACAGTCACTAGGATGAGTCACTAGGATGAGTCGGAATTGACTTCGAAGGCAGTGGGTTTTAGGATGCCTTTAACGAAAAAACAAAAATGGAAAATAGCAAATGTTGGTGAGAATGTGGAGAAATTGGAGCCTTTATGCATTACTGGTGGGAATATAAAATAGTACATTGAGTCTTTAAAAAACTCTTTAGTATAAATGTCCTCATTGTGCAAATAGATGAACTGTGGTCTGCAAGGCTAAGTAACATGCCGTCATGGCTAAGAGGTGGAGGTGACCATGAGCATGGCTGTCTGACTCTGTGATCCATGTACTTTTAGTCTGGTGCTTTTGACAAATGCACAGCATGTCTGCCTTCTTACTACTCCTGTGCTCTGGCAGACATTACTAATCAATCATGGCTTCCTTTCCCTCTGGGCCTGGACTCAGCTTTCCTATTCTGAAGACAGCCCTCAGGCAGTCATTAGTAATCGTCATCAGCACATAAGATGAAAATTCCTCTGCCTTCCTAGCAGCACACACCACACTGCCTTTCTCTTTCTGAACTGGCATCCCCCAAATCTACCTTTGGGCCTACAGAAAGGTCCGTGCAAATGCTGTGGCCCATTCTCACCTGGGGCCAGAAAAAGGTGTGGTCATGAAAGCCTGGGAAGCAGAGGGCAAACTGAAGACAAAGGGACAGGAGTCAGGACATAGAAGGAAATAAGAGGAACTAGAGGCAGAAGACCAGAGGCCCAGCCCCACGTCCATTTCATCGCCAGAAGGATGCAAGAGACACTGCCTGGCCCATCAGTCACAGTAATCAAAAGGGATACATGAGGTGGGCCAGGCTAATCCTAATGAATCCTGGGACTTTGAGTAGAATTATGGGAAAGAGGTGGGAAGGCTAAGCTGTTGAATGTGCACTTGGTGGTACCTCGGCCATCTTACCTCCAGGAAGGAAGTACCTGGCTGATAATGGAGTCAACAGTGTGTTAAGCTGGGCCAAGGAATGGAGCAGGACAGATTCCTGGTGTCATCCCTGGTGGCATCATTTGAGCTCATACATACCACCATAACTACAAGGACTCCTCCCTCCATGTTTTTTTTTTTTTTCCCCCTAAGCGAGTTTGAGTTGGAATTATGTCACTTGCCGTTGAAAAAAGTCCTGGTTGATACAAGCTATTTGTTCCCCATAACTGATGTTTGCCTCGATTTTCATCAAAAAATATGCCCCTCATCTTCTGTGTTTATGGGGCATCTTTTCACTTATCTTTGTACACATTACTACCACCCTCCCAAATCTTACTGCTGTCTGACATTCTACAGGTACCCCCTGGGCTGTCACTCAAATCCCCAAGAAGATTTATAAGAGAGTCACCAACAAACCTCTGGGCGGCTTTGGGAAAACTTCCTTCTATGGCAGGAACTATTGTGTTTGTTACCCAGTCTTCCCTAAGAAGAAATCATGATATAAAGCCCTCTTAGAGATTCTCCAAGCTCACAGTCATGCCTTCATCCCAGCCTTGGGCAGGGTAACCCTGCCAGGTCCACAGAGGCATCCAGGAGCTGGTCAGAACACATCTATTTCCACTCTACCAAAAGCGATGCAATCAATGGATATGCAGTGACTGCCCTGGGCTAAGGAATGTGCTCCGGGCCGGGAGCCTGGAGACAGGGCAGTCTGCCTGGCTAGCCACAGTTTTGCCTTGTGCACTTGAGGTATCCACTCCTGCCCTGGGCTCATTCTCCTCTGTCGAATGAAAGCATTTGGTCAGACGACCCTCTGGTCAGTCCACCAGCCACAGCATTCTACAAAGTACAATTAGTCCTCTCACAGGACACCTGGTGGAGATTTAGAGTCACCCTAACCTCAGTTTGCCCAATGTTACCTCTGCTTTCCGAGCTTGGTCTTTCTATCTGCAAAAATGAGATTAGTAATCCTTACCTTTGAATCGGTATTGTGATACATTGGACAGGACGTGGATCTCGAGGCAGGCAGACCTGAGTTTGAGTACTAGCTCTGCCACGTACAAGGCAAGTTTCCTGTCTGTTTCTTCATCTGCAAAATGGGCATATAGCACCTACCTTGAAGAATTATTGAGATAAATTAGGTAAACTGTGCATCATACTTGCACATAGTAGATGATCAGTATTTGGCCACTGTTATTATCATTGTTGTTATTTACTTTAAAATAAGTCCCCAATGAAGCTGAAACTGTCCCCAGTTTTAGCACCATGCTCACCTTCTCTGAGTTTCTGACGCTGTTAGTTCCTCTTGCCTCTCATCAGAGATGGGGGCTTTTAGAGCTGAAAACTACATCCAGAAGGAGCTCAGTGGCCACCTCAAATTCATTTAGACTGCAGAGTCCATGGTCCACGTAAGCTTTCCTGTTTGAAAGGTTGGCGCGTCCTCAAATACATGCGTACCATCTCCTTCCTAAGTCCTAATGCTGCTTCATGCTTTGTAGAGACTATAATGCCATCCTTTCTTTGCCTGATCTGAATCTCCAATTTCCCTCACAGTCTCACCCCTCACTGTCCTTTGCCCCCATGTACTGTTGCACACTGTGGATTGTCTATTTAGACAAGCACATGACAACAAAAGGCAGTAAAATCATTGAACCTTCTGGTTAGAAGGAACTGAATGGCGCTTAGTTGAACCCCTCTTCTAGTGCTTGAAGTTTCTTCACCCCATTCTTTGCTGAGGATTCATTCAGCTATTCTTACTTATCTCCAGTGATGGGGAGCTCACTCCATGGAAAGATGGATCATTTCATCATTCACAAGGTTGGTTACCAGTTAGCTGCCTGGCTCCTTGGAAAAAAATGTCATTCCACAGCAAGAACAAAGCATCTCTCAAGGATAGGCCATCAGTGAAGAATAGTTCCAAAGAACAAGTGTTTTCTTGTCCATCCCTCCCCCAACTCTGAGCTTTGTGGGGACAAAAAAAAATGGAGATGACATTTTTCTCTAGAATAACAAAACTTTGTTAATGTGTCTCTTTTATTCATCTACCCTCCAAGCATTTCTGTAAAGAATCGACTTCAGATGCCCACAGGGAATGCATTTTCAATTCTGAACATAATTAGCTAGCTTTCAGGAGAAGAAGCAGCATTTATGGGCATAGATGAAAGCATATCCTTGGCCAAATACCCTCTTCTACTTTCCAACAGGGAACTCAGAGCAATTTAAGGCCATGACTGGTGGGTGAGGCCGTTTTCGTTGCGTAGTTTAAGGAACAGAGGCAAAGTGAAGTGAAGGTCACCCAACAAATCCAGGGCAAAGGCACGCACTAAATTCCAGGAATCTGAGACCTCCCAGCATAGCCATTGACCCCCTCAGATAAACGTTTGTCTTGCCAACCAGGGATATTTACTGCAGTCCTTACAGACAGGTTCTTAGGGCCCAGAACTATAAACAGGGAAACAAGGCCTAGTCATAAGTTGAGTGATTAATTGGCAGAGAAAGCTTATCAAGGAGGGGAAGGATCAATGAGCTGAAGAAAAATTAAACATCTTTTAAGACATTTCCCTGGCTCCCTTACATTGTTTTAATTCTTCATGCTCAGTCTGTTCATTAAACATTTCTGAAGTGGGTTTTTATTTTGTTTCTTTGTTTTTGGTTTTTGGTTATTTTTCTGGCAAGGCTATTTGATCACATCTCCAATTTAAGATTATTTCTCAGGTTGAATGGAACTTGACCTTTGCCCAGTGAAGCAGGGCAGGCTCTTGCTTATCTGAAGTAAATGGGACTGAGAGGCCATGGAATAATCAAGAATGCAACCAGAAATCGCTGGGATACAGCATTCTCCATTTCCCTGCCAAGGAGAAGGGCACAATGAGGATTAGGTGGGCTTAACAGCTCCGAGGGAGCTGCCTTGGCAGTGGACCATCTTCCAGCCCACTGTTCTCCCTTGAGGCACCTTGTCACCAGCAGTGGAAGACCACAGGCTTTGGTCTGAGAGTTGTGACTTAGACAAGCTGGGCAACCTTTCTCCTCTGTCAGGGTTTGCCTGGTGTTTCCTCAGGATTAGACTTGGGCACTGCCTTTTAAGGGAGGAAAGCCACAGAAGTGGTCTTGAGTCCTCATCAATGCATCATAGTGGGGGGTACACAGGTTGCTCTGTCCGGATATTGGTTTTCCAGCCAGCTCCTGCTAACCCACAAGCTCCAGGGTGTAGGGGCTGCATCTGCCATGTTAATCATTGTTTTCTTAGTACCTAGTAGAGAAGAAGTACTCAATACATACCTGCTAAATAGATGAAGTGAATAAGGATACTATGTCCAGTGCTGTAGGACCGTTGTGAGGATTGGTGAGAAATTTGTAAATACAAGCTGAGGACATGTTAGATGCTCAAGAAACAATGGCTCTTACATTCTCAGACTCCTTCCTTCAGCGTCGGTTAGCTGGGAAGGAATCTGGGATATTGCATTGTATAGTCCCTCGTTCTACAGGTGAGAAAATTGAGTCTGAGATAAGGAGATCAGTTTGTTTGTTCATTCATTATATATATACTCACACACACACACATATAAATTGAATATATCCACGTCCGAAAAATCAGTCACTGAAAACCCTGTGGAGCACAGTTTTATTCCGAATGGAGTCCACGGCAACTGATACATACGCTTGCGACGTGTTAGGCGTTGTACTAGGGGATCTATCACTACGGAAAAAGGCTTCAGGCTTGTGAAGAGATTCTAGAGAAGGAGACAGTGAACTAATGTATCAACAAGAATAATTCCATATATTAACAAGGGCTATGGATGGCATTTTTTTTATGGTTAGCATAGAGTTCTTGTGGCACAGTGCTTAAGAGTCTGGCTGCTAACCAAAAGGTCAGAAGTTCAAATCCACCAGCCGCTCTTTGGAAACCCCACGGGGCAGTTCTGCTTTGTTCTACAGGGTTGCTAAGAGTCGGAATTGACTCAACAGCTACAGGTTTTTTGTTTTTTTTTTCTAATGGTTAGCCTCCAAGCACTTAACCACTGTGTCCCCTGGGCTCTTTCTATGAGAAAGAATAATGAAAAAGGTGGCAGTGGTGGTAGAGTTAGATGGGGTGACCGGGAGGGCCCTTCTGAGGCGATGTGGCGTCAGAGACCTGACTGAGCGAGAGGGAGACACGTGGAACTTGGACGCAAGGCTGCTCTGGGACGCTGCTTTTCACTGGTTTGTTTTGGTGTTATCCTTTTTTATTTTTTTTTCATAGGTCTTTTTGGGGTGAGGAGGTATTACTTTTATTTGGATATAATTTCAAACTTACAGAAAAGTTCCAAGAATAGTACAAGGAACTCCCAATCAGTCTTCATCTAGATTCCCCAATTGATTCTATTTGCCCCATTTTCTCTCCTCTCTCTGTATATATGCATCACATATATACATACACTTACCCATATACACACACCAATGGCATCACAAGGGTCGGTGTCACCCAGGGTGGTAACTCATGGTGTCACCGCCTTTCCCCCACGGACCTCCTCCCATACCAGACCATACAGAATCCTTAGTAATGTTTTTTGTACTAACGTTGCTTATAAATTATAAATTCTGTATATCACTCCTTCTTTTCCTTTAATTACTACTTTGTTCTCAAAAAAGTTATTTATAAGGTTCACAAATAATAATTACCACACTAATGTCGCTAAAACACCAGAAAATTTGGCAAAATCAGCCACTATAGAAACACCAGCAGCAAAGAAAACAACAGCGCCTGTTTGTAGCGCGTGAGGCAAAACCACAGGATTCGCAGTGTCGTTGTAACTGGGTGATAATGACAGCCCTGACCACTAGGGGGCGTATCACATGAGAAGGTTCACAAAGTCAATTAACATAGAGTTTTAGCCTTGTAGGTATATCGATACACGTAAGCTAGGCTTACAAAAAGTATTTTTGTTGTTCTAACTAACAACAGGGATATTTTTATAGTCGTTTGTGTCATCTGCTCTGACACTGTTGCCAGGTATGATCTGCACCCCTGCAGCTCCCTAGTGACACCGCTGACACACTCTTTTTCAGAACCACTGGAGAGTACATAATGCAAACATATGGCCTTTTTACTCCTAGAGGGTTCAGTGTGTATTTCCCAAGAACAAAGAATATTCTCTTACACAACCACAGTCCATACTTAAATTTTGTCAAGTGCTCCAACAATAACCTCTTTAGTTTTATATATATATATAAAATTGACACACACACGTCAGAATTGACTCCACGCCAACAGGTTTTTATATACATATCACTATCACCTGTTGTCATTGAGTCGATTCTGTCTCACAGCAACCCTGCAGGACAGAACAGAACTGCCCCATAAGGTTCCCAAGGAGGAGCTGGTGGATGCGAACTGCCGACCTTTTGGTTAGGAGCCAAGCTTTTAACCGCTGTGCGGCCAGGGTTCATATATGTATATACACGTATATTCCAGATCTAGGATCACGTGTTGCATTCAGTCCTTCTGTCTTGTCTTAGTCATCTAGTGCTGCTATAACAGAAATACCACAAGTGGATGGCTTTAACAAAGAGAAATTTATTCTCTCACAGTCTAGTAGGCTACAAGTCCAAATTCAGGGTGTCAGCTCCAGAGGGTGGCTTTCTCTCTCTGTCAGCTCTGGAGGAAGGTCCTTGTCATCAATCTTCCCCTGGACTAGGAGCTTCTTGGCACAGGAATCCTGGGCCCAAAGGACGTGTTACAATCCCACCCTAACCTTTTTTAACATAAAATTATGATCACAAAATGGAGGACAACCACACAATACTGGGAATCACGCCCTAACCAAGTTGACACATATTTTGGGGGGACACAATTCAATCCATGACATGTCTCTTTAGTCTCCTTTAATGTGAATCAGTTCCTTAGCCATTCTTTGCCTTTCTTGACTCTGACGTTTTTAAGAGCACAGGCCAATTGGTTCGTTGTATGCTCCTCTGTTTTGGGTTTGCCTGACGTTTCGTCAGGATGAGGCTCAGGCACCGCCTTTTAGGCAGGAGTGCCACAAAAGTGGTCTTGTGTCCTCATCAGTGCATCCTGGCAGTGGGGAGGCACGGGGTAGCTTTGTCCCAATATCTGTGATGCTAACTTTGGTTGAAGTAGTGTCTGCCAGGTTCTTCTACTATAAAGTCACTATTTTTCCCTTTGTAGTTAATAAGTAATTTGGGGGGAGGTAAAAAAAAAAAATTTTTTTTTTTTTTTTACTTTTAGGCTGTATATATTTTGTTTGTCAAACTTTCATCCACTAGTTTTAGCGTTCACTGATATTTTTCTTACTTCCTTATTCCTTCTGTACTTATTAGTTGCCATTCTACCGTACTATTTCTTTATACAATCATTTATTTCTTTATAGCACTATCAACTCATGGATTTTTATTTACTTCAGTGGTTTATAATCCACTACTACCAGATTAGTCACAGATTTGGCCAGTGAGAACTTCTTCTAACTGGCTCCTGTGTCTTTCTCACATGTCTCCATCATTCTGCAAACATTTCCTTGTTTTCTAGCACAAGATCTTCAAGACCATCTTGTACTTTCCCTGCCCCAGCCCTGGAATCAGCCTTTTCTCCAGCAAGTCCCGATCCCTTTGGTGTTGAATGTTACTAAGAACCCAAGATCTGGATGCCAGCTATGCTCCTTGCTATCAGTGTGCTGTTGCTTTCAGGCCCTCTCAGGACAAAGAGCCAGGAGGCTTCTCAAACTTTAATGTGCATACAAATCACTGGGGATATTGTTAGACTGTAAATTTTCATTCAGTAGGTCTGGACGGTGTCAGAGCTACCACATTGCTAACAAACTTCCCGGTGAGTCTGATGCTGCTGGTCCTTGAGCCACATTTTGAACCCCAAGAATCTAGGACAGTAGTTCTCAAGATTTGGTGCATGTCAGAATCCTCTAGAGGACTTTTTAAAACACATATCCCTGGGCCCTTCTCCAGCTTTCTGATTCAGTAAGGTTTGGAGTGGGAACTGAGAATCTGCATTTCTAACAAGTTCCCAGGTGATGCTGGTATTGCTGATCTGGGGCCACACCTTGGAGAACCACTGATAGAGGACTTTGGTTCTCAAACATTGCCACACATTGGAATTCCTGAGGAGTTCAAAAAAAAAAAATCGATCCCTGAGTCCCACCCTAGAGATTGTAATTTAACTGGTATAGGATGTGGCCTGGGCATTGGGAATTTTATGAGCTTCATAAGCGGTCTATTGATTGCTCAGCACAACTTGAGAAGATTGTTCTAGTAAGAGGTAAAGCCGAATGCAAAGGCTCCAGTGAGAGTGAGCTCAGCATTTTCAAGGCACAGCAAGGAGGCCAGTGCGGCTGGAGGGGAGGAGGTGGGGGCAGAGAAGGCTGGGGGGGAGGAGGTGAGGGCAGAGAAGTCGGCAGGGGCTGAAGGGTGTGAGACAGGGAATGAGTATACTCTACTCAGGTGAGATGGGAAGCCACTGGGAAATTCTAAGCAGGTGTGATATGACCTGAATACCTTAGCTACTATGACTCTCGCCCAACAGTTTCAATGCCAGCTGTTTCTGCCAGTCCAGGTTCTTTCTCCCCAAAGGAGCTTGGATTGTGATGAATAAAGGATGAAGTAGCTTCATAGCCTTGTCCAAATGCTCTTCATATAAAACATTGCCCATGGATTTTTGTTCAGAACTATTTTCCAAAGCTTTGAAGCCCTTGCAAAGTGTAGGCATACTAAAAAAGTGTTATGTCACAGGAGAAAGCTTAGTGGACAAGGGATTTCTCTAATAATTGACTAAGACATCCAGGAGTGTTTTGCTTTAAGTCAACTTAATGCATAAGACCATGAACTTTGGGAGTATATAAAGGTCCCAGTGCCGTTGAGGAAAATTCCGACTCATAGCAACCCTAGAGGACAGAGTAGAACTGCCCCATAGAGTTTCTAAGGAGTGCCTGGTGGATTCAAACTGCCGACCTTTTGGTTAGCAGTCATAGCACTTAACCACTACACCACCACCATTTCCTATATAAAGGTAGGGGCAACCAATTTTAGTTGTGTAGAAACGCAGCTGGTCTGGGCAGAGAGGCCTGCAGAGGCCTTGCTGCAATGCCAATTCCAATAAAGTGATAACTTGAGATTTTGCTTATCTGCTGTATCCCCAAAAGGGCCCTGCACAGTATGAGTGTGCTTGGATTGGTTAGGATTCTTGTGACATGATCCACATTCTATTTTGATTCTGGCAGTTGGTAACCCTTCTTCTAGGAAGGGGCGGGGGTGGGAAACCACTGGTGATACTCTGTTGTTCTGACCATGAGAGGGCAGCAAGGTTGACCAGGGCCAAGCAAGCAGAGCCAGGTGTGGCCCTGGGTAATTTTTAGCAACATTCCTGGGCCCTGATGTCTGATGAACGCCTGCACACAGCTCTGTCAACCTGCCATGAAGATGACCTGCCCTCTCCCTCCGTTATTTGAGCCCTGGGTTTTTCCTGGGCAAGAGCTGACAGTGATGTCATCATCTCGTGATGTTGTTGCATGACCTTGTTCACTGAACTCGCTCCACTTATTTCTCTTGTACCCTAAAGCTGAACTGAGAAAAACATTGCTGAGAACCAAGGAGGAAGCGGGTAGAGGACTCTGCAAAGGGGATGCTCCCTCTCCACAACCCTCTTCCCAGTGTAATTCAGAACTGCTCAGGACTAGCTTTTATCTAACCCAGTTTCTAGCAGTACTCAGCCTGGAAAAACCATAACGGAAAAACAATGCAAGAAGATCAATGAGAATGTTTTTTAAATGTGGTAGTAGTAGACTCAGCAAGGCAGAAACTATGCACTCACAAAGAACAGTTCTGACCCTTGTTATAAAGACAGATAAATATTTACAAGAAGTCTCTTCTTACTACAGACCAACCACAGAGGACTGAAAGGCAGTTAGGAGGAGACAAGAAGTATACTATGTGGAGCCACTGGTTTAATTAAGGGAAACAAAGATATACTGAGCTACTTCTCCACGCCAGGCACCGAGCTAGATCCTTTATTGGGCATAAGTTAATCCTCAGACCTTCTTCATGAGATAGGCACTACTATTAGCCCCATTTTACAGAGGCAAAAACCGAGGATAAAGGAGGCCAAGTCTGTTATTCAGCTAGTAAGTGGTGGCGCTGGGATTTTGTATGCAAGGCTTCTAGACGCCAAATCCGTATTCTTTATCTGAAACACCTATGTGTTGGCTTTCAGACACTGGAACCAACAGTTTACCAAGAACTCTAAATTTGGGCTCTTTTAATCAATCACAGCGACCATAGGCCTCTCCCCCAACACACAATGTTCAAGCCAAAAGGACATTACCCAGGTGAGAACACGGAGGCCATGAACAGAGAAAATGATTGGCTGCCCTGTGGTGGACTCTGGCCTCAGGCCCTGATAGAGCACTCTCCAACCGCCCATTCAGCTACACACACAGGACAGAGTGCCGACCATCTCTCCGGGACCATAGCCTTAGCTCAACAGGATGCGGGCACATTTAGGAGGGCGCTTTACAACTTGTTCCTCAAGGACTAAGCAGCAAGCTGTTTTCTTTCCTACTTTGCTCCTAGCAGCAGTCTGTGGTCAAGTTCCACAAACTGGATTTAAGGAAATAAATGTCAAACTGCCTGCTGGCCCATATATGTTGACTACAAACCCAAAGGAAACCCATAGTGGTTAAGAGCTATGACTGCTAACCAAAAGGCTGGCAGTTCAAATCCACCAGGCGCTCCTTGGCAACTCTATGGGGCAGTTCTACTCTTTCCTTTAGGGTCGCTATCAGTCGGAATCAACTCGATGGCAACAGGTTTCGTTTTGGTTTTACAAACCCAAAAGAGATGAAGTTGAAAAGCAAGGAGCACAGCACCACCTTGTGTTGAAAATTAAGACAGGTACATTTACGCATGTTCTCATAGCTAGAAGTGTGGATTAGTAGCACGGCAAGCCCCTTAGGAATAAAATTCAACTCTCCACATTTCCCTTCCTATAAGACCCAGAAAGGAAACCCTAGTGGCACAGTGGTTAACAGCTATGGCTACTAACCAAAATGTGTGCAGTTCGAATCCACCAGGTGCTCCAGGTGCCCCTTGGAAACCGTATGGGGCAGTTCTACTTTATCTTACAGGCTTGCTACGGGCCGGAATCGACTCAACAGCAATGGGTTTGGTTTTTGTTTGGGTTTAAGACACAGAAAGGGTTGAGACTTGCCAAAATTCACACAGGTGGGTTATGGAGCCGATTCTCGAGTGTTTGATTTCCAGCTCTGTGTTCTATGAATCTCTTCCTACTTCATGAACTCGAACACCAGCTCACATATAGTCCAAATGGCAGCTGTTACTCAGAAGGAAGACCACTTCTTTCCAAAACGGAAAAGAGGGCAAAAAGTGAGCTTGCCATTGGAAACAAGGGGGTTGGCAGCTGCAGGAACCACACACCGTGTAACTCCAGGGGGCGGAGTTCACATGCACCGCTGTGTGAGCAGCGCCCATGGGAGGTGTGCCACACAGTGGCCCAAATGCAGGTGTCAGCACTAGGTTAGCCTGCCTGGACTTGCTTGTGGCCCGGGGCAAGACTCTTTCACTCTCTTAGCCTTTTCCTCCCCATCTGTAAAACAAAGTACAGAATTACACCTGGACCTCTAAGGACACCCTGATTGGCTCCCCTCTCTGACCTCCCACCACACTCCCAAGACTCACCCTCCTCTAGCCTATTGGTCTCTTTGCTGACCCTTGACCATGTAAAACTGTTCTTGCCTCTCCACTTGTCTCATCTGCCTGGAATAATGTTGTTTTGCCAGGTCCCCACAGGGCCAGCTCCAAACTGCCATTCGGATGTCTGCTCAGATACTATCTCTTTGGACAAACCTTCCCTGAGTCCCTTAACCTTGTGTTCATGCCCCATCAACTTAGGTCCTTCATATTCTTCATGGCACTTAACATTGTCTATTTAGTTTGTCTTATTCAGTCCTTTATGGTCAGAGCTTGGCATAGAGTAGACATTCGATAATAATTTTTAATAGGTTGAGTTATATTATGGCAAATTCATGATTCTACTTACATAGGAGAAGAAGAGGGGGGACAGCTGGAATAAGATGGAGTAACTTTAGCAAACTGGACTGGCCTTCCAATATGTCTCCTCTTCTGTGACTTCCGAACATGGCATCTGTGATGTGTCAGTAACATTCCAGGCACTGTCCTAGCTTCTCATATAGGCTACTTCCAATCCTTACAACTGCCTTGAGAATTAACTCATTTTGCAGTTAAGGAAACTGACCTTGTTGTTAGGTCTTGTCGGGTCAGCTCCAACTTATGGTGACCCTAGGTACAATAGAACAAAATATTGCCCAGTCCTGTGCCATCCTCACAATCATTGCTACGTTTGAGCCCATTGTTGCAGCCACTGAGTCAATCTATCTCATTGAAGGTCTTTTTTTCGCTGACCCTCTACTTTACCAAGCTTGATATCCTTCTGTAGGGACTGGTCCCTCCTAATAACATGTCCAAAGCACATGAGACAAAGCCTCGCCATCCTCGCTTCTAAGCAGTATTCTGGCTGTGCCTCTTCCAAGACAGATTTGTTCATTCTTCGGGCAGTCCATGGTATATTCAATACTATTTGTCAACACCATAATTCAGATGCATCAATTCTTCTTCGATCTTCCTCATTCAGTATCCAGCTTTTGCGTGCACATGAGGCAATTGAAAGAACCATGGCTTGGGTCAGGTGCACCTTAGTCCTCAAAGTGACATCTTCGCTTTTTACCACTTTACAGAGATCTTTTGCAGCATATTTGCCCAATGCAATGATGCGTCATTTGATTTCCTGGCTGCTGCTTCCATGAGCACTGACTGTGGATCCAAGTAAAATGAAACCCTTGACAACTTCAATATTTTCTCCATTTATCGTGATGTTGCTTACTGGTGCAGTTGTGACGACTTCTGTTTTCTTTGTGTTGAAATTCAATTCATACTGAAGGCTGTAGTCTTTGATCTTCATCTCTTTAAGTGCTTCAAGTCCTCTACTTTGAGCAAGCAAGGTTGTGTCATCTGCATATCACAGGCTGTTAGTCTTCCTCCAATCCTGATGCTGAGTTCTTCTTCATATAGTCCAGCTTCTCGGATTATTTGCCCAGCATACAGAATGAATAAGTATGGTAAAAGGATACGACCCTGTTACACATCTTTCCTCATTTTAAACCATGCAGTATACCCTTGTTCTGTTGGAACAACCACCTATTTGTCTATATACAGGTTCTGCATGAGCACAATTAAGTGTTCTCGAATTCCCATTCTTGGCAATGTGATCCGTAATTTGTTATGACACACACAGTTGAATGACTTTGCATAGTCAATAATTAACACAGGTAAACATCTTTCTGGTACTCTCTGCGTTCAGCCAAGATCTGACATTAGCAATGATATCTCCAGTTCCACACACTTTTCTGAATCCAGCTTGATTTTCTGGCAGTTCCCTATCAATGTACTACTGCAACCGCTTTTTAATGATCTTAAGCAAAATTTTACTTGTGTGGAATATTAATGTTATTGTTCAATAATTTCCACATTCTCTTGATCACCTTTCTTTGAAATAGGCACAAATACGGATCTCTTCCAGTGGATTGGCCAGGTAGCTGTCTTCTAAATTTCTTAGCATAGATGAGTGAGTACCTCCACTGCTGCACCTATTTGTTGAAACATGTCAATTGGTATCCTGTCAATTCTGGAGCCTCGAATTGACAGAATGCCTCCAGTGCAGCTTGGACATCTTTCGATACCGTCAGTTCTTGATCACATGCTACCTCCTGAAATGGCTGAACTTAGACCAATTCTTTTTGGTATAGTGACTCTGTGTATTCCTTCCATCTTCTTTTGATGCTTCCTGTGTCGTTCAGTATTTTGCCCATAGAATCCTTTAATATTTCAACTTGAGGCTTGAATTTTTTCTTCAGTTCTTTCAGCTTGAGAAATGCCAAGCATGTTCTTCCCTTTTGGTTTTCTAACTCCAGGTCTTTGCACATTTCATTATAATACTTTGTCTTCTCGAGCCACCCTTTGAAATCTTCTGTTCAACTCTTTTACTTCATCATTTCTTCCATTTGCTTTAGCTACTCTACACTCAAGAAAAAGTTTCAGAGTCTCTTTTGATATCCATTTTGGTCTTTTCTTTCTTTCCTGTCCTTTTAATGATCTTTCGCTTTCTTTATGTATGATGACCTTGATGTCATACCACAACTTGTCTGGTCTTCAGTCATTAGTGTTCAATGTGTCAGATCTACTCGAGATTATCTCTAAATTCAGGTGGAATATACTCAAGGTCATACTTTGGCTCTCGTGGTCTTGTTTTAATTTTCTTCAGCTTCAACTTGAACTTGCATATTAGCAAGTGATGGTCTGTTCCACATTCAGCCCCTGGCCTTGTTCTGACCGATGATGCTGAGCTTCTCTGTTGTTCCTTTATACAGGTGTAGTCAATATCATTCCTGTGTATTCCATCTGGCAAGGTCCATGTATATAGTCACCATTTACATTGTTGAAAAAAAGTATTTCCAGTGAGTAGGCTGTTGGTCTTGCAAAAGTCTATCATTCAGTCTCCGGTGTCATTTCTTTCTCCAAGGCTGTATTTTCCAACTACTGATATTTTTGTTTCCAACTTCTGCATTCCTTAGGGCACCAATAATGTGCTCAGCTGGTACATGGCACAGTTGGGGTTTGAAGCCAGGTTTACTTGACTTCATCACGCTGCTAGATCCTCTGTGGTAATTTTTCCAATTCAACTAAGGGCAGCTCTGGGGGTCCTGACAACCCCCAGAGCCCAGATCCTCACAGCAGTGTAGGTGGTTGGGATGAGTGCCAAGAAAAAATTCCTCTGGAGTAATCAATACCAGCAACTGCAGTGGGGCATGCTGCTCCCACACCCAGGAAGCTTATAGAAAATAAGCCAAGAAAATAGGAATGTACATGCTCTGCCTTTTAAAATTGGGCAATGGATTTAAAAGGAATTTAAAATACTTGGTCTCGTCTTCCTCATTCTTTGGTGTTAGTTTTTCATGTAAACTGATAACTTGTTAGGTATCCACAGCTGGCATATACTGATATGGTCAGGTAAAGGGGGCAAGATGGCAAAAAGGGTAAAATAGTAGGTGGTGTTATTGTTAGCTGCCATCAAGTTGGCCCCCTACTCATGGGGTCTCCATGCACAATGGAATCAGACCATTGTGATCCACAGGGTTTTATTGGCTGTTTTTTTGAAAGTAGATCACCAAGCCTTTCTTCCTAGTCTCTTAGTCTGGAAGCTCCATTGAAATCTGTTCAGCATAATGGCAACACACAAGCCTCTACTGGCAGACAGGTGGTGGCTGTGCTTGAGGTGCATTGGCTAGGAATCAAACCCAGGTCTCCTGCACGGAAGGTGAGAATTCTACCACTGAACCACCAATGTCCCCTAAAAAAAAATTGGCAGCATTGTACAATTATGGGGAGGACACCACAAAAAAATTGGGAAAAACAGTGTGCAAAGTTCACCTTACTTCAAAGTATCATCTTTCCCTTCTGGCGTTGGTCACAAAGTATTGTTGTGATTGGTTTTCTTGTTTAATTATTTACTCATTCAGCATTTGCTGAGGACAAACTGTTGGACAGGTCCCATGCCAGGGGTTGTGGATATGGTCCCTGTTCGTGAGCAGCCAAGTTGTCTGGTGGTGCTCAGTGCTCTTCAACTCACTCAAGTATCCTACCCTTCCCGGAGCCCCAAGGACCCAAAACCTACCCCCATCCTAACACACTCTGTATTACAGTCCCCGACCAAGACCCCCTGAGAGCCAGCTACCATCAGGCCCAGTCATCAAGCTAGTCTAAGTTCTACCGCCCTGATTTTTCCTCAGAGTGTTCCAAGGCCTCCTACTAGACTCCTGAGGAATAGCTTTAAATCGGTGTCTCCACCACAAGGTGTGTTCCAAGAAATGTGTTGCTAATAATAAAGTACCAAGTACTAATGTGATTTATTTTCCTATAGAGACTAAAGTTATCCTTGCATAATAGGCATTGTTTTCATTCTCTGTACCCCCTTCCCTCTAGTTTCCTTTGGAGAATTACCCCTCTCCACTCTCAAACCATATGGTTTAGGTGGTGATAATCTTTCTCTGAGCGCCAGGGGCAGGCCTGACTCAGGCCTGGCCAATCAGAGCCTCACAGTCTCACGGCCATGACCGGTTCATGGATGGGCACATGAACCAACTTAGGAGAATGAGACCTACAGCAGCGCGTACGCAGGTCGTTTGTAAGCCTGGATCTGCTACAAGGATGAACTTGCCCAAGAATAAAACCAACATACTTAGGCAGAGTTGTATGACAGAGAAATATCAATCGATCCCCTTGATTCAACCCAGGATGACTCCTGGAATTTTCAGGTACTTTCCATGTCCAACACAGCTGAGCACCGCTCACAACTGGCAAATGCACAATGGCACGGTCCCCTTCTTCTGGCAGCGGGCTAAAGTCAATGAGGGCAACATCTAACCATTCTTTTTAAGGGTGTGTGAAACCAGTTTCTGCCTCTTAGCATCCAGAGGGATGATAGCTCTAGTTTTGGAAAAATCTTCAAAAACCACTATTTGAAATTTGTTCCTTTGTGTCTAATGATTTTAGTCTAACTTGAGATAAACAAGTTTCTTGGGTTTCATTTTATACACATTTCATCTTAAAGATGAGCCCGCATGCAGGCCTACATTTTTTCTGTCCATTTTTCTTTGAGGAAGGATAGACAACCCCAAACAATCTCTTTCATGAAACAACCAAGCCAGGGATCCAGGCATCTGCTTGTGAGGCTCCCAAAGGAAAGCTGGTCAGAGGCTCCCCTTGAGTTGTATGCCACTGTTGTGGAAACCAGCAGTCCCCAGCCCCAATGAATACGGGCTGGCCAGCTGCCAGAAGCTCAGAGCACTATTCAGCCTCAAGTCCAAGGCATAGCCCCTGGGGGTCTTCTGACTGCATAGTCCCTCAGAGGACAGTATCCTGAAGACACCACTCTAGAGAGGAAGCTTCCATTTGGAGGACTGTGGCAGGGCCCTGCTTGAGCTGCCCACTTTGGGACTGAGTCCCAGTTTCAACCCTCCAAGAAGGTAGCCTGAGCTCCAAAGACTCATACTGCCTCCTCTCCCTCTAGCTGGTAAGTCACAGGTGGTTGTCATACAGATAATCTTTTATTGCTTCTCTTCCTGTATCTTAGCAGCTAGGAGCTAAGTGGAAGTTTCGATGTTGCAGCAGTTTTTTTTCTTGGTATTTGAGGGTAACCGTGTCAGGTTTTAAGGTTCATAAGTTTTAGAAACGTGTGTGTAAATTAGTCCTCAGAGCCAATAGTTCTAGTACAATCTATCACTTCCAGGAAAAAAAGGAGAATGACGACCAAGAATAGAATAGAAAAGGCACCCAGATATCAAGTGTGGAGATCAGAAACCACTAAAAATAACTCAGTGCTGGAGAAAACTGTCCAGTGTGGCTGAGCACAGGGGCAGATGCCTAATCATGCCACAGCAGTGGTGGCACCAGGGGCCAAGTCCACTGCCCCAGAGCCAAGGCCTCTGCAGCACACCACGCCACACACTCCCACGGGTTAGTTCAGGCAGATTCAAATCCTGCTGTCACACTAGTACCTGTTTGACTATAGACAAGCAACTTAAGCTCTTTGAGAGTCAGTTTCTTGCAGTGTTCTGTGGGAGAGTCATAAAGATTAAATTGGAATATGTATACAAAATGCCTCTGGCTGGTGCACTTTGTTTAACCGATCACGGTAATAACTATTCTGTATATTGTCATCATTATCACTTAGACAGGGGTTCTACTCAGAAAGGGGAAGCCAAAGCAGCAACCACTTCCTACCGCCAGGATCACAAGCCCCATTTTTTCAAGAGCAAACAAGTTGCTGTAAACAGGTAGTCTCAGGACTACGAAACCCGTAGGACGAAGTGTGGGGGTGGCAGAAACGCATCTCTCCTGCCTACTCACTTAAATAAGGCATGTAAGATAAAACCTTTGTCGGCTCACCCACACGTTTTTCCCTTCTTCATCAACTTCCAGTGACAGGTACGATAAATAATAGAAACAAAACCTTTTTGCACAATGTCTACTGAAAGCTTCTTTTCTACGCATGGCTTAAAATATTGTGCATATCATGCTTGATCAAACACACATTCAGCATATTTACAGACAAGTCATCCACAAATCAGATGTTCTACATTTCAAAAGGGCACACCCTACTTCATGGAGGGCATCAGGTTCTAAGTCCTATCTTAATAAAGTTTTAGGATTAAAACACACACATATACTTTCCCCTTTACTTTTTGGCCGTTAACTGCTGGCTGACTGCAGCTAGAAACAAAAACAGCTTGGCTTTAGTCACTGTGTTTCATGGTGCCATTGAGATGCACTGTTTTGACCCCTTCTCACTCATGGTCAGTGATCCTGGTCAACTACCAGTAAGAATGGAAAAACGGTTTGAGTCATAAAGTAAGTGCAGCATCGGCTGATGCGACCAAGCTGAACCACACAGGTATATAAGCACTGAAGCCTGACCTTAGCAAAGAACCACGCCAGACAGAAGAAACAGAAATTGCCCTTTGTCTCCTTCCACAAGTGTTAATGTTCACAGTGACATATTACCACTAGCACACCTGCCTGTGTGTCAGCCCACCCTGACCCGCTCCAGGTGCTCCTATCTGTGCTTTTATGGCTCCTTCTGTGCATCACTCCAGCATCACTGATCTCACTGTCCTGTAACTGTTGGCTTGAACAACTCCCTTCCCAGGATTCTTGAAGGCAGGAAGCATACTGACAGAACTACAGTTCCCAGCACTCAACCTGGAGCATCAAACACAGTAAATGGGTACTGAGTGAACGTGCTTACTTTAAATAATTCACAAGAGACTGCATTTTTAAAAAACCGAAAAAGAAAAAATCAGATTTAATTTAAGGGAAAAAAAAATCCAAAATTATCTGCAAAAAGAGTTCTGCATTTCCATCTTTACACTTACGGGAAGGGTTGGGGAAAAATAAAGATGCTATTTAGCTTAAGAGCTTGCCAGTTATCTGCAAATCAACTCATTTCAGGAGTGGAAGAATCCTTGGTCATTGCTGAATATCAAAAATTTACGCAGGCTTCTCTTTTGAATATATTCTACATTAAAGAGGCAGTGGTACGAAGTCTCCTCTTTCCCACACAGGATAAATTCTTTGTTTCAGCCAACTCTCAACGGAGGCGCAACTAGCACAACACCATCTCCCCGAACAAAGAGCATCGGAATATTCCGTTTCGTGGACTGGAGGAGGAAAAACAACAGAACACATTTACACAAACATGTTTTTTTTGGTGAGAGAAATTAAAAAAAAAAAAAAAAAAGGATTCATCACAACACAAAAAAATGGATTAAAAAACCTGATTACTTACCTTTGTCACACCCAAAACCAATCTATTAACTGTTTAATTTTCCTGGATATCAACAATTGTGCCAAGGATTAGAGCTGTAACCAAAACCCATTCTGTTTGCAACTAATTAACTCAACCTGAGATTAACTCTAAATGCCACTCATGTAAACATTTATCAACTGTTCATTATCTGTCAGGTACTATGATAGGCACTAGCCACACAAAGATGAATAAAACATAGACCCTATCCTCCTAGACTCCTCATTCCAGAGATGAAAAGAAAGTTTGGATTTATCTTCTAGATATACTTACACCGAAGCAAAATGACCGAATTATTCATGTCAGGGCAGTTTATATTAGCCCAAGATGGGAAACGGCTGTCTATCAATAGGAACGTAGTTAAATAAATGATGGTACTTCCATACAATGGAGTACTACAAAGCTAAAAACAAAAGTATGAGGAAGCAACGTATGAACTTGGATAAAGTACTGAGATAAATTAAGTTAAAAAGAGCAAGGTATGGAACAATATGCGTGGTAGGCTATCTTTTGCTGTTTCAAAAAAGGAGGGAGAATAATTACTTTTCTTTAGTGCATCCACGAAGAAACCAGGATTCTCAAGAAACCAATAACAGTGATTACCTCTGGGGCTGGGAGTGAAAAGAAGATGAACAGAAGGCAGGAAGGGGAGAGAGGCTTTTTATGTACTACGTTGTTGCTATTAGGTGCCATCAAATACGTTGTTGCTGTTAGGTGCCATCGAATCGGTTCCAACCCACAGTGACTCTACGTACAACAGAACGAAACACTACCTGGTCCTGCACCATCCTCACAATTGTTACGCTTGAGCCCATTGTCGCAGCCACTGTGTCAATCCATCTTGTTGAGTGTCTTCCTCTTTTCTGCTGACCTTGTACTGTACCAAGTATCATGTCCTTCTCCAGGAACTGACTGCTCCTGATAACATGTCCAAAGTATGTGAGACAAAGTCTTGCCATCCTTGCTTCCAAGGAACATTCTTCTTATACTTCTTCCAAGACAGATTTGTTTGTTCATTTGGTAGTCCACGGTATATTCAATATTCTTCGCCAACACCATAATTCAGATGCATTAATTCTTTAATCTTCCTTACTCATCGTCCAGCTTTCACATGCATATGAGGTAACTGAAAACACCATGCCTTGGGTCAGGCACACCTCAGTCTTCAAGGTGCCAGCTTTGCTTTTCAACACTTTAAAAGAGGTCTTTTGCAGTGTATTTGCCCAATGCAATGTGTCTTTTGATTTCCTGACTGCTGCTTCCCTGGGCGTTGACAGTGGATCCAAGTAAAATGAAATCCTTGACAACTTCAATCTTTTCTCCATTTATCCTGATGTTGCTTATTGGTCCAGTAGTGAGGATGTTTGTTTTCTTTACATTGAGGTGTAATCCGTACTCAAGGGTGTAGTCTTTGATCTTCATCAGTAAGTGCTTTAAGCCCTCTTCACCTTCAGCAAGCAAGGATGTGTCTCCTGCATATGGCAGGTTGTTAATGAGACTTCCTCCAATCCTGATGCCTATTAATCTTCATACAGTCCAGCTTCTCCGATAATTTGTTCAGCATACAGATTGATTAGGTATGATCAAAAGATACAACCCAGATGCACACCTTTCCTGACTTTAAACCATGCAGTATCACCTTGTTCTGTTCGAACAACTGCCTCTGTGACCTAAGTACAGGTTCCACATAAGCACAATTAAGTGTTCTGGAACTCCCACTCTTCCCAATGTAATCCACAATTTGTTATGATTCACACAGTCAAATGCCTTTACATAGTCAATAAAACACAGGTAAACATCTTTCTGGTATTCTCTGCTTCCAGGCAGGATCCATCTGAATATTTACCATCTTCCTTTTCATATTCTGTGATTACATAAGTTGGGATCAACTTGACGGCAACTAACAACAAACTATGTGAATCTATTACCTACTCAAAAATTTGAGTTAAAAAGAAAGCAATTTAAAGTGGAGAGAAAAGAAATATGGTATATGTTAATTATTATATGTTGTCATATAGCATCAAGCTGATTCTGACTCACAACGACCCTATAAGACAGGGCAGAACTGCCCCATAGGATTTCCTAGGCTATATTCTTTATGAGAGCAGATTGTTAGGTCTTTTCTTGGCTGTTAGGTTCAAACTGCTGACCTTTCGCTAAGCAGCCAAGCACTTTAACCATTGCATCAATTACCAGTTCTCCTTTAAGTATTATAGTGCTATGTACTATGGGATCATATACAGAGAACAATTAGTTCTATATGGGGGAGTTGGTGTAGAGATTCTCTGTCCAGCACAACAGCCACTAGCTATAGACAGCTATTTAAGTTAAAATTAAGTAAAATTTAAAATCCAGTTCCCTAGTCACACTAGAAAAGGAGCCCTGGTGGTACAAATGATTAAGCATTTCATTACTAACTAAAAAGTTTGCCATTCCAACCCACCCAGTGGCTCTGCAAGAGACAGACCTGGTCATCTGCTTCTACACACATTACAGCCAAGAAAACCCTTTAGGGCTGGTTCTACTCTCTCACATGCGGTTGCTATGAGTTGAAAATGACTTGATGGCACCTGACAACACGACAGTTACACTAGCACACATTTAATGTGCTTAGTAGCCGCATGTGGATTACAGCTACTATACAGGACAGTGTAAATACAGAATATTTTCATCACTGCAGACAGTTGTATTGAATAGCACTGATCTAAGAGACACATTTGAAGCCATCTAGGCAAAGGTTTGTAAGGTAAGGGAGGATGCTGCAAGCAGAGGGAGCAAGATGACTCATCTAGAAAAGGCATAACAACCCCAAGAAAAGTAGTTTGGTGAGAAAAAATAAGATATTTGGTGAAGGAAGGTGGAGAACATTATGGACAGTTGAAAAGTAGGCTGAGCTAAATAATAACCATTTTAGCAAGCTATGACATGAACATTATAATTATGGTGGATCTAGAGCCAAAAGATTTAAGGCTGCTCTCCATCTCCCTAGTAACAAATTAGTAGTCAAGTTAATTATTAGTTATTCAGAAGTCAATCACGTAAGTTATGGAAAATGTCTATGGTCTGTTTAAAAAAAAAACAAAAAAACCATCACCATTGAGTCAATTCTGACTCATAGCGACCCTACAGGACAGAGAAGGACTGCCCCATAGAGTTTCCAAAGAGTGGCTGGTGGATTTGAACTGCAGACCTTTTTGGTGAGCAGCCAAGCTCTTAACCACTGCACCACCAGGGCTTCCTATGGCCTATGGGCCCCCTAACTTGGTGCTTTGGTAATGTTGATTGGTTATTTCAACCAAGGAAAGAGAGTAAAATATAAAATTGGGTAGAACCGAGAAACCGTTTAGTCTGGTTTCCTATCTTGCACAGAAATACCAGAGGAATGTACAGGAGGGTGAGGCAGTTGTTCTCCTTCATGCTGAACAGACACTACATCCAGAGAAACCCATGTGCACAGACACGCACAGTCTCAGGAGGAGCCCTGCTGGGAGCAGACTGTAGTAGGAAGGAGAGGTGGGTCCCACTGTCAGCTCACTGAAATCAGGAGAGTGGAGACCACAGTTAAAGTCATTTCTGTCACAAGTAGAATTCAAGACAAGGGCATTAAAAGTTCAGGAAGAGTTTATTTTCATGGCGAAATGCTTATATTAATGTTACATGAAAAATGCAGAATATAAAATGGTATATCTCATACTCTAATACGTTTAAGACATTTTTTGTAAGCTTCTGTTGAGCTAAAAAAGGAAAATTGTTGCCAGTTAAATTATGATACAATTCTTTTTGCCCCCCCCTTTTTTTTTTTTACTGTACTTTAGATGAAGGTTTACAGAGCAAACTAGATTCTCATCCAACAATTAATACACATATAGTTTTATGACACTGGTTTCCAACCCCAAGACATGTCAACACTCTCCCCTTCTCGATCTTGGGTTCCTCATACCAGCTTTCCTGTCCCCTCCTGCCTTCTCATCCTTGCCTCTTGGCTGGTGTGCCCATTTAGTCTTGTTTTGTTTTATGGGCCTGTCTAATCTTTGGCTGAAAAGGGTATCTAGGGGCCATACTCTTAGGGTTTCTCCAGTCTCTGTCAGACCAGTAAGTTTTTTTTTTTTTTTTAGCTAGAATTTTGTTCTACATTTTTCTCTAGCTCTGTCTGGGACCCTCTACTGTGATCCCTGTCAGAGCACATACTATCAGTTTTGCTGCTCGCTGTCTTTACTAAACTAAGTTTCTTCATATTCCTTGTTTGGTAAGCCTTAGAAATCAGTAAGAAAACACATATTTTACAAACTAATCTTGGAACTAGAAAAAGTGTTAAATATTTCAGGCATAAGCTTCTCTCCTGGTTCTTTCTCACAGTTTCAAGGTGTCACGTTATTCTGGGTATTGCCGTTTGCTGCTGCTGACGCAGCTCCAGCTTACAGTGGTTACGTGTAAGAGGATGAAACGCTGCCCGGTCCTGCGCCATCTGCGCGATCACCGGCGTACCTGGGTCAACTGTTGCGGCTATTTTGTCTAGTCATCTCATTGGGGTATTTTGCTGATCCTCCATGTTACCAAACATAACATCCACTTTTAGCGTTTGGTCTTTCCTGATGTGTCCAAAGTAAATAAGCCAAAGTCTCGCCACCCTCGTTTCTAAAGAGAACTCTGGTTGCCTTTTTTCTAAGGCGGGCTTGTTTATTTTTCTGGTGCTCCATAATATACTCGACATTCTTCAAAACTACCTCAATTCGAATGAGACACAATTCTTTCTTATCAAATAAACTGTAAGATGAATCCTGATTTTAGAGATGCTGACAGGTAAGAGCTCGGCTGCTAACCAGAAGTTAAGCAGTTTGAATCTACCAGCTACTCCCTAGAAACCCTATAGGGCAGTTCTACCCTATCCTATAGGGTCACTATGAGTTGGAATTGACTTGATGGCAATGGGTTTTGGTTTTTTTGGTTTAACAGGTAAGAAAAAAAATGCATCTTAGCATTGGTACATTATGGTCTGCCTATGTTAAAAAGATAAGCAAGAAGAAAGCCAGGACAGAAACATAATGAAATATTTTCAGTGGATATTTCTAGTTGGTAGAAAAAAGAACCTCTGCTGTAAAGTTGATTCCGACTCATAGCGACCCTACAGGACAGAACAGAACTGCCCTACAGAGTTTTCAAAGAGCAGCTGGTGGATTCAAACTGCCAACCTTCGGTCTAGCAGCCGTAGCTCTTAACCACCATAACACCAGGGCTCCCTAGTTGGTAGGATGGCTGGTTTTCATTTCCTTTGTATTGTTTTTGTCTTTTCCAAGGATTCTTGGTAAGTATATGTTAATCTTATGCTCAGGAAAAAAAAAAAAAAAATTACAAGCGATTCAATGTTACTCTTCTGAATTTCTTTTCATTGAGATCAATAGTGACAAAAGTCTAGGTGATATGTTTCAACACAGAAGGAGTCTGGTATTTCTGTTGGAAAACAACTTCATGCAAAGTGTAGCTGGCCAGGGCTCTTGTTAGCATATCACCTAACACAGAAAGATTCTGGTGATGGGCTTTTCTTTGTTCTGAGCAGAGAAATGATTGCTGCTCTGTTACATTTTGGTAAACACAGCTTCAATGTTCATTTGCTCCAGATTCGTTCCATGGTGAGGTTCTTATTTTTGTCTTTGAGGCTCTGTCTAGTTAAACTTGCCACCATGATCATCCCACCCTTCTTCTGCTAGCTTCTGACTTGTAGCTTTGCTCAAGGACTGAGAATGATGTCTTATCAGACATAGCAAGATGAGGGGGTCTCCTCTCCGCTGGGCAAAAAATATTAGTAATATCTGTGTTTTTGTAACTTTAAAAAAAAAATGTGAAAAGCATGTTTTATGACCATCTTGGGTACTAGAAATGGCATAAAGGAAAAACCCCCTAGCACCAAATTAAAATTGTCCTTGTCTGTCATTCATGAATTTATCTAACTCTTCCCTATGTAGCACTCGTTACATAACGCTACATAAGCACTGCTTTAGGGCAGTGGTTCTCAAATTTTAACGTGTGGAAGAATCACCTGGAGAGTTTGTTAAATGTTTCCTGGGCTCCATCCCCAGAGCTCTGATTCAGTAGGTCAGGGGGTGGCCCTTCAAAGTGCACTTCTAACAAGTCCACTGTGATGCTAACGCTCCTGGATCAAGTGACATACCTGGAGCATTACTTTGAGAAACAAGTGTCAAATGTCTGCTGTTATCTGAAGCAGGTCTCACTTTGGGCTTTGAAATTGGAACCCAAACCTATTAAGAGCTCAAACTTTTATGCTATAGTGATTATCGTTAAAGACTCATGGCTTATGAACACACAATAGCTAAAATCAGAAGACTGAATGACATCTCTGAGGGAAAAACAAATGCACATAAAGAAAAAAAGACTAGATGCCCATATTCAGAGGGAGAAAGAAAACTAGCCAAGAAGTCAGAAGTGGTTGGAGTGAGGAGAAAAGCCAGGTCAAAGGAGAACTACAAAATCAACAAATGCTAACATTTGAATGCATTTGAAGACTTTTTATGTAACTTCTCAATTAATCCTCATAATAACCCTATGAAGTGGGTCCTATTATGATCCCCATTTTATAGGCAAGGAAACATAGACACAGACAGTTTAGGTAATTTGGTCCAATTATATAGTTTGTAGGAGCCCTAGTGGTACAGTGGTTAAGCTTGGTTGCTTACCAAATGGTTTGCAGTGTGAATCCACCAGCCACTCCTTAGAAACTCTATGGAGTAGTTTCACTCTGTCTTATGGGGTTGCTATGAGTCGGAATCGACTCAGTGGTAACAGTATATAATTGGTAAGTCGTCAGGATTTGAACCCAGGCATTCTTGAAATCTGAGGCCACAGTTTTAACCACTGCTCTAGGAGGGTCATGCAAACTGGTTAACAGAACACAGCAGTTCTCAGTGTGGTCTGCATACCCATGAGACCTTTACACAGGGTCTGTGAAGCCACAACTATTTTCATAATAACATTAAGACATTATTTACCTTTTTCACCCATGCACTAACAGCACAAAAGCAATAGTGGCATCTTCGCACAAATATAGGAAGCAGTGTCAAACTTTACTAGTAGTCATTAAATTTCTTCACCAGTACACACTTGCAATTAAAAAAAAAAAAAAAAAGAGGGGTCAGTTCAGAACGTCCCTGCTGAGCCGTTGTTATTGTTGCTGTTAGGTGCCATCGAGTCGGTTCCGACTCACAGCGACCCTATGCACAACAGAACGAAACACTGCCGGGTCCTGAGCCATCCTTACAGTCGTTGTTATTCTTGAGCTCATTGTTGCAGCCACTTTGTCGCCACTGTGTCAATCCACCTCATTGAGGGTCTTCCTCTTTTCCGCTGACCCTGTACCTTGCCAAGGATGATGTCCTTCTCCAGGGACTGAACCCTCCTGATAACATGTCCAAAGTATGTAAGACGCAGTCTCGCTATTCTTGCTTCTAAGGAGCATTCTGGTTATACTTCTTCCAAGACAGATTTGTTCATTCTTTTGGCAGTTCATGGTATATTCAATATTCTTCGCCAACACCACAATTCAAAGGCGTCAATTCTTCTTCGGTCTTCCTTATTCATTGTCCAGCTTTCACATGCATATGATGCCACTGAAAATACCATGGCTTGGGTCGCACCTTAGTCTTCAAGATGACATCTTTGTTCTTCAATACTTTGAAGAGGTCCTTTCCAGCAGATTTACCCAATGCAATCCATCGTCTGGTTTCTTGACTGCTGCTTCCATGGCTGTTGATTGTGGATCCAAGTAAAACGAAATCCTTGACAACTTCAACCTTTTCTCCGTTTATCATGATGTTGCTCGTTGGTACAGTTGTGAGGATTTTTGTTTTATGTAGAGGTGCAATGCAGACTGAAGGCTGTGGTCTTTGATCTTCATTAGTAAGTACTTCAAGTCCTTTTCACTTTCAGCAAGCAAGGTTGTGTCATCTGCATAACAAGTTGTTAATGAGTTTTCCTCCAATCCTGATGCGCTGTTCTTATTCATATAGTCCAGCTTCTCGGATTATTTGCTCGGCATACAGATTGAATAGGTTTGCTGAAAGAATACAACCCTGATGCACACCCTTCCTGACTTGAAACCAATCAGTATCCCCTTGTTCTATCCAAACAACTGCCTCTTGATCTATGTAAAGGTTCCTCATGAGCACAGTTAAGTGTTCTGAATTCCCATTCTTCACAATGTTATCCGTAATTTGTTATGATCCACACAGTCGAATGCATTTGCATAGTCAAGACCCCACGTGTCTGTCAGTTTGTCTTACCGTGGGGCCTTACATGTTGCTGTGATGCTGGAAGCTATGCCGCCGGTATTCAGATACAGCAGGGTCACCCATGGAGGACAGGTTTCAGCTGAGCTTCCAGACTAAGACAGACTAGGAAGAAGGACCTGGCAGTCTACTTCTGAAAAGCTTTAGCCAGCGAAAACCTTACGAATAGCAGCGGAACACTGTCTGATATAGTGCTGGAAGATGAGCCCCTTGCTGAGCAGTAAATATTAATTTTTTTAAATCTTGACCCTTGAGTATACATTTTAATATTCTGTGTGATAAAATGTAAAGTCCAAAGCAAGCAATCTTTGCCTAATAACTACAACTGTCTGGAGGAAAAGCACTTGAACAATGGAGTTGTGAGCTGTATAACTTTTTTTCACGGGTCACTATTTTAGCTTGAAAGAACAGGGAGAGACAAAGCATGGTTTTTCAGACTTGGGTATGTAGCAGACAATTTCTTGAAAACGAAGGAAACCTGACAGACACTTTAAGGAAAACAACCAATAGTATTTGTTGTCGATGATAAAATTCAAGCTTTCAAGTGAAAATCAGAATTCTGAAAAACTTTTACCTGCCACTGTGAGTTAGATGGCTTTCCAATACTTTAAAGACTTTCCAGGTAAGATCACTGGTCATATTGAAGAATGTGGTCTTTAACATATTTTAAACAATGAAACGTGTCAACATCTGGAAGATGTGCCTTTACTCAGTGAACTAATATTTCCACGTGACCAGCACTTGAAGTTGCAAAGTTATGCAAGGGTAAAAGATCCATTCAAGGCACAAGACAAGGCAGACCAATGGATTTTCATGTAACAAGAGTATGAAAAGTTCACTGACAAAGCTTCAGATTTCAACCACAACCAACCTTTAAGAAACTACCACTCCTTGAGTTTGGGTGTAGTATCAAAAGACAGTATGTACAAAAAAATGCTCTCTCATTTTCCAACTACCTCTCTGTGAAGCCAGAGTTTCTTCAACTGAAACAACATATCCTAACAGACTGAAAGCGAAAAAAAAAAAAAAAAAAAAAAATGTGGGAATCCAGCTGTCATTAATTAAGCTAAAAAGTAAAGATTTGTTCAAAAATGTAAAACAACGTGACTCTTCTTACCAAATATTTTGTTTTAGAAAATGTAGCTATAGCTCATAATGGTATTTAAGTTTATGGTATTATTATTTTTAATGAGTTAATATTCTTTAAAATTTCTCAGTTTTAGCCTCGTAAGACAGGTCTAGTGATCTGCTTCTAAAAGGTCGCCACCTTGAAAACTCTACAGAGCAGTTCTACTCTGCACACACGGAGTCACCTGGAGCCTGGATTGAGTTGATGGCAACTAACAACAAGTATTAACACACTGTCTAGTATTACTGCTATACTGGCAAATGCAGACACCTTACCCTATCACATCTCATTGAATCCTGGCAACCCTACGAGGTACACAGCAGTATCCTCATTTACCAATGGTCTGCAAAGTTAATTACTCTGCTCAAGGTATAGTGAGGAAGTGGCCAAGCCAGTACTGGAAACCAGGTCTGCTTCACAAAGCCCCTATTTTTAAATGCTACACTGTACCGAGTCCACGTAGACATTAACACATGACAGGCTTTCCATAAATAAGTTCTAAGCTGTTGGATGTTGAGAATGGCTGACATTTTCAAAAGGATAAATAGAATTGCATGACTTACTTTATATATCTCTTCGTATGTTTCTTCATCAATTTCTATAGTAGTCACAGTTTCTTCCACATCTCCCAATATCATATTTAAATGTTGATCATAAGCCTGAAGTGGGAGGGTGGGGGACCAAGAACTTTAATAATTAAACTACAAAAACATGAACAGGCTTACATTATGTAAATGGCTCAGTTGAACAAATAACACACACCTAATACTTACCACCACAAACTTTTACATGCAAATAAAAAAAATCCTCACTGTACTGACACACTGTTTCTTTACAAATCACTTTCAATGATAACATAATTGATCTGACAAAAATATAAAACTGTTTATATGGCCAAAAATGCACTTACTCAAAATAACTTGAAATTATTTTTTAAGTGTCCACCTTACTTGTTATCTAAGGCAGTCACAATATTTATGACATTTAATTGTGAAAAAGAGCAAATTCATCACTCATTAGTAGGCTTCCTTCAATTCTACCAGTAACAGTGTGACAAGAAAGATACAGAAAAGGAGATGCAAATCTTTTAACTGTTAAGGTGATGGCACTGCAGTCTCTTAAATGCATAAGACACTGCCATTCAATCCTCCCTGTAATGGCCTAAACTAAACGCCACAAAGGTGAAAGTGGAGCAACACCTCACCCGTTCATAACCTGTCCAGAACCTAAACGTATTTCACATCTATGGGTTCCAACAATAATCATTTCAACTCAGATATTTAGGGATGTCCTCAATCCAAGCTCCAGAGTTTATGCTTTTTACTAAAAGGTGAACTTTCTGGGACTCCGATCAGAATCCACTTACCCTACTTTTAACTAAGTGTTAATTGGCTCACCAGCTCACATCAAAATAAAAGTAGGAAATCAGCCATGTGGGCAACTGCTAAAGTGGGTACTCTAACAAGGTTAAAACCTATAGTTGAGGGGCAGAAAAACAAGAAAGGCTCATATACTAATTAAAAAAAATAAAGGTTGGGGACTGTTCAGTATAGAGACAATCAGCTCTACACAGGGAACTGAACTCCAAGAATTAAAAGTAAGATTTCTGTCCCAAGGTGTCACTTTACGTGCCACTGGTTTATGTGATTACGCTCAATTCCACTTTTCTCCCCAGACTGCCACTACTCCAACTCCTGGGGCTCCTCTTTCCTTAAGGCTAGCTGTAGAGTAAGACCACTATCTCCCCTAGCACCCTACTTCCTTCCCAAGCACTTAAGAGCATTTATCTTTAGAGGGTTTTATGGAAGGTGGAATCAAAGTACTTAAGAATAGGGTTGAAGTTAGGTCCATATTCTGGATCTCCCTTTACTATGAGCCTAGGTTCACATTCTGGTTCTCTCTCTACTGGCTGTGTCACTTTAAGTAACGTCACCCTTCTAAGCCTGAACTTCTTCAACTGTAAAACAGGGGTAATTAGTACCTACTCTGACAGCGCTATTATAAAGATTAAGTGAGATATCACACATAATGCATTTAGAATAATAGTACCTAGCATATATTTCGTGGCGCAGTGGTTAAGTGCTACAGCTGCTAACCAAGAGGTTGGCAGTTTGAATCCACCAGGCATTCCTTAGAAACTCTATGAGGCAGTTCTATGTGTCCCATAGGGTCGTTATGAGTCAGAATCAACTCAACGGCAGTGGGTTTGGGTTTTAGGGTTTGGCATATATTTAAACGCCCAAAAAATATTAGCTATTTTTAATCAGTATAAGGTAGAGGGGTAGTAATGAAAACAACACACTCAGGAAAGTAACATGTCATCAAGCAGAGACAAGCCTTTGGTTAACTCTCTTTATGAATAAATGGGACCACTTCAAGGGACTACCCTACAAAAATATTTGCAGATATGAATAAATATGTATAAAAACGCTCACTGCAGCATCATCTATAATAGCAAGAAACACAAAACAACCTAAATATCACTAACATATGCCAAATCTTATGTAGTCATTAAAAAGAATAAAGGAGATTTATATGCGTTCATGATCAATGATTTCCAAGAAAGACTAAGTAAAAAAGAAATGTGCTGATAAACAAGTATAGCAGGATTTTTTTTAAAGGTGGTGTTGCTAGGTACCGTCAAGTCCATTTCAACTCATGCAACCCCGTACAACAGAGCAGATATGCCACCAGGGCTCCACAGAACTTCTAAAGGTAGTGTATACAGTGCAAATATATCCATACGGACAGATATGTATCTATATGTGTAAATACACAGAAAACATCTGAAAGAACACAGACTCAATTTTTAACAATGGTTATCAACAGAGGAAACGGGATTTCCCTTTTACTCCATATATTTCTATGTTTCTTTCATAAGGCATTTATAGTTTATTTCATCATGTATAACAAAATTCAATAAGCTACTTCTTAGTGATTTTTTAAAAATAATATTTTATTGTGTTTTTAATGTTTAATTTATGACAAAATATTATCTGTGTATATGTAACTTAAAAAAAATTTTAAATAAAAATGGAAGATAAATAAATGTTATCTACAAATAAGCAGAAGGGAAAAATGAAGGGAATAAAAATGTTCTAAAATAGGCACATTTCTGTTAAGAGATAAAAATGTTAAAAACACGAATAAAATAGTTGTATGTGGCTTATAGAAATTTGGGTGTATTTCCAGCTCCTTCTCTTTCCCTTTTTAAAATATTTTTTAACATTGGACAGTTCTTCCATTTCAAGAGGGTGGTGCCAGGGAGGGATGACAGGGAAGCATTCCATTTTCAAGGTAATTTAGTAAACTTACTTACATGTAACCTTCCTCGAAGCTCTCGGTCGTTTCGCATTTTCACATAAATGCGCTCATCCAGGCTGAGCCTGATGAGATCCAGGGGCTCCTCTACTGTGTTGGTAGTTTGTTGCTGATGAAAGAAACAGGTTTAGTAATACAGCGCTAGAGACAGTGCGGTGTTAGTACTACTGCCCTGCTTTGTGACTATGGGCAAGTTACTTACCCTCTCTATGCTTTAGTTTCCTAATTTGAAAAATGGGGATAATGACAGGATCTACCTCATACTGTTGTGAAGGTCAATGACATACAGGTAGTCTCCAAGTTACAATGTATTCGAGCTACAACTAGCCGCACTTATGACCTCTTTTTTGTTTTTCGTACATCCCTTTGTTAGTAACATGTACTGCATACAATGTTGCTGAATGTAATTTACTGATGTCATCTTTCTTAGATGTTCACTGTTACGATTTACCGTTCAAAACACTGCCATATTGCAGGCTATGGCCTGGTCTAAAATGAAGTCTGTGTTGGTGTCGGCATAGAGTGTTGTAATGGATACAAAGCTGCACAATGTTCAACCCTAATGACACATGACAACAGAAATGTGCAAGCACCCAACAGCCATTACTACTCTGACTTCATTGTTACAACACTGATGATGACTTCATTGTAATATTCTTCCGTGTACCTGGAACACTGAATCTTCTTGGGAGGAAGTTACGGGAAAACGCATGCAGGGGATTTGGAAAAAAATGCTGGGTTATGTGAACACGCTCCAAGCATTTGATTGGGATAATATGATGGAAAAGATCGGTGGGAAAATCGTCCATATGGCAAGAACTCTGAATTTAGAACTTGATATCACTGATGTGGAACAGCTCATAGGCCAGAAAGAAGGGGAACTGACAGGTCAGGACTTAATGGGTTTTGAAGGAGAAAGAAATACTGAAGAAGAAAGAAATGAGGAACAGGAATGAGAGAAGTTGTCAAAAAATTTTACAGGGAAAGGATTAGCTAAAGTTTTTTCTAAACTAAATCAGGGGCTTCAGTTGCTTGAAAACATGGACCCAAATGCCGATCACCTTGCTAAAGTCGACAGGGAGATTTGGGAAACAGTGAGATGTAACCATGAGGGAAAAAAAAAAAAGGCCCATAGAAATAACTCTCACTAATTTCCTGACTAAAAATGCTATCACCATTTCCAGGGGTAATGCAAATGATCCAGAACCTTCCACAAGTGGAGTTATTACTCCAACTGACAAAATGCCAATCTGTCCAACTCTTCTTCACTGTTGGAGTAAATTTTTATGATCTGTGTGTTTTTTATATATGTATTAAAATACATATGTAATATGTAATGTTTTCAACCCCCAAAGACAAATAAAGATTGGATTTATAAAGATATTGACAATAAAAGGCAATAATGATGAAAACTAAAAAATAAAGAAGTATTCAACTTACCTCAGAACCAACTTACAATGGAGTTGTCAGAACAGAACCCCATTGTAAGTTGGGGACTACCTGTATATGAAGTACCTGACACATTAAAAAAAAAACAAAGCTCATGATGAGAACTGTAAGAGTTTCAATGGCTGATTTTTTTTTGAAGTAGATCACCAGGTCTTTCTTTTAAGGTGCCACTGGGTGGACTCAAACCTCCAGCCTTTCGGTTAGCAGTCAAGGGTGTTAACTGTTTGCACCACCCAGTGCTGTGTAACAAGGGATAAAAGACGCATACATCCAAAAAAAACCCACAAAAACCCCACTGCCGTTGAGTTGATTTCGACTCATAGTGACCCCATAGGGCTTCCAAGGCTGGAAATCTTTACAGAAACATACTTCCACACCTTTGTCCCACAGAGCCGCTGGCAGTTTTGAACCACCGACCTTTCAGTCAGCAGTTGATTGCTTTAACTGCTGTCCCACCAGGGTTCCTTGACGTACACACAGGGAGGAATTACACAACAGAATAATCATGACTGTACTGATTAACTTTGCTCCCTCAAAACCTAAAATATTTGACTCAGTTTAAGGGTATAAGGAGTCACTCTCAAGGAACTTATCTCCATTGTCATTAATCATTTGAAAAATGTTCATTTAATGCCTACCACACACCAGTCAGAATGCTAAGGAAATGAAGGTCTGAGAAAAGCACAGAAATGATAAATAACACTATAAGAATATACACATGACAGAGTCCCACTGCTATTTCCACCACAGTCTGGGAAGCTCCTTCTTTCATGTCGTACACTTATTGACATGGTTAGGTTCCAAAAACCAGGTCGTTATATGAAAATGGAGGATAACCACAAAAGATCACAAAATCGAGGATGGGTACATCATTACATAACTGCCAAATTACATCATTACGTAACTGCCAAATCACTAAGAATCATGGCATAGCCAAGTTGACACACAACCTTAACCATCACGGCCTGCGTTACTCTCATCTCACATCTTCACATGCATTACTGCCAGACGTACATCGTTAATGCACAAAATAGTCGGCTGGTTTTGCTATTGTCATAAATGCGAAACGTCACATGATAAGAGAGTATATAAGTGAGGAGTGAGGAGTAGATTTAGTCTTTCCTGTTATCCAGTTCTCTCACTCAATAAATACTTGTTGAGTGTTTCCAGCACGGTTCTAAACCCTAAGGATAGAATAGCGAACAAAACCAAAGCTCTGCTCTCATGAACATATATTCTAGTGGGGGGAGGCGGACATTAAACAAAGAAGTACATATTTAATATGAAAAAATATGCTATGAAGAAAAAAAGCAGGGTACGCAGACTGGGGGGCAGGGGAAGAGGGAGAATTTTATGTAGGTGGCCAGGGAAGGCCTCTTTGATGAGATGAAATCTGAATAAAAAGCTGAAGAAGTTGTGGCTTGATCCACAAAGATATCTGAGGAAGAACATTTCTGGTAAGAGGGAAGGGCAGCCTGTAGGACCATCTATTACTCTGCATCTTAGTTCCTTGCTTGTTTCCTTCACACCACATCATACTTCCTATATATCTCATATTTATGTTTACTTTTTCATTACAAGTCATCCAATAGACTATAAGCTCCAAGTGGGGGCAGAGATCACATACGTCAACGGTGGCGTCCTTGGTGTCTGGAACAGTGTATCTGTTGACTGAATGAATCATTGTTACGCTCAGTACCAATAATAAATAACTCCTAAACTTCATTACCACGCTTTCCACGCTTTCTATCAGAATCCCGACAGCTCCAGGAAGCGGCCAGAGATAATTACTCCCATTCCACAGATAAGGGTGAGACTCAGAGAAGGAAGTGACGAGAGTGGGGAATAACTAGTGGCAACGCGGGCTTCAAAAAGGAAAATACCTTAAGGGCTGAGGCAAAACTCATAGGGGGAGCATTTACCGAGGGGATGGGGTCAGATTAGGCCGTGGTAACCTGGAAAGAGACGGCACGATAGGCCCCTTTCCCGAGACCTTGGAGAAAGCAACGCAGTTACGCGAAGCCTAACAGGGCCTGCGCTGAGAGTGCAAAGCCGCCCTGAAGGGAGCACCTTAGAACACACTCACCTGGTCGACGTCGTCCGCCATGTTTCAAACCCTGCGCCCTTTCCCTCCTCTCGCGAGAACATGCCTAGCATCCGGCGCCCGTGAACGGGAGGACGCAAAGCACCGGAAGTAGACAGATCAGTATTGTTCCTTCTTCGTGCAGTTCACTTTGGCCATTCGGAGCTGGGGCGGAGCTTGTCCAAGCCGGAGGGGGTGTGGCCATCCCCGCCCCGCTCAGGGGCGGAGCTCGCGCGCAGGCTGGTTTCCGCGGCCGGATGCGTCACTCGCGTGCAGAATCTCACCGGGAGCTATGGGTCGGAGACGTGCTGTCGGCGGGGAGCCGCGGCGACGCCAGCCACGCGGACGGAACGCTGAAGACCGGAACCCGGCCCGGCGTGAGGAGGAGGAGGAGGCAGGTGAGAGCGAGGCCGACAGGGCCGAGGGGTGAGATGCTGAGGGCGGGCGGGAGGCAGGCCCGCGAGCGGATGCGTGAGACGGTGTTACTTAACGATCGGCTAGGGAGGCAGGCGGAGCCCTGCCGGGCCGTTATGTAACTGGTCCGGCCCTCCCCGACTTCCCTGCGCCTTTGTCCTCCACACCACGAGTGTAATGTGTCCCGAGCCATCCCCCTGGAGACCTACCTGACCACGAGCTCACCTGCATAATCTCCTTCCTGCTCCCTGTTACCCACAGGATAAAACCGAGTGTTACCTGTCTCATCGCAGATGCTCAAGGCTGAATGGGGAAGAGACGTTGCAGTGTTTTGCATGTCCCCAGAAGACGGACCAGGGCGTAGAATTACTTTAGTGTGCTGACTCCCAGAGTAATATCTTCAGCTAAGTCTTACCCAGAGTTCCAGTCTAGGCTCTGACTCTATTTCTTTATGGAGCTCTTGCATATGAATTGGCTTCTTATATTTATCACAGGTAAAGCAAAGCTCTTCCATTTCCCCTTTAAACTTGTTCCTTCCCCAGTTTTTCTCATCTCAGTAAGTAAGCCCTTCAGCCACTTGTTAAAGCAAAATCCTCCTTTCCTGCCTTTTCCTTATGTACACAACATTGCAATCCATCAGCGAGTCTTGTCAATTCAACCTCAGAAATAGATCTCATACCTGACTGCTTCTTTTAATTTTCGTCACCACAGCCCTTGTGCAAACCACCATCACTTTCAGTTAAATGACTGCACTTGTCTCTTTCCTGGTCTCCCTCTTTGCCTCATTCCCCTGCAGTGGGTTCTCCACTCAGCAGACTCAGATCATGCTACTTCAAACTCCAGGGCTTCACATTGTTATTAGCATAAAATCCAAATTCCTTACCATGACTTACAAGATCCTGCATGATTTGGCTACTGCTGCCTCTCCTACCACTGTTTTCCTTGCCAGATATGCTTCTTACTGGCCTCCTTTCTGTTCCTCAAACTTGCCAAATTATTTCTCACCTTGAGCCCTTGCCTTTAATGTTCCTTCTGCCTAGAATGTCCTTCCTGGCTCTTGCCATGGCTGATTTCGTCCATCCCTTTAGGTCTCAACCCAGAGCTTTCTGTCTAAGGTGGACGTCCCCAAGTACTCTATCATACCCAGTGCCGTTGAGTCGATTCTGACTCATAGTGACCCTACAGGACAGAGTAGAACTGCCCCATAGAGTTTCCAAGAAGCGCCTGGCAGATTCGAACTGCTAGTGCCCCAATTATTGCCCTCATAAGTCTTATCGTCTGTAATGCTCTTGTTAATTTATTGTTTCTTTTGCCTGTCTCACCAGAATTTAAGTTCCATGAACACGTGTCACTTTTTGTTGTATCCCATTTTTGTCTTCCCCTCATCCCCACATATAGGAAGTGCTCAATAGATATTTTGAGTAATTGCCGAATGCGTGCTCAAGGAGGGATTTCTGGGGTTCCAGAAATAACTGGGTAGAAGATTTGTTTAGGTAACCAGTAAGAGTTCCTGTAACACTAGATTCTATGATTTTGTACATATTATAAGTTCATCACCCATTAGGAAGGAGTCAAGTGGTAATAATTCCTAAACTTAGGCGATGATTTACCTTATATTTAAATAATAATGTGAGTTCCTTTGTATTCATTCATTTACTCATGTGTTCATTGAAGTGAAATTTTTTTGAGTACCTACTATGTGCTGTACATGATGAGCTAGGTGACATGAGAGATAGAGATTTCCTGGGGGAGCTTAGAGTATACTAGTGTTGATGTGACATTTGCACATAAAATATCTAAGGTGAGGTATATTAAACATCATGGGAGAAGGTACAAAAGCCTTTGTGGCTTCCAAAGGAATAATCAAGTTTGACTGGAGAAATTGTGAAATGCTCTCTGAAGGAGTTATGTTTGATCTTTGACTTTAAGGATGGATAATCTTAGCAAGCAGCCTTGAAAGCCAGTGGATGTTCTAGTCAGAGGGAATGTATTCTGAATGTTACAGTTGAAAACTTACAGGTTTTAATAGGATGGAAATGTTTCCTTTCTGGGTAGTATTCATCCCAGCTCAACACTTACCCTGGGAGCCAGCTTGATATAGCTCTAACACAGTGGTTATGTGCACGTGTGTAAATTATTTTAGGCAAATAATTTAACCTTTCTGAAGCTCATCTGTGAAACAATCTTACCTTGCAGGGTGATTGTGAATGTTCATAGTGATAGCATATAAAGCTTCTGGCCTGGCACCTGGTCCCAAGTTAGAGCTAGCTAATATCATTCAGCTTAAACGTAGGTGTCTTAGCCTCAGTTCTCTAGAGGAGCAAAACCAATGAAGTATACATAAAGATACATAGAGAGAGAAATTTTACTTCAAGGAAATTGTTCACACAGTTGCTGAGGCTGGTAAGACCCACATCCATAGGTCAGGCAGCAGGCTGAAGACCTCTGCTGGTTCACGTGGTTGCAGGAGCTGATGAACCCAAAATGTGCAGGTCAGGCAGCAGGCCAGAGACTCCTGCACGCTTGAGTCCCAAGAACTGGAGGTCAGGAGATGAGAAGAGTCCAAGTTGAGAAAGAGAGGGAGCTTTTCCAGAATATCCTTTTATATACCAGAGGCAAGCTGCACCCCCAAGGGGACTCCCCTTTCGACTGATTGGCTGCTCACATCAAATCATAAAATAGAAGGTAATTATATAGTGTCTGCCAAACCACTGAGAATTAGCCTAACCAAGTTGACACATAACATTAACCATCACAGTAGCTAAGGATACCCCCAGGCTTCACTCAGACTTTGCCAGCCAGCAGAGTTAAAACAAGTTTCCAAGGCAGCTTCCGGGATCTGAAGAGTTATAATCTTTGCTGTGGTTCAGTGGAGGGGCACAGACTTAGCAATTGTGGTTTGGGCTGCAGGTGACACTGCCGATGACTCTTCAGTGTAGAAATTCTTATAGAACTCTCGGTTTTAACAGCATGCAAATGAAAGTGACACTTGGTTGCTTGCGGCAGTTAGGAACAAAGAAAACAGTCTTCCACATTATTTGTTTATATTGGGGCACCTCTGATTTCTTCATAATTCTTTCATTGATGTAATTCATTAATTCCTTCAACAAATATTAACTGAGCATCTACTATTTCCAGGCACTATTCTGTGTGCTGAAAGTGAAAAAGACAGACAAGGTCCCTGCTCTCATAATGCTTATATTCTTTTGGGAGGGGTGGGTAAGGTAGACAACAAGTTAAAAAAAAATTCACATGGCAATAAGAGCTATGAAGAAAATAAAACAGGATGCTGTAATAAAGCTGATAGAGATAGCTAATAGGATGAGTAGCCAGGGAATGCCGCTAAGGAGTGATATTTTGAGCCAATTATTGGATATTGTGAAGGAGCCATTCATAGGAAGTCGTGGGGAGAAAGAGTTCTCCAGAGTAAACAGTAGGTTCAAAGGTTCTTAGTGTATCGATTATATCTGACAGTCTAGGAGCCCTGATCATCAAAGACAAAGTTGAGGAGTCGGACTGAGCGGCAGAGGGAGGGAGAGAAAATTCAGAAGCAGGGTGCCAGTCTTGAGCTAGCCAGCACCCTGCAGGCTGGTTCAGCTGGTGCACGTGGCCATAGACCTGTGTGAGCCAATTCAACAGCATAGGTCCTCGTTAGCATAGGGATATATTCCTAAAGTCTATTTTCAGCTGCAGCAGCCAAGGGGGAGTTGCAGGTTCGTGATATTTGACACTGCCCTGCCCATTAAGCAGGGTCCTTACCCATCCACATCAGGGGCCTGAGGACTGGCAGTTTCACTCATTCCACCTAGTCACCCATGACAGGGGTCCAAGAATAAGTGGTGCCTCTCAGATCTTAAGCCAACAGCATTGGGTGCCCAAAGTCCAGCTGCAAAATCCACCCACCTACACACTCTGGGGGACAGGGATATGCTTTCCACCTAGGCACTCAAGGACAGCCATCAGCCCCCTACCTTGCTCAGCACATAACTGCCTATTAAAGTCAGATACCTGTGCCCGTTCCAGTCACCGCTACATAGCCCTGCGTGTCAAGGACTATAGGTGAGAGTCTGCACCATGCACTCGGTTACCAATGACCTGGGCAACTGAACTGAATCCACACAAGAAAAGTAAACAGACTCCTGGGCTCACACACTGAGCAGCAGCTCTAACCACCTGGTCACAGGATGTGAGAGCTTCAGAGACACCAATAACGACAGGGACTCACATGCCCAGCTTATTTGGGCATATCAAAACAAAACAACACAAAAAGCTAGGACATAGTAAGGAATTATGCAATAAATAAATATAATTATTGATGAGTCAGAGACAAAAGCCAATATCAAATCACATAAAGAAGCAGGTCTAGATGGCTCCAGCAAGAGACCAGAATAAAGAAACAGGAAACATTCTGGAGGAAGAGAAGGTCCTGGAATTACCAGAGTTAGAGTTCAAAAGATTAATATACAGAGCTCTTCAGGAGATGGGGCAAAACTCAGACCAAGCCAAGGAACACACAGACAAAGCAATACACGAATTCAGGAAAACAATACAAGAACAGAATGACAAATTTAACAGGCTGCTAGAAACCATAGGGAGACAGCAAATAGAAGTGCAAAAGATTAACAATAAAATTTCAGAATTAGACAACTCAGTAGAAGGCCATAGGAGCAGAATTGATGCAATGAAAGTCAGAATTACTGAGATTGAAGAAAACCCCTTGATACCAATTTATTTGAGGAAAAGTCACATAAAAAAATTTTTTTTTCAATGAAGAAACTCTGAAAATTATGCGGGTTAATATCAAGAGGAAAAACCTACGAGCATTTGGAGTACCAGAATGGGGGTGGGGGGCGCAGATAACAGAAAATGCAGAGAGAATTGTCGAAGATTTGCTGGCAGAAAACTTCCCTGTTGTTGTGAAAGATGAGAAGATATCTATCCAAGAAGCTCATCAAACCCCACACAGGGTAGATCCCAAAAGAAAGTCACCAAGACATAAGCAAACTTGCCAAAAAAAAAAAAAAAAAGATAAAGAGAGAATTTTAAGAGCAGTTAGGGATAAATGAAAAGTCACCTACAAAGGAGAGTCAATAAGACTAAGCTCTGACTACCCAACACAAACCATGCAGGCAAGAAGGCAATGGAGTGACATATATAAAGCCTTTAAGAAAAAAAGTGCCGACCAATTACATATCCAGCAAAACTATCAAATATGATGGCAAAATTAGGGCATTTCCACATAAACAGAAGTTAAGGGAATTTGTAAAAACCAAACCAAAATTATAAGAAATATTAAAGGGAGTCCTCCAGCTAGAGAACCAGCAATATCAAACAACAAGCCAAGACTAGAACACGGGACGGAACTACCAGATATCAACCCAGATATGGAAGTTGCAAAAATAAGTCAAAGCTAAAAGACTAAGAATGGGGAAACAGAGACATTGATAATGTACACAATGACAACATTAAAACAAAAAAGAGGGACTAAATAATGTAGTCATAGAACTTTCATAATAGAAAGGAAGTTAAGGTGATATCAAGAAATAAAATATTGGTTTAAACTTAGAAAAATAGAGGTAAATTTTAAGGTAACCACAAAGGAAACTATTAAATCTACCCATCAAAATAAAAAAACAAGAGAAACATAAAGATTCAGCAAATTCAAAATCAGTGATAATGAAAAAGATGAAAAGAAAATATAAAGGAAAAGCGCTCAGCACAGAAAATTAAGTAGAACAAAGAAGCTGTCAACACCACTGGGCAGCAGGGGGACAATACATCAAAATGACAGCATAAAACTAATGCCTGTCAATAATTACACTGAATGTAAATGGACTAAATGCACCAATAAAGAGAGAGTGACAGTATGAATAAAAAAAAATCCGTCTATATGCTGCCTACAAGAGACACCTGTTAGACTCAAAGATGCAAACAAACGAAAACTCAAAGGATGGAAAAAAAATACATCAAGCAAACAACGAAAAAAGAGCAGGAGTGGCAATATCGATCTCTGACAAAATAGACTTTAAAGCAAAATCTACCATAAGGAATAAGGAAGGACACTATATAATGATTAAAATGTCAAAATACCAGGAGGGCATAACCATAATAAATATATATGTACTCAACGACAGCTACAAAGTACATAAAACAAACTCTAACAGCATTGAAAAGAGAAATAGACAGCTTAACAATAATAGCGGGAGACTTCAACACACCACTTTTGGTGAAGGACAGAACATCTAGAAGGAAACTCAGTAAAGACGCGGAAGATCTGAATGCCACAGTCAACCAGCTTGATCTCATAGACATATACAGAACACTCCACCCAACAGCAGCCAAGTATACTTTCCAGTGCACATGGAACATTCTCCAGAATAGACCACATATTAGGCCATAAAGCAAGCCTTAACAGAATCCAAAACATCAAAATATTACAAAGCATCTTTTCTGACCAGGTACGCAGGGATGGTTCAACATTAGAAAAACAATCAATGTAATCCATCATATACATAAAAGACAAGAACCATATGATCTTATCAATTGATGCAGTAAAGGCATTTGACAATGCCCAACACCCGTTCATGATAAAAACATGAAAATAGGAATAGAAGAGAAATTCGTTAACATACTAAAGGGATTTATACAAAACCAACAGCCAACATTATTCTAAATGGAGAGAGCCTGGAAGCATTCCTCTTGAGAACGGGAACCAGACAAGGATGCCCTTTATCACCGCTCTCATTCAACATCACGCTGGAGGTCTTAGCCAGAGTAATAAGGTTAGAAAAACAAATAAAGGCCATCCAGATTGGTAAGGAAGAAGTAAAAGTATCCCTATTTGCAAAGTGATATGATGTTATATGCAAAAAATCTCAAAGAATCCACGAAAAAACTACTGGAACTAATAGAAGAGTTCAGCAGAGTATCAGGATACAAGATAAACATACAAGAATCAGTTGGATTCCTCTACACCAACAAAGAGAACTTTGAAAAGGAAATCACCAAATCAGTACCATTTACAATAGCCCCCAAGAAGATAAAATACTTAGGAATAAACCTAACCAGAGACGTAAAAGACCTATACAAAGAAAACTACAAGACACTACTGTAAGAAACCAGAAGAGTCCTACGTCAGTGGAAAAACATACCACGCTCGTGGATAAACCGCTTATGGATAGGAAGGCTCAATGTTGTGAAAATGTCAATACTACCCAAAATGATCTGCAATCCTGATCCAATTTCCAAAACAAGATGGAGAAACAATTTATCAACTTTATATGGAAAGGGAAGAGGCCCAGATAAGTAAAGCATTACTGAAGAAGAACAAAGTGGAGGCCTCATATGACCTGATTTTAGAACCTGTTATACTGCCATGGTAGTCAGAACAGCCTGGGACTGGTACAGCAACAGACACAGAGACCAATGGAACAGAATTGAGAACCCAGATGTAAATTCATCCACCTGTGAGCAGCTAATATTTGACAAAGGCCCAAAGCCCGTTAAATGGGGAAAAGACAGTCTCTTTAGCAAATGGTGCTGGCATAACTGGATATCCATTTGCAAAGAAATGAAACAAGACCCACACCACATACCATGTACAAAAACTAACTCAAAATGTACAAAGACCTAAATATAAAATCTAAAACGATAAAGATCGTGGAAGAAAAAATAGGGACAACGCTAGGAGCCCCGATACATGGCATAAACAGAATGCAAACCATAACTAACAATGTACAAACACCAGAAGAGAAACTAGATGACTGGGAGCTCCTAAAAAATCCAACAGCTATGCTCATCAAAAGACTTCACCAAAAGAATAAAAAGAGAACCTACAGACTTGGAAAAAAATTTGGTTACAACATATCCTATCAGGGTCTAATCTCTAAAATCTACAAGATACTGGAACACGTCAACAACAAAAAGACAAATAACCCAATTAAAAAATGGGCAAAGGATATGAACAGACACTTCACCAAAGGAGACATTCGTGTGGCTAACAGATACATGAGGAAATGCTCACGATCATTAGCCACTAGAGAAATGCAAATCAAAACTACAATGAGATACCATCTCACCCCAACAAGGCTAGCATAATCCAAAAACACAAAATAACAAATACTGGAGAGGTTGTGGACAGACTGTAACACTTACGCACTGCTGGTGGGAATGTAAAATGGTACGGCCACTTTGGAAAACAATTTGGTGCTTCTTTCAAAAGCTAGAAATAGAAGTACCAAATGATCCAGCAATCCCACTCCTTAGAATATATCCTAGAGAAAGAAGAGTTGTCGCATGAATAGATATACGCACACCCATGTTCATTACAGCACTGTTCACAATAGCAAAACAGATGGAAGCAACCTAGGTATCCATCAGCAGACAAATGGATAAACAAGTTATGGTACATACACACAATGGAATACTATACAATAATAAAGAACAGTGATGAATCCGTGAAACATTGCACAACATGGATGAATCTGGAGGGCATTATGCCAAGTGAAATTAGTCACAAAAGGACAAATACTGTATGAGACCACTATTATAAGAACTCAAGAAAAGTTTGAGCACAGAAGAAAACATTCTTTGATGGTTACGAGGGTGAGGAGGGAGGGAGAGGGGAATTCACTAACTAGGTAGTAGATAAGAATCATCTTAGGTAAAGGGAAGGACAACACACAATACAGGGGAAGTCAGCACAACTGGACCAAAGCAAAAGCTAAGATGTTTCCTGAAGACAACCAAACACCTTGAGGGACAGAGTAGTAGCGGCAGGGGTCTGGGGACCATGGTTTCAAGGGACATCTAGGTCAATTGGCATAACAAAGTTTATTAAAATATTCTGCATCTCACTTTGATGAGTGGTGTCTGGGGTCTTAAAAGCCTGAGTGGCCATCTAAGATGCATCAATTGGTCCCAGCCCATTTGGAAAAAAAGAGAATGAAGAACACCAAAGACAAGGAAAACATTAGCCCAAGAAACAAAAGACCAAAAAATCAAAACCCATTGCCATAGAGTCCATTCTGACTCATAGTGACCCTATAGGACAGAGTAGAACTGCCCCATATGGTTTCCAAGGAATGCCTGTTGGATTGGAACTGCCAGCCTTTTGATGAGCAGCCATACCTCTCATGTCCACATGAACCAGAGACTCCATCAGCCTGAGATCAGAAGAACTAGATGGCGCCCGGCTACTACCAGTGACCTCCCCGACAGGGAACATAACAGAGAGCCACTGAAGGAGTGGGAGAAAAGTGCAGAACAGAGCTCAAATTCACGGAAACAAACTAGACTTAATGGTCTGACAGAGACTGTAGGAACCTCCAAAACTCTGGCCCCTAGATGCTCTGTTAACCCAGAACTAAAACCATTCCTGAGACCCACTCTTCAGTTAAAGATTAGACTGGAGTATAAAACAAAACGATACTCATGACGAGTGTGCTTTTTAGTTCAATCAGATGCAGGAGACCAAATGGGCAGCTCCTGTCCAGAGGCAGGATGGGAAGGCAGGAAGTGACAGGAACTGGTTGAATGGACATAAGAAACTGGGGATGGAAAGGGGAAGTGTGCTGTCATGCTGTAGGGATTGCAACTAATGTCGCATAACAATATATGTATAAATTTTTGTGTGAGAAATTAACTTGAGCTATAAACTTTCACCTAAAGGACAACAAAAAAAAAATTAACTTAGTAATGTAGTTATTTATATGTAAATAAACAGCATACTTTTGGATAGCCTAATTTAATAAAACCAAATGTTTGTTCACTGTTTAAAATTTTTTATATTTGTTTCATTGTTGTTTTTGAGAATATACACAGCAAAACATCAATTCAGCAGTTTCTACATGTACAATTTAGTGACATTGATTACATTCTTCGAGTTGTACAACCATCCTCACCTTCCTTTTCTGAGTTGTTCCTCCCCAATTAACATAAACTCACTGCCCATTAAGTTTCCTGTCTAATCTTTTGAGTTGCTATTGTCAGTTTGATCCCATATAGATAGATCTTGAAGGAGCATAATGCCCAAGGCAGACATTCTTTACTAGTTCAGCTAAATTGTTATTTGATTGTAAGAAGACTTTAGGGTTTAAGGTTTAAAGATGATCTCAGGTCAGTAGTTTCAGGGGTTGTTTACTTTTTTATGTTTTCCTTTAACAAAATATAACTATAATTATTTTAAGAAAATAAAGTTTTTTTTTTAAGTTATTATGGCATCCCTAAATTTTTTTTGAAGTGGCTGGTATACGAGTGTTATTTGGGTAATAGCTGTATGTGATTTGAGCAGAGTTTGGTTTTGAAAAATGGCAGAAACAGAGATTAGTAGAAATAAGATTGTGGTAAAACTCAGGCATGTTTATGAACTTAAAGTATTTCACTCAATGCGAGTGAATTATCTCTAAAACAAATAAATAGTCTTGGCAGGTAGTAAGCAAGCACAGTATTAATAGAGTCATGTTTTTTCCTTGCCGGAGATTAACTAAAATTTAAGGTTTGAAAGTTAGATTTTATTTGAATCATATGGGGCTCCGATGAGTAGAAGAAAATGCTGATTAAAGTAGATGGTTTTTAGTGTGAACATAGACTACATTAAAGGCAAAAAGGGGCTGAAAGCTGGTTGTTGACCAGACATGGTGGTGAACTGGTGATGGAGATAGGGTTTGGAGAGAGGTTGCAGAAGATGACGTTTTATAACCCTGACCATTAAACCACACTGCCTCCACCTTTTTTGTTGACCCTCACCTTATGTTCCATTGGTCACTCAGATGTCCTTGAAGATGAGAAACCCCCAAAGAAGACCCTTCTTTCCAAAGTTTCACAAGGAAAGAAAAGGAAAGGCTGCAGTGATCCTGGGGGCCCAGCTGATGATGGTCCAGCAAAGAAGAAAGTGGCCAAGGCGACTGCTAAATCCAGACGCCTCAAGGTTATAAAGGATGAAGCCCTCAGTGATGGGGAAGATTTCAGGTGAGATGGCTAAAAAGCTATGGCCAGGTCTTGATAGTTCCGTTCAGAGAGGTGTAGGCAATGGAGCTTGCTCTCTGTGCTTGTCAATGTGCTCCATGGAAAAAAATTAGACCTTTGAATCTTCTAGATAAAGAGCTCAGCCCAGTAAGAGCTGAAAAGATCTTAATGATTCTATAGTTTACCTCCTGAATTTCGCAGATGAGGACAGTGATAGCCTGGAAAAAGTGATTTATTCATGGTTACGCAGCTAGATACTGGCAAAACCAGGCAGAACCCAGGTCTTCTGACTCATGGTCCAATGCTGTTTCTACTACGTAAAGATATTAAAAAAAAAAAAACCCAGTGCCGTCGAGTCGATTCCAACTCATAGCGACCCTATAGGACAGAGTAGAACTGCCCCACAGAGTTTCCAAGGAGCACCTGGCCGATTCAAACTGCCAACCCTTTGGTTAGCAGCTGTAGCATTTAACCACTATGCCACCAGGGTTTCTAGCCACAAAGATATTAGATATATACAAAATACCTGCCATGCCAGCCTTATCTCCCATACTCTCCTTTATCTCATACACTCTATTCCTACCCAGCTGGCCTTCTCATCTTTCACTCAACAGGTTCTCGTACTTCACTACCCCTAAGTTATGCTCATATTGTTCCTTCTACCTGGACTGCTTTCTTCCATCTTAGAAGAGGCAGATCAGAAGCCATCTACTCTACGAAGTCTTCATTGATTTTCCCCACTTTCCTCGTCTGATTTCCTACAGCATCTCTCTAGGGTGCAGCATGCTGTGTCTGCCTTATATTGCCCTTATTCGTGTACATAATATCTATCCCTGCCTGCTACACAGTCAGTCCTCAGAGGGCTGGAGCCATACCTGGCTCATTTTCACGGACCTTGTGGCATCTAGGGCAGAGTATTTTATTTTGCAGAAACTAAGGCAGTGTCGCCGTGAATGAAGATTCATATTAATCTATAGTGAACTATGACTATAAGCTTACTAAGCACTTGATTGGAGCCCCGGTGATGCAGTGGCTAAGAGCTATAGCTGCTAACCGAAAGGTCAGCTGTTTGAATCAACCAGCTGTTCCTTGGAAACCACATGGGGCAGTTCTCCTCTGCCCTATAGGGTCACTTTGAGTCGGAATCAACTCCATGGCAATGGATTTGGTTTTTTGTTTTGGAAGCTCTTGATTACCTGCTTCCTTCCGTGCTTCAAAAATAAGTCCTCACAATCTAACCGAAATCCAGCAACCTCACCAGTCCTGGCATAGGAACATAGCCCAGCAGGGGGCAGCAGGAGAAAGGAACACAGGAAAGCATATCAATTTACCACCGTGCTTCATCTCTTGTCCTTTTCCCAAAACTGCGCAGTGTAATAGTTTCTCGCATATATGGCTTTTCTGGCCTTTGGGTTTATAATTGTGCCAAAAATCATTGAACCACAGCCTGCCCTGAGATTGGTTTATTTTATGTACGTTGCAGAGATTGGACAGTTTACCATGCAAAGAAGGTGGGTAAAACTCTTGTGAGGATTGGTTGATTACTTTGCTAATTAGGTGATGATGGCCTACAGATGGGAATGGTCAGTTCATGGTCTTGGTGGAAGGAGTAGGCTTGTAAAAAGGTCACTTCCACAGAGTAAGGAGGATCTCACTACCAGCAAGAAGAAGCGCATAGAGCAATATGCATCCTTTGGGCCCAGGGTTCCTGTACTGAAAACGTAGATCCAGGACAGGGAGCTGTAACACTGGAGACAATGCGAGGCAGGCACAGCAGCATGAACAGCAGTACAAGTGGCGGAAACCAGGAGACCAGCATGAAATGACTGCAGTGGGCTTCCTGGCCCACGGAACAAGGGGCTGCAGTGGGTTTGCCAACCCACAGAGTGGGAGAGAGCTGAGTCCCTTCAGGCGGAAGGCTTGCTGGCACAGTGGGGTCCCTCCAGGCACTTGTCAACGGATCCAAAGCTCGGCCCAGCAGGACAGAGGCCAGGCCCAGGGGGACTCTGCAGCAGAACACCGACCAGGGTCCAGTGGCAGAAGGCCTGAGTGAAGGGTCTGCCTGTAGACATGGCTGATAAGCAGCTGAGAGCTACCTCAGAAGCCCTCCTGATTAATGAACTGTATCCTGTCCCCTGAGTTGTTGTTACCTCCAAGTTGATCCTGATCCTGAATTGCAGCATGTTGCTTCCCTGATAAACCACATTTAAATCATGGTCAGTGAGTTCTGTGTGGCCATTGCAACAAATTACCGAACCCAGCAGAGAAGTAGTGCCATGGGGAAGACGGCTGGTGTCAGAATTGCAGAATTTGGACAGTGGAGGTATACCTCAGGAATCAGCTTTGTGCTGATCTTGATTCTCCTCCCCCCTCGTGAATTTAGATGGCACTGACGCTACTGCGTTACAGATGGCCTCTGAGCTTCCTGCTTCCCAGTTGCCTCCTCTCACTAGTTAGTTGAATTCTCTCTCTTCAGAACCACGATGCTGCCAAGGAAAGCTCTGGGTCCACCTTCCCCTCTCAACTGAGAGGTGACTGTGGCCAGACCCCGTAGTGTATGAATGTTCTGCTGTGTTTATCCTGAGGAGAAATTTGGTGTTAAGAGAAAGCAGTAGGCTAAAAAGAGCATATATGTATTATAAGAATGGAAGACTGAGGATTGGTTATTTTAAATGTCTCCGTTAAAATCTTAGATAATATTCTCATACCAAAAGCAAATATCAAAGTTTATAAAAGCTAAAAGTAACTTACTGCTGTAAACACATTTTATACATGAATTTTCTGAAATACATTTTTTAGTATACACATTAGCTGCCATTAAGTCTTGTGCCAGTATTTAGCTAGTTATTTATCTATGTAGTTATACCTAGCTAGCTATCCAGGTTGCTGGTATTTATGACATACCTACATATAGTCACATCCTCACTTAACTTGAACTGAGAACTGCCAACTTCTCTATCCTTACATCATATTTCTCAAAGGTGGGAGGGGAAACTTTTTGAATTGGCTCGTAGTAGGATCAGCAAATGTGAATTCTCTTCTTGCTGGCCTCCATCTGCACGTATATATGCACACAGCTTTCACTTCTGGACTTCACATTACTGTTTTTTCTAACGTTTCCCTTACCACTTCCAAGCACAGCTATGTTTTCCTTCACTCAGCTCTGACCAGACCAGACCTGTTGCCGTCGAGTCAATTCTGACTCATAGCGGCCCTATAGGACAGAGTAGAACTGCCTCATCGGGTTTCCAAGGAGCGCCTGGTAGATTCAAATCGCCGACCTTTTGGTTAGCAGCCGTAACTCTTAAACCTGTAGGCCACCAGGGTTTCCAGTTCGCTCAGCTCTAGGTGTAGGTTTATGGAGTTCTTTCTGTTCTGACAGCACACCTAGTATTGCACTGATGCTCAGAGCGCATCTTACTGAGAATCCGAGACCTGTGCTCACGGAGGAAATGAGGCTCAGAGCTCACAAACCATCTTTAAAACATTGCAGCAGATTTAAGAGTAACGTGGAAGGAAGAGTCTTTAAATTCCCTGTAGCTTAAATGAAACCCTAGGTTCTCAGAGCCTTTTTCATCTTCCTTCCTATGACCTTTCCACAGGAACTTCCCAGGTGCCCACAAGAAGGCAAAACATCAAAAGAAAGAGGCTCCCGTTGACGAAGATAGCAGTGAAGGAGAAGTTGAGGACGAAAGTGAAGAGGATTGGGAAGAGGTAGAAGGTAAAACATCTTCCTTTGCTTTCAGAACTGATTTTGTTTGTTTTCTGTTTGATTCTGTTTGGAGTCTTATCAGTTACTGCAATCCCGTTATTTTCTTTTGAAACTAATAAGACCAAAGATAAGGTTGCAGTTTTTTTAGGGACTTAGTTTTAGAAAAATTCATGACGAGGTTAGCAAAGAAGGTTGTATATTCTCTTCCTCTGGTAATAATCAACAGAGTAGACATAGAGAGGCAGTGTGATGCAGTAGAAGGAGCAAGGTTTTGAAGGTAGTCAGACCTGGATTCAGAACTCAACTGTGTGACCTCAAGCAAGTAACTTACCCTCTCTGAGCTTAAGTGTTTTTTTACTAGTAACGTTCAGTGAACATTGAATGCCTGCTGTATGCTGTGCATTATTATAAAAAATATCCTTTATAACTTTTTCTCTTTTTTTTTTTACAATCCAATCAAGGTATAAACCTTGTATTCGGTTGTTTTGTCTCTTTAGTCTCTTTTAATTGAGAGCAGTGTTCCTACCCACCCATTCAGATTTTTTTGCTTTTCATGATCCTGCCTTTTTTGAAGAGTCCTGATCTCTGGTTTTGTAGAATGTCTCATGTTCTGGTTTTATCTGATTATTTTCTCATGTTATTGTTAAACTTATTTCATTATCCCCCGTATCTCTTATAAACTGTAAGTTAAATCCAAAGACTTGATTGGATTTAGATTAAACATTTTTTTGGCAAAAGTACTTCCAGTGATGCTTTGTATTTAATATTGCATCCATTAAGGGGCATTTTTTTTTAATGTCAGATTGAGAGTAGCCCTGAAGGCGCAGTGGTTAAAGTGTTTGACTGTTGACTGAAGGGTCAGTGGTTCGAACCTACCAGCTGCTCCGCAGGAGGAAGATGTGGCAGTCTGCTTCCATAAAGATTTACAGCCTCAGAAACTCTGTGGGGCAGTTTTACTGTGTCCTGTAGGGCCGCTATGAGTTGGAATCGACTCGACAGCTACAGGTTTTATCTCATTTAACCCATAAAACAACCAGTAGAAGTAGTCTTTAGATGAGGAATCTAAGGCATAGAGATACTGAGTTGAATTAGAAACAGACTCTGTTGTCAAGGAGCTGACATTCATGTGTGTATTTTAGTAGACACTTATTCTTTTCCCTAAAACAATAAAAAAGCCAAATGAGAACACTCTCCCAGTCTCTGTATACTAAAATAACACCATAGTTTGCTTTGTATAGTCACGATTGAATACTAAAAACCAAACCCATTGCCGTCGAGTCAATTCCGACTCATAGTAACCCTAGAGGACAGAGTAGAACTGCTCCATAGTGTTTCCAAGGAGCGGCTGGTGGATTTAAACTCTTGATCTTTGGGTTAACAGCCGAACTCTTAACCACTGTACCACCAGGGCTCCAGAGTCATGATTTAGGTGTCTGTTTTTCACCCTGACTTGTAAATTTGTCAATGACAAGGAATGAATCTTTTTCATTTCTTTATCAACCACACTGCCCACAAACACTAGTTGCAATGAGGTAAGTTTCCTGAGCTGGGTCGAATTGTGAACTTCACTAGTAAAAGCACTTTTAAAGAAGTTCTGGGCCTAGAAGTAATGATGCCACAGTGGCAACAAGCTCACTTAATGCCAAGATCTTGTTTCTCTCTGTCATTCCCTACTAAAATGAACCAGGGCTTCTTGGAGAAAAGAGGCTGATCATTCCAAGTCTGGAGAAGGAAAGTACAAGGTGAGCCTGGAATATCTCACTATGTCAGGAAACAAAAATATTCTCAAAAACTAATGTGGCTGTGTCAAAGGACATGGTAGCTAGCTTAAAGGGGCTCCCACTAGCCAAATGGGGTAGATGCTAAAGATTAAACAGCATAGTGGTAACTGATTATAACATACTTAAGTTTTTTTTAAAACCTCCACGTTCATAGTTATATTAAAATAAATGGATAAATACAGTTTTTGAAAGCTCTTCTTTATAGATGAAAGTCAGATGATAAATGTGTATAAAATGACAGAATGGGAAAATTACCACTTTGCAATCCTCAATATAATAATCTTTGTTTCAGTCAAGATCATCAGTGTATGCTAAAACTGTTAAGTAAAAAAGTTATTGGGGACAAGATATTTAGGTTTAACATATCACTCCAAAACCCAGACTGGTTGCTGTCAAGTTGATGCCAGTTCACAGCGATCCTATAGACGGAGTGGAACTGCCTCCTAGGGTTTCCAGGCTGGTGAATTTGAACCGCTGCCCTTTTGGTTACCAGCTGAGCTCTTAACCACTGTGCCAGGAAGTTTCCAACATATCACTCCAGGGAAAAATGTACCCTGACAATGGTGCAGTCTGGAGGCATCACCTTAATCAAGTAATCAAACTTAGCATCACTAATAGAGGGGCAACCTGACATTCAAAACCAAATCTAAACCCATTGCCGTTGAGTCAATTCCGACTCAGTCCGACGCATAGCAACCCTAGAGGACAAAGCAAGACTGCCCCATAGGGTTTCCAAGACTTTAAATCTTTACAGAAACCGACTGTGGATTCGAACCGCTAACCTTTCAGTTAGCAGCCTAGCACTTAACCACTGTGCCATCAGGGCTCCTTAAATGAGGCAAACACACATAAAACACTTAGCCCTGCATCTGATGCGTTGTAGGTACTCCAAACGTGGCAGGAGTAGTGGTCTCTGCACCTGGAATCCATTCCTCACTTCCTTTTTCCCAGCAGAATCTCCATTTTTTTTCAGTATAGTAGCTATTATTCTAATTACTGATTCTTTAAAATTATTATCGATAGAACTTAGTGAACCTGTGCCAGGTGATGGAGGAGAAAATGCAGCCTTCTCTAAATCTGTTCTGCCTGTGAATCCCGTGGAGATAGAGATTGAAACACCGGAGCAGGCTAAAACAAGAGAAAGAAGGTAAGATCAGACACTTGCTTCCATGTTCTTGACACATGTAATGGACAGCAGCTGCTACTCAATGAAGGCTTTTTGAGAAGCTCCTAGGAGACCAGGGGTGAGCATTAGAGTGGTCAGGAACCTAGGTCAAGAGAACCCTGGGTTCACCTTTAGGACTTGAGTGAGAGAAACCTTGTGTCCTGCCTGAGACAGAAGATAGGGAGAGGGAAATCCTCTGCGTTGAATACCTGCTATGTGCCAAAGGCTCTGCAAGTTGTCTACATCTTGCTTAATCTTTAGATCAGTATTACAATGAGGAGCCAGGGGCTCAGAGAGGTTAAGTAACTTTCCAGGAGTCACTCAGCCAGTAAGTGGAGGAGCCAAGATCTAATTCCATGTCAGTCTGACGCAACAGTCATGCTTTTCCAACCCATCACACTACAGGACTTATGGCAGTACCCCGTCATGGTAGGGAGCCCCCATTCTATCACAGGAGCCCCAGTACCTCAGCAGCCTCTGGGGGTTTGAAAATATGGACTTCAACACCTGGTATTAATTGGTTATTGAGTTCTGTGTGGTAAGCTCATTATTAAGCACAGAGGACGGAGATAATAGAATTCATTGAATAAACTTCAGGTTTTCTTGAAGATGCTTGGGACACCAACATGGAAGAAATTTTACACCAGAAGAATATCATACAGATGAGTGTGCATTAATTTAACATAAAGGTAGTAGGTGTCAAGGAGGGAATTAGTAGTCAGAAGGTTAGACAGAAAAGATGTCTTAGAAGAAGGGAGGTCCGAGACATGTTTTTGAGACATGATTTCCTGCTCGTTGAGAGGAGGGCAGTCTGGGTAGAGAATGTTCTGACCTACGGTTTGAAAGTGAGAAGGGGTAAATTGAACGCAGAAAATGGCTGACTTGCAGATTTGCGTGAGTAGCACAGCCTTCCGTAGGAAAGCAAGAAGAGTGATTCACAGGTTGTCACGAGTAAAAGGAATAGACTGGTGGAATGGGATCTGGTTTCAAGTCCCCACTCCATTCTCTGATTTTTCAATATGCATTCCAGTGAAAAGGCGAAAATGGAGTTTGAGACATATCTTCGGAGGGTGATGAAACGCTTCACTAAAGAAGTTCATGAGGACACACACAAGGTAAGAGCAAGGGATCAAGGGCGAGGACATATTTCTCCTTTTTGATGAGGCAGGGTAGTATGGAGTCAGGCCTGCAGTCAGTCGAAGCTAGGTTTTACTTCTGGCTCTGCTACCTACTAAGTGACCTTGGGCATGTCTCTTATTCTGAGCCCTAGTTTCCTTATCCATAAAGTGGAGGTAATAATAGTGCCTACCTCGGAGGATAGCTGTGAGCATTAAGCAAAATATTATATGTGGTAGGACTTAAACAGTACATACTCTTCTGCCATCTCCTCTTGTAACTGTTTAATAACATCAGTACTGATCTCAGCTAAAGTCACAGTGGGTTTTGACTTCAGGATGGTAGTATTGAACATGTATTACTGACCTAGCAAGGTGCTAGGCACTGGGGGATAGAGACATGTATAAAGCTTATTTCCTGCCAGTAAGGAGTTTATGATTTCACAGGTGGAACAAGAAAGACCTCAAAACAGACAAACTCAAGACTGTAAGCTTAGAACAATGAAAGAGAGGAGTTGTGGGTCTGAGTAGCTGAGGAAGGCTCTATTTAGGAGAAAGGACCAGGGCTGGGTCTGGGAGAAAGGACAGCTTCGAGAGATAGGGAGAGGACGGAAAGCTGGGAAGACTGCTGTGGCTGAGTTGTGGAGGGAATGGTGGGATGACCAGCCTGCCTGGCAGTGTGGAGGGCATATGTGTTGGAGACCAGTGGGAAGGGAGGACTTCGATATTCCTTTTGTTGGCAGTGGGAACTAAAGAGGGCAGGGACGAGATGGGAATGTATGGGATGGGTGGAAGAGACATGGGGTCTGCAGCTGCCATGACATCTAAAAGAAAGGAAGAAGCTTCTTTGAAGCTTGAGATTTTACGTTTTTTTTTAAGGGAGTAATTATGTAGAGGTGAAGTGAAAAGCACACAGCCAGGGCAGTGATGAGGCTGGGGAGGGTGGAGCCTCGGGGTTCTTGGGTGGGGTTACATGAGATAGCTATGCACCTTTCACTTCTTGATGGGTGTTGGAGATGAAAGAAGGGGGAGAACTGAGAAGACTGCAAGACTCGAAGCTGAAATGAGGAGAGAAAGGTAGTGTCATTGATTAAAATAGTGAAGCTATGAGTCGGGGAGAAGGGAGATGGATTTTGAAGGGGAAATGATGATGCTATGTTTGAGAGAAGGGAAAGACAGCCAGGTAATCGTTTCAGCAGGTTGGTGAAGGGTGGGGCTGAAGATCAGTGGAGGGGCCAAGGCATGGGGGCAGCAGCAGAGGAGGTTGGGGACAAACACACACAAGTAGAGCAGCATGGTGAGCTCCATACTCCCCACTCCCAGCCGTGACCATGGTCAGCTCTCACTCAGGCTCGCTCACCTATACCACCGCTCGCCTTTGCTCCTGATCTTTTCTGAGCAGATAAATCCCAGACACTGTAGCTTTTCATCCATAAGTTCTTCCATGTGTATCTTTTAAAGGCAAACTTCTTTTAAAAAAAAAAAAAAAAAAACTTCTTTGAAGCTTAGAGATGAGACTTGATTTTTTTTTTTTTTTTAAAGAGAATGAGAGGAGAAAGAATAAAAGACAAAGTCTTGGGAAATGGCTAACAGTGATTTTTACTTTCTCATATGTAGACTACAACTATTTCGTGCCCACAAAATGTCTTTTAATTTGGCAGCAGAAATCTCTGCTAGTTTGAGTGTTTCTTCTGTACCTTCTCCTTTTTTTGCTTTCCTCCTCCTTCCTAGGTTCACCTTCTGTGCCTGCTTGCAAACGGCTTCTATCGAAATCGCATCTGTAACCAGCCAGATCTGCGTGCTATCGGCCTCTCCATCATCCCAACCCGCTTTACCAAAGTGCCGCAGAGAGATGTGGATGTCCATTACCTCTCCAACCTGGTGAAATGGTAAGGCCCTCACCCGGGCCGCAGAGCCCTGATACAGGATTCATGTTTCTCTCAGAGGGTGGATTCGAGTCAGTTCCACGCACATTCCTTGAGGTGAGACTAGGTGGTGGGCAGTGTGCACGGCATTGAAGAGAGAGGAACATCAGGCACAATCCCTGCCCTGGCCGAGCTCCCTGATACACACCAGGTAATTGCAGGGTAGTGTGACGTGTGCTCCAAAAGGTGTTCTGGGGACTACAACCCATGGGGCAGGGCACTTAGCTCGGGGGGCCTGGGAAAGCTCCCCAAGGAGCTAAGGTCTGAGTTATCATCAGTGATGAGTAGGACTTGGCCAGACAGGGTGGGGCTAGTAGAACATAGGCAGGTGTCTCATAGTTCCCTCCCCCTTTGCCCTGACCTCTGACACAAGGCAACACCTTGTTTCTATCCAGGTTTATTGGAACATTTACAGTTAATACAGACCTTTCATACAGTGAGCAAGATGGTCTGCAGACTACATTGGAAAGGAGATTTGCTATTTACTCTGCACGAGATGATGAAGAATTGGTCCACGTAAGTGATGCCTGCTGGCAGCACTACTTTTCTTATTACTGTTAACTAATAATGCCAGACATGTGCCAGACCCCACTCCAGGTGGTTTACATGTATTTCCTGTTCAGTCCTCATAACAATTTTGATAGGTGCTGAGGCTCAAAGAGGCTAAATGGCTTTCCTAAGATCATTCAATTGGTAAGCAGCAGAATCAGGATTGGGACCAGAGTCTGTGAGTCAAAAGCCAGCACTTTTGGCCAGGTATATTGAAGCATTTAATTATTGGTCATATACCCGAGAATTTGTCTCCATTAATAATTTATAAATTGTGTTTGAAAGTCCCAAGGAAATGTTTTTTTCAAATAGGATGCTGAATGGTAATCTCGATAGCTGTTCCCTTGATAGCTGTTCAGAATGTCTTTCCATACCTATAAACTTGAGTGACGACGCTGGTAGGCAGCTTTGCAGTGAGGAGAGTTTAAGACAGTGTTTTATCCCTATATTCAGAAAGGATAAAAAAGAATTGTGGTGGAGTGCTCTTATGTATAGACAAGCTTTAAGCTTTACCACATGCTTAAATATACCCTTACATAAGGCTCTGTCTGAATAAAGCAAAAATAGCAATGGAGATGTGGTTTTATCTCTAGAAACCAAACCAAACCCATTGCCGTTGAGTCGATTCTGACTCATAGTGATCCTGTAGGACAGAGTAGAACTGTCCGACAGGGTTTCCAAGGAGCGGCTGGTGGATTCAAACTGACAACCTTTTGGTTAGCAGCCGAGCTCTTAACCACTGTGCCACCAGGGCTCCTTTTCTCAAGTATTAATCCATATATCCGTATGATTCCCTGTGTACTTAGAGAAGGAGAGTAGACTTTCCATATCTTCACAGACCATCTTTAGTTGCCTTCTTCTAATTTGGCTTTAAAACGTCTCAGATATCTGGCATGGCCACTAATTATAATACTGACACCCAGAGAAAACCCTTGTTAATATTTTAGTATTATCCTGCTACATTTTCTTCCTGTGTGAATGAATAATTTCTTTTATAAGGATCAGCACAAAGCTGGTTCTTACGAGACAGAGGTTAAAGATGTCCCAAATGTCCAACTTTACCAAACTGCTGACCTGCTCCATCATCTCTAACATCAACTACTCCTCCTCCCCTGAGTATTCTTCCTGCTGTCTTTGAGTTTTATAATCCGCTGAAGCGTCTTACAGAACTCATGAACCATATCTCAAGGAAATGGCTCATGCAGTTGTGGAAACTGGCAAGTCCCAAATCCATGGGTCAGGTGTCAGACTGGAGGCTTCTCCCAACCCACATGGCTGCAGGGGCTGATAAGCCCAAACCAGAAGGTCACATGACAGGCTGCTAGCTCATGAGGCAGTGGAAGCTGGAAAATCAGGTCAGACGATAGGCTGCTGCTGGCTGAACGAGCTGTGGAAGCTGACACATCCCAGAATCAGCAGGTCAGATGGCAGGCTGCTGGCTCAGGCTCCAAGAACTGGAGGTCAGATGGTTGCAAACCAGATGCAGGATCCAGAGTGTAAGAGAACTTCCCCAGAGCATTTATATCCACTTGATGCAGACCATACCCTCAAGAAAAATCCCCCTACTTGAGAAAGTGGTGACTTGAGTCAAGCCCTTTAGTGAGGTTAGTGCTGGGGTAAGGGTGGTGACGAGTCACACCCTCTAGTAAGGTGGTGACTCAAGATACATCCCACTTTAATCCCACCTCATGAGCATAGAGGCTAGGATTTATAACACATCATAAAATGGAGGATAATTACATCAGATCACGAAATGGAAGACATCAGATCACAAAACGCAAGGCGGCATGTGATACCAGGAATCATGGCCTAGCCAAGTTGACACATAACCCCAACCGTCACAGGTTCCATACACCTTACTTGCATAGTCCCACTGAGCCACTGCATGTGAGTCACTAAGACTATAGCTGGAAGGGTCCTATTAAGAAATTCATTGCATCGCAGTGTGTATCTGTATACATATGTATTTGTTTGTTTAAGCAAAATCGGGATCATACAGTTCTTAAAGTGAACGATTCAGTAACATTTAGTTCATGCACAATGTTGTGCAGCCACCACCTCTAGCTCTGAAACATCTTCAACATCTTCATCACCCCAAAAGGAAACTACCCATTAAGCAGTGTCTTAGGCTGGATCCTCTAGAGAACCAAAATCAGTGAAGCATGTATATACACATATAGAGAGAGAAAGAGATTTATCTCAAGGAAATGGCTCATATGGTTGTAGAGTCTGGCAAGTCCCAAGTCTGTTTACCAGGCTTCAGGCTGGAGGCTTCTGACTTAAGTAGCTGCAGGGGCTGACAAACCCAAGATTGGCAGGTAAGACGGGAGGCTGCTGGCTTTTAGGCTGCAGAGGTTGACAAATCCCAGGATCGACAGACAATATGGCAGGCCACTGCCTCAAGTTCCAAGAACAGACGATCAGATGATGAGGAGCCAGATGCAGGATCCAGAGCAAGTAAGCGAGCTTTGCCCAAACATCTGGATATATATATTGGATGCAGGCCACATCCCCAAGGAAACTCCCCTTACAACTAACTTACTGGCTGATCACATCAGATCATATTATAGAGGATGACTATGTCATTCATTACATAACTGCAAGCTACATCATTACGTAACTGCCAAACTGCATCGTTAAATAACTACCAAACCACTGAAAATCACGGCCCAGCTAAGCTGACACACAACCTTAACCATCACAAGCAGTTACTTCCCATTCTCCCTTTTCCCCAGCCCATGGCAACCACCACTCTACTTGCTGTCTCTGGATTTACCTGTTTTAGATATTTTCTATAAATGGAATCATACAGTATGTGACCTTTTGTGTCTGGCTTCTTTCACTTAGTGTAATTTTTTCAAGATTCATCTACATCGTAGTATGTATCAGTACTTCATTCCTTTTCATGACCGAATAATATTCCGTTTTACATGTGTGTATATGTATAAACACGATTTGTTTATCCATTCGTCTGTCGATGGACATTTAGATTGTTTACCATTTGACTGTTGTGAATAGTGCTTCTGTAAACTTGCATAAACATGTCTTTGTTTCAGTGCCTGTTTTCAGTTCTCTTGGGTATATACCTAGGAGTGGAATTGTTGGGTCATATGGTAACTGCCAAACTGTTCTCCACAGTGGGGGTACCATTTTACATCCCTACCGCCAATGCGCAAGGGTTCAGATTTCTGCACATCCTTGACAATGCTTATTTTCCAATTTTTTTGTTCTATCCATCCTGTTGGGTGTGAAGTGATATCACGTTATCATTTTCATTTGCTTTTTCCTAAAACTAATGATGTTGAGCACCTTTTCATGTCTTTCTTAGCTATTTGCGTATCTTCGGAGAAATGTCTATTCAAATCCTTTGTGCGTTCTTTAATTAGGTTGTCTTTTTGTTGTTTAGTTGTAAGAGTTCTTAGTATACGTTGGATACTAGACCCTTATCAGATAGATGATTTGCAAGTATTTTCTCCAGTTCTGTAGGTTGTCTTTTTACTTTCCTGATAATGCCCTTTGACGCACAGAAGTTTTTTCATTTTGACAAAGTCCAAAATATCTGTATTTTCTTCCTTGTGCTTGTGGTATTATAGCTAAGAACCCAGTGCCAAATCAAAGGTCATTAAGATTTACTCATGAGTTTTCTTCTAGAAGTTTTATGGTTTCAGCTCTTATATTTAGATCATTGATCCGTTTTGAGGTAATTTTTGTGTACGATGTGAGTGAGGGGTTCAACTTCATTTTTTTTCATGTGTGTATCCAATTGTCCCAGCACCATTTGTTGAAGAGACTATTCTTTTCTCATTGTATTGCCTGGGCATCCTTGTCAAAGATCAGTTAGACATAGATGTATGGGTTTATTTCTGGACTGTTAGTACTCACTGATCTCTACATTTATCCTTAGGCCAGTACCACACTGGTTTTGATTACTGTAGCTTTGCAGTACATAAGTTTTGAAACCAGGAAGTCTGAGGCTTCCAACTTTGTTCTTCTTTGTCAACATTCCTTCGGCTGTTTGGGGCCCTTTGTAGTTACATATGAATTTGAGGATTAGCTTTTCCATTTCTTCAAAAAATGCTGTTAGAATTTTGGTAGGGGTTGCATTGAATCCATAGATTGCTTGAAATAGTATTTCCATCTGGACAGTACTGAGTCTTCCAATCTGTGAACATGGGATGTTTTTCCATTTATTTAAGTCTTTAATTTCTTTCAGCAATGTTTTATAGCTTTCAGTGTACATGTCTTTTACCTCTTTGGTTGAATTTATTCTTGGGTATTCTTTTGGATGCTATCATAAATGAATTTTTTCTTCATTTCTTTTTTATATTGTTCATTGCTGGTATATAGAAATACAACTGATTTTTTGTGTTGGTCTCGTACTCTACAACTTTGCTGAATTTTATTAGCTCTAGTAGTTTTTTTGTGGAGTCTTCAGGATTTTCTGCGTGTAGGATCATATCATCTGCAAATAGAGATTTAGTTTTACTTCATCCAATTTGGATGCCTTTTCTTTCTTTTTCTCACCTAATTGCTGTTGCTTGAATTTTCAGTATGATGCTGAGTAACAGTAGTGAGAGCAGACATCCTTGTCTCATTCCTGAACTCAGGGAGAAAGCTTTCAGCCTTTCACCATTTAGCAGGATCAAAAAAAAAAAAATTTTTTTTTTTTTAGCTGTAGTTTTCCATAAGGGCCTTTATCATGTTGAGGACTTTTCTTTCTGTTCTGAGTTTTCTGGGTGCTTTTATCATGAAAGGGTGCTGGATTTTCTCAAATGCCTAATCTGCATCAGCTGAGATGATCATGTTTTTTTTTTTTTTTCACCCCTTCATTCTATTAATGTGATGTCTTGTATTGACTGATTTTTTTATGTTGAACCATCCTTGCATTCTTAGGGTAAATGCCTTTTAGTCAGGGTGTATGATCCCTTTAGTACATGCTGTTGGGTTTGGTTTGCTACTGTTTTCTTGAGGGTTTTTGCATCTATATTTTTAAGGGCTGTATGTAGTTTTCTTGTGATTTCTCTCTCTGGTTTTTGGTATCAGGATAATACTGGTCTTACAGAATGAGTTAGAAAACATTCTCTTTTATTTTATCTTTTGGAAAAGTTTGAGAAGGATTGATGTTAATTTTTCTTTAAATGTTTCATCCTGGACTTTACTGGGATTTTTCAATTACTGATTCAGTCTCTTTATTTGTTATAGTTCTGTTCAGATTTTCTATTTCTTCTAGAGTCAGATTTGGTAATATGCGTGTTTCTAGGAATTTCTCTATTTCATCTAGGTTGTCTAAGTTGTTGGCATAGGAATCATACAGTTTGTAACCTGATTTTTTTTCCCTCAACAACGTACATGGACAGATTATTTGTTAAAGGTGAGGACCATTATGTCTGGTGGCAGTAGACTGTTTCCAGTGAATTGTCACATTATTTAATTCTCCCTATAGCCCAGTGGGAGCCCTGGTGGTTCAGTCATTGAGCATTTGGCTGCTAACCAAAAGGTTAGCAGCTTGAATCCACCTTGGAAACCCTATAGGGTGGTTCTACTCTGTTTTATAGGGTCGCTATGAGTCAGAATCAACTCAGCTGCTTCGGGCCTTTGGTATAGCCCTATGAGAAAGACACGGCAGGGATTATGATAGATGAAAAAACTCAGGCTTAGAGAAGTCACTCAGCTAGTGATGACTAGCTACTCAGTTATTTGAACTTCTAGAACTGTGCTCCTATGCCATGCTGAGCATGCTGAAACTAGAAATTAATATTGGCACAACACGATCAACTAATCTACAGATGTTATTTGGATTTTCTAGTTTTTTTCACTCATGTTCTTTCTCAGTTCCAGGATCCAACCTGAATACTGTATTACATTTAGTCGTCATATCTCCTTAGTATCTTCTAATCAGTGACAGTTTCTCAGTCTTTGCTTCTCTTTCATAACTTTGGCACTTTTGAAGAGAGAGGTTAGAAATTTTATTGAGTGTCACTCAATTTTGGTTTCTTTGATGTTTTCTCACCCCCGTTTTTAACCCCAGGAAAAACAAGGCAAAAATAATTATTTTTCTCATCACCGCGTGGCTTTTTACAGGACCTGCCTTTCAGTTTCTGGTTTTTACCTCTTTCTCATAAGGGTATTATAAAAATTGATGAGGAATGTGAGGGTCTCGAGATCTGTAAAGGAGATTTTGCTCAAGTACATAATCACTGTTACTGTTATGGGGGCCAGCTCCCCTGATGAGGTTCCTGTCCTTAAAAGTTAATAGAAGTTTTGGAACGGCAGGCTCCAGGTGAGAGATTCAGCGTGAAGAAAACGAAGAACAGGGAACAGATTTGTGTGACCTGATGATAATGGTGTTTTTTACTTTTTCTCCCCAAAATATTTTCTGTTTTATCATTTTGTTTTCATCACAAATGCAACACATGTTGAATCAGGAAAGATAGGTAACCAAAAGAAAAAAGTCCCTTAAATACCTGTAACCCACCTCTAGATTCTTTTCCAAATATTTGTATATGTCTGTATTCATGTTTATATATGGTTTTTCTTACAAAAATGTAATCACATCATACCTTCCTTTAAAAAAACAAAACTTCTTTTAATGCATGGTGAATATTTCCCTATTTTTCAGCAAAGATAAACCTCTGCAGCATTATTTTTAATAATGTTGATGGTTACAGCCTTCTGTGTTTAGATAGCTTGGCTGTTTTCAATTTTTCTGTTATAGACAGGAATTGCAACAAACATCACTGAACTAATTAAATCTTTGATTATTTTCTTAGGATAAATATGTCATTCTTTTTCATCACAGATATTTTTACTGATTCTCCGGGCCCTGCATCTCCTCACCCGACTCGTGGTATCTCTACAGCCAATTCCTCTGAAGTTAGCAGCAGCCAAGGTGAGGCTCCAGGGCTTCCAGAGAAAAGGTCAGGGAGGAGAGAGAAATCATCAAACTTAAAATCAACAACAACAACAAAAAAAAGGTTACTAGAAATTTTGAAGGGAAGTAATTCACAGAGCATAGGTCCTTTCAAGCCTGCCTGCATGTACCCCAGGTTGGGGAGGACTTGAATGGGTGTCTAACAACCTGAGCTCCGTGTGGGGCTTTGCCTCCTGGATGCAGAGTGGCCTGCATGCAGTCTCAGCTCCTTGGCACTTTAGTTTCTGTTCTCTAAAGCGGGTAAGGTGGTACCTGTTGTCCTCATTGGCAGTGTGGGGCAGTGAGGGGTGAAGGACTCTGTGAATGTTGAGATGCTCCAGGAAAAAGGAGTGCTGGCGTTGTCTGAAACCTGATGACCCAAAAGTTGGTTTTAATAATTTCTGTAGTCTTAAAACTACAACTTTATTAAGTCCATAAATATTTGTTTGCAAGATGCATTATGTGCCAGGTGGCTGTTATTATTGCAGGGGAAACCGAGACTCAGTGGTGAAATCATTTCCCTAAATCACAAAACAAGGAAGAGGCAGAATTAGAATTCGAGCCCAGGTTTGTCTGTTTCCAAATCCCAGGTTTTTTCACCTGTGCTACGTTGACAGTTTGAAGAATTACGTCCTGGCTTTACCTAAGGTGCTACAGATTTTAGCTATAACTTTCTTACTCATGTAAAGGACAGCCAGTTGATCACCGTCTGAGTGGGAACATCTTGCATACACTGGTTCTTTTGCCAGTGAGCTAACCCTGTTAGGTTATAGGATCTCTGTCATATCATTAGTAAAAAGAAAAATCTCTTACTCTTTTTAAGGGAAAGAAACCTTCGAAGGAGAGATCCATAGAGGGTCCTGGAGGCGCCTCAGAAACTCCCAGCCACATTCCAGAAAACCAAACCAAGCCAAAGGCCAGAAAAGGAACTAAACAAGAAGAAACCTTTTCTAAGGACACTGGCAATCCAAGTGCCAAAGGGAAGAGAGGCAAGGCAGCCACAGGCAGGAAGAAACAGAGAGCGCCGTCCTCCAGTGAGGAAGAGGGCAAGGGAGGAGAGCAGGAGGAGACCCAGAGAAAACGGCATGGGCGGGGGCGGCGCATGGCCTCCCGAGTGTCTTATAAAGAGGAGAGTGGGAGTGATAAGGCCAGCAGTGACTCTGACTTTGAGCTCTCTGGTGGGGAAGCCCATTCATCTGATGAGGATTCTGACCCTGACCTTCTGAGGCAGAGGCGGGCTCCAGCTCCTAAGAGGACAAAGGCGGCATCCAAGAGCGACTCCCGGACCTCGCGTGGAAGCTGCCCTAATCCCTCAGGCTTTCCAGCAGCATCCTCAAGCTCTTCGAGCAAAAAGAGAGCCAAGAAAGTTCCCCATGGTGGTGAGGAGGTAGAAAGAGAGAAAGCAGCTGGTGTCGACCAGTGGCTAGAGGTGTTCTGTGAGCAGAAGGAAGAGTGGGTGTGTGTAGACTGTGTGCACGGTGTGGTGGGCCAGCCTCTGACCTGTTACAGATACGCCACCAAGCCCATGACCTATGTTGTGGGCATTGACAATGATGGTTGGGTGCGGGACGTCACACAGAGGTACGACCCGGCCTGGATGACGGTGACCCGCAAGTGCCGGGTTGATGCCAAGTGGTGGGCTGAAACCTTGAGGCCATACCAGAGCCCATTTGTGGATAGAGAAAAGAAAGAAGATTTGGAGGTAAGGCCTTGGCTGCCAGAGGCTTTTGAAGACTCAGTCAGGTTATTGAAATTATTCCCATTTGTGAGCACCTCATATATGCCTGGCATGGTGTTGGGTATTTTTAATGTGTTGCCTTGTTATTTATTCAAACACCACTGTAAAGCAGGGGGTATTATTGCCTTAATTTTACCATCAAAAAAATTGAGGTTCTGAAAGATTAACTGGTGTGGTATTTGAACCCAGGTATTTCTGGTTTTGAAGACTGTGTACTTAGAATTATTGCTCAATTAAAAACTTGTAGCTTTGAAATAATTTATGCAAGTGATGTAACTCATACTAAGTGAAAGAAGGAATAACTCATCAATGTAATTATCACCCCCTTCTTCTCCACACGTACAGAACACGCATCTCTGGGAAGGAAGGGTCTTAGGCAATATGTTCAGTCTGTTGAGAAGCCACACTGGGAAGCAGAGACTTCCACAGTGTAACACATATGGTAATGGGTTCTGGATTCAACAACTGACACCAGGAGCGGGGCCGAGCTTTCCGTGTACTATCATTGTGTTGTTGCAGGGAGCTTGGCAGATTGGCAGATTTATTCCTAATCCCTTGTTTTACCCCAAACCTAGATTTAGCATTCCCTGTAGCAGTGCAGTTCCTCCCACACTGAGAGTTTGCCCTGCAAGTGCTTTTGGTTCATTTTATTTAGAAATGATGCTACTGAGGAAAGTGATGTATTTTTCTTCCTTGAAGATCTTTAATGGAACAGGCAGTAACTGCTAGAGCCGGTTAAGGTGTCTAAGGGGGTGGGAGGAGGCTTAGCTGAGGTTGCAGGGAGCCACAGAATGACTTTACTAGAACAGGCAGTAACTGCTAGAGCCGGTTAGGGTGTCTAAGGGGGTGGGAAGAGGCTTAGCTGAAGCTGCAGGGAGCCACAGAATGACTTTACTAGAACAGGCAGTAACTGCTAGAGCCGGTTACGGTGTCTAAGGGGGTGGGAAGAGGCTTAGCTGAAGCTGCAGGGAGCCACAGAATGACTTTACTAGAACAGGCAGTAACTGCTAGAGCCGGTTAGGGTGTCTAAGGGGGTGGGAAGAGGCTTAGCTGAAGCTGCAGGGAGCCACAGAATGACTTTACTAGAACAGGCAGTAACTGCTAGAGCCGGTTAAGGTGTCGAAGGGGGTGGGAGGAGGCTTAGCTGAAGCTGCAGAGAGCCACAGAATGACTGGGTTCTTCACTGCTTTTGTTTTGTCTAAACCCAAACCAAACCTGCTGCTCTTGAGCAGATTCCAATTCATAGCGACCCTATAGGATGGAGTAAAACTGCCCCATAGAGTTTCCAAGGCTGAAATCTTCACGGAAGCAGATTCCACATCTTTCTCCTGGGGAGCAGCTAGTAGGTTGGAACTGTCGACCTTTCAGTTAGCAACTGAGTGCTTTCACCGTTGTGCCGCGAGGGTACCTCGCAGTTTATCTAAAGCCTGCTTAATGCCCAGAACTACAAACGCAGCGTTACAAAGCCCTTGGTATTCGTGAGACCTCTACCCCACCATCCGTTATCAGAGCAAGTCAATCCGAGCATTGTCCACCTCAACCCTCACTTCCTCTCCTAAAGCATATTCAGCATTGTCTGTCTGGCCTTTGCAGTTTCAGACAAAACACCTGGACCAGCCTTTGCCCACTGCCATCGGCACGTACAAGAACCACCCTCTTTATGCCCTGAAGAGGCATCTCCTGAAATACCAGGCCATCTACCCTGAGACAGCTGCAGTCCTCGGATACTGTCGTGGAGAAGCTGTCTACTCCAGGTGAGAGAGGCAGCCCAGGCAGCCTAGTGGGCTTCGTGGTTGCCTGCGATTAGCAGCCTCCATCCCGGACAAAGGGCTGGGTGAGCACGTCTCGTTTGTCCACAGCACCATCAGGGATGAGCTCTAACGTGTGCATGCGCTGTTGCAGGGGAGGGGTGGTGTAATCTAGCGTCAGGACCTGTCTGTATTCAAGAGGGATAAGAATCAAGACTGGCACAAAGCTGATTCCTGTGAGATGGAGGTCAGACATATCTTCACTCTCCAACATTTTCACGATTTCTGACACCAGCCATCGCCCGAGTTGCACCCTCTACTTCTCTGCTGGGTTTGATAATTCATTGCAGTGGCCACACAGAACTCACAGACCATACTCACAATTATGTGGTTTATTAGAGAGGTAACAGGCTACAACTTGGGATCAGGATCAACCTGGAAGTAACAGGATACAGCTCAGGAGACAGGATACAACTTTTCAGTCAGGACAGCTGCCAACTAAGACAGCTCTCAGCTTATTCTTGGCCATGCCTGCAGACAGGTGTCCCTTCTCTTGGCCGTGCCAGCTGACAGGTCCTTCCTGGGCCTCTGCCCTACTTGGGCATGGGTTACAGTTACAGCTCTTTAGCTCCACTGACAAGTGCCTGGAGTCACCCTACACCGCCAGCAAATGTCCTGCCAGAAGGTGCTCAGCTCTGTCTTGCTCCATGGGCCAGCAAGCCCACTGCAGCCACTTTGCACTGGTCGTCTGCTGCTCACTTGTACTGGTACTGTGATTTCTCTGCCTTTGAGCTCTGCTGTGCTTGTTGCCCTTTCTTGCCATCTTATGCTGTCTTCAGTGTTCCAGTATTCTCTTTTGGATCTAGCATGTTCTCAGCACAGGGACTCCAGGTTCAGAAAACACGCTCTGCTCTAGGCTCTACGTCATGCTTGTGAGGTTCCCCCCAACTTCTCTGAAATTGGCCCTTATATTCACATTCAAGGCATGGCCCTCTCAGCTAGTCCATTAACTGACCAGTCCCCTCAGGAGACCATAATCACCCATTTTGCCTGGCAATTGACCAGTTAACGCTAGGTCACTTAATCCTGTTAGGTGGTTTTACACACCTGATTTGCACAGTAAACTAACCAGTTCCTTTGCAAGATTGTGGCCCAGCCAGTCATTTTGGCAGGATTATAAACTCAAGGCCAGAAAGGCCATATATAAGAGAAACCCATTGCACCACAGGGGGGTGTAGAGAAGAGATTCAATCTTTTTTTTTTTTTTAATGATATTTTATTGTGTTTTCAGTGAAGGTTTACACAGCAGTTTATGTTCCCATTCAACAATTTCTACACAAGTTGTTAAGTGACATTGGTTGCATTCATCACAATGCGTGAAGATCTCTGATCTCACAGTAGGTGGGGCCGTGGTTTATGTAGACTATTTGTCCTGTAGACTAGTTTCTTCTTCGAGCCTTTGGTTTCCTTCTTAATCTTCTGCTCTGGACGAGTACAGACCAATAGTTGTATCTTAGATGACCGCTTACAAGCTTTTAAGGCTCCAGACACTACTCATCAAACTAGGATGTATGACATAACCTTATGAATTATATTATGCCAGTTGATGGAGATGTCCCATGAGACTATGGTCCTAATCCTTCAAACCCAGAAACCTAATCCTGCAAGGCATTTGGTTATGCTTAAGTAGTATCGTAACTGTGCCCCCTGTGCTTTATTATATATATGATTGTATGTGCATACAGTCACATAGATATATTTACATATGCATACACCTACATTACACACGTGTACATACCTTTACACATGTATAAGAAGCCCTGGTGGCACAGTGGTTAAATGCTCGGCTGCTGCTAACCAAAAGGCCAGTGGTTCGAATCCACCAGCTGCTCCACGGAAGAAAGATGTGGCAGTCTGCTTTTGTGAAGATTACAGCCTTGGAAACCCTATGGGGCGATTCTCCTCTGTCCTACAGAGTCACTGTGAATCAGAATCAACAGCAATGGGTATACACATATACGCCTGCGTGCAAACATGCATGTATAACCGTATGTGTATCAGTTGCTTCTGATGTTGTTTCAAAACTATATATGCCATAGCAATTACCAGCAGGCCTTTTTTTCTCATGTAGTTTTTAGTGACGTTGTTTATCTTTGTGAAGCTGTGTACACTTCACCCTCATTTGGTGTTACCTTTTCCGTCACCAAAAATAACAAGTGTCCACTATCTAGAGAGTGAATCCCCTCCTCCCACCCCAATCCCTGGTAACCACTAATGAGCATGGGCTTCTGTTTACTTACGCGTTCATGTCATGTGTAAAAGTGAGAACACACAACATTTTTTTTGCATGTGTGATTAACTTATTTCACTCAACTTGATGTTCTCCAGGTTCATTCATGTTCTAAGATGTTTTGGAAATTCATTTTTCTTTATTGCCGAGTACTATTCCATTGTATGTATGTACCGCATTTTACTTATCCATTCATCTCTTGGTGAGCACTTGGCTTCTTTTCATCTTTTAGCTATTGTGGGTAATACCGCAAAGAACATAGGTGTACATATGTCTGTATGTGTCACTGCTGTTAGATCCCTGGAAGAATTGCTGAGTCATATGGCAACTCTGGTGGTGTGGTGGTTAAGAGCTCACTTGCTAACCAAAAGATTGGCAGTTGGAATCCACCAGCCACTCCTTGGAAACCCTACGAGGCAGTTCTGCTTTGTCCTGTAGGGTTGCTATGAGTTGGAATCAACTCAGTGGCAACGAGTTTTGGTATGGCAGCTCTACCTCTGGCTTTTAGAGGAACTGCCAGACTGTTTTCCACAACAGCTGTACCATTTTGCGTTTTCACCGGCAGTGGATGAGGGTTCCAATTCCTCCACGTCCCCTCCAACACTTGGTATTTCCCTTTTTTTTTTTTAATCTTGGCCATCCTTGTGGGAGTGAATTGGCATCTCATTGTGGTTTTGATATACATTCTCTGATGGTTACTGATGTTGAACATCTGTTCATCTGTCTGTTGGCCATTTGAATATCCGAATATGCTCCTTGCTGAAGTGTCTGTTCATGTCCTTTGCCCGGTTTTTGATTAGATTTTGCTTATCTTTTTGTTAAGTTGTAGAAGTTTTCTATATATTTTCAATATTAGACCCTTATCAGTTATATTGTTCCCGAAGGTTTTTTCCCAGTCTGTAGATTGTCTCTTTATTCTTTTGATAAAGTCTTTTTTTTTCAGTTAATTAATTAATTTATTTATTTTTAATTAATTTTTATTAAGCTTCAAGTGAACATTTACCATTCCAATCAGTCTGTCACATGTAGGTTTACATACATCTTACTCCCTTTTCCCACTTGCTCTCCCCCTATTGAGTCAGCTCTTTCAGTCTCTCGTTTCGTGCCAATTTTGCCATCTTCCCTCTCTCTCTATCTTCCTATCCCCCCTCCAGTCAGGAGTTGCCAACACACTCTCAAGTGTCCACCTGATTTAATTAGCTCACTCTTCATCAGCATCTCTCTCCCCCCCGCTGACCAGTCCTTTTCATGCCTGATGAGTTGTCTTCGGGGATGGTTCCTGTCCTGTGCCATCAGAAGTTCTGGGGAGCATTGTCTCTGGGATTCCTCTAGTCGCAGTCATACCATTAGGTATGGTCTTTTTATGAAAATTTGGGGTCTGTATCCCATTGGTCTCCTGCTCCCTCAGGAGTTGTCTGTTATGCTCCCTAACAGGGCAGACATCGATTGTGGCCAGGCACCAACTAGTTCTTCTGGTCTCAGGATAATGTAGGTCTCTGGTTCATGTGGCCCTTTCTGTCTCTTGGGTTCTTAGTTGTCGTGTGACCTTGGTGTTCTTCCTTTGCCTTTGCTCAAGGTAGGTTGAGACCAATTGATGTATCTTAGATGGCCGCTTGTTGGCATTTAGGACCCCAGGCGCCACAATTCAAAGTGGGATGCAGAATGTTTTCATAATAGAATTATTTTGCCCATTGACTTAGAAGTCCCCTGAAACCATGTTCCCCAGACCCCAGCCCCTGCTCCGCTGACCTTTGAAGCTTTCATTTTATCCCGGAAACCTCTTTGCTTTTAGTCCAGTCCAATTAGGCTGACCTTCCTTGTATTGAGTGTTGTCTTTCCCTTCACCCAAAGCAGTTCTTATCTACTGATTGATCAATAAAAAACCCTCTCCCTCCCTCCCCTCTTTGTAACCACAAAAGTATGTGTTCTTCTCCGTTTTTTCTATTTCTCAAGATCTTATAATAGTGGTCTTATACAATATTTGTCCTTTTGCCTCTGACTTATTTCGCTCAGCATAATGCCTTCCAGATTCCTCCATGTTATGAAATATTTCACAGATTCGTCACTGTTCTTTATCGATGCGTAGTATTCCATTGTGTGAATATACCACAATTTATTTACCCATTCATCCGTTGACGGACATCTTGGTTGCTTCCAGCTTTTTGCTATTGTAAACAGAGCTGCAATAAACATGGGTGTGCATATATCTGTTTGATAAAGTCTTTTGATGAACATAAGTATTTAACTTTTATGAGGTCCCAATTATCTGTTTTGTTTTCTGTTGCTCATGTATTCACTGTTGTGTTTGATATTCTATCACTGAAAAAAAAATAGGTCCCAAAGCTTTGCTCTTAAATTTTCTTCCAAGAAATGTATGGTTTTAGATTTATCATTTAGGTCTTTGATTCATTTTGAATGAATAGTTTTTGTGTGTGGTGTGAGGTCTAGACCTTGTTTCATTTTTTGCATGTGAAAATCCAGTTTTGGCAGCACCATTTGTTGAAGAGACTGTTTCTTCCCCGTTGAATGGATTTAGTACCCTTATTGAAAATCAATTGACCACAGATGTTTGGATTTATTTCTGGATTTTCAATTCCATTCCATTGGTCTTTGTATCTATCACGGACCAGGCTGTTTTGATTCCTGTAGCTGTGTAATATGTTTTAAAGTCAGGAAGTGTGAGGCCTCCTACTTTGTTCTTCTTCAAAATTACTTTGGCCATTTGGAGTCTCTTGTCTTTCCATTTAAAATTGAGGATTATCTTTTTCTGTTTCTGTAAAGAATGCTGTTGGAACTTTGATCAGGATTGTGTTGTATATGTAGATTGCTTTAGGTAGTATTGATATTTCGACTTACTAAGTGTTCCAGTCCATGAGTATGGAACATCTTTTCATCCATTTAGGTTTCCTTTGGTCCGTTTCAGCAGTGTTTTATGGTTTTCCGTATATAAGTCTTTCACATCCCTGGGTAAGCTTATTCCTAGATATTTTATTCTCTTAGATGTCATTGTAAATGGAGTTGTTTTCTTAATCAAGAGATTAATTCTTGAAATTAAAACAATGAAGGACTCAAAATCCAGCAGGAAAAAATAAGTTACGAGGGATAAATAAAAAGTAGGACAAATTAGATTTAAAGTAGGACAGTGAGAACTGTGGTGCAATGATACGATGTATGACTTTTGCGTGACCTTTCTAGCCGTGGTCTTGTAACTTCCACCCGAGAGATTGGGCGGAACTGTGTGATAGGGTAATTGTGGCCCTCCAAAGGAATTGATCAGTTTGCCATCCCGCTGGGCTTGAAATAAGCCACCCCAGAGGCAAGAAAGGAGAGGATCCCACCACCATCAAGGAAAAAGAGCCAGCGAGTCCTTTGGACCCTGGATCCCTGTGCTGAGAAGCTCCTAGAACCAAGAGAGCGAGCCGTAACACTGAAGGCAGAGACCCAGCAGCAGGAGATGGTATGGTGGGATTTCTGGCCATGGGGAGAGAAAGCTGAGTGCCTTTGGGCAGAGGCCAAGGGCCAGGCAGAGGCATGCCTGCGAGCGTAGCTGGGAAGAGGCTATCCTGATCGAAGAGCTGTATACTGAGTGTTCCTGAGCCTGAATTGTAACTGTTACTTCCCTAATAAATCCCATAATTGTGAGTATGGTCTGTGAATCTGTGTGGCCATTGCAATGAATTATCGAACCCAGCAGAGAAGTAGAGAGTGCCGTGGGAGGGACGGTTGGTGTCAGAATTGGTAAAGATGGCGGAGAGGAGGCATGTCTGACTCTACCCCATAGAAATCAGCCTTGTGCTGTTGATCTTGATTGTCCTTCCCCTTGTGAAGTTAGAGTAGGTCAGATACCACCCTCATGCCATTTTCATAGAAACACACCTCTCAAAAGATAAAGACCTACAAAGGAAAGAATGCAGAACTTAATAATGAAAGTTAAAAATGAATGGAATAAGAGTAAAAAATGAAATTAAAATTTGTGCAAAATTAAAACTGAGAAGATTTTAATAAAAATATAATTTTAAGGTGAGAAAAAATAAAAATAGAAGCAGGAATTTTAAGGATTTGTAATAGAAAGCAAATAAGAGATTAAAAAAAAAACACTGAAATAGAAGATTAAAAAAATACAGGATATTCTTAATAAATAGGAAAGTAAGGAAAAGAAAGGGGAAAAAGGAAACACAGGGAAACCTGCATCAAACCTCTGACTGGGGACTACTTGTCAGCCCTGGTCAGGCCCCACACCTGTCCACCCCGACCCCTACCTTCTCTGCTGCTGTCTGAAGACTATCACCATGTCGTACCTATTCCTTTGGGTGGTCACAGATGTTTACTGTCCGTGGGATTGTGGAAGTGGAGCTCTGAGCTTTGACAGAGTGAGTGATGCTGTTGGTAAAGAAGCCCTGCCCCCGCACTGAGAGTGTCTGGTTCTCCCCTCAGCCTTGTGAGATAGAAACGAAAAAGCTTATTATCCCTAACTGGTAGAGGAGGATACTGAGGCTTAGGAACATAAAGTGACTTGTTCAGGGTCACCCAGCTAAAAAGTGACACAGACGGGATTGGACCCATGTCCATTGTACTGTGCTGAGATATAGACTGTGGGATCATTTGCAAAGAGCCTGATTTCTGCCCTTGATGGAACCTTGGTGACCTTGCTTGTTGGAGCTCCTCTTTGGACAGCTTAGGGGTTCAAACTAAAAAGATGTGGACATGACCTGTTAAAGAAGGCTCAGTAAGGAAGGTAGTTGAAACTCGGTGGAAAACAGAATTGAACAACTGTGTGTGTGGTGTGATGGATTGCTTTTATATGGCCTTTCTAGCCATGGTCTTGTAACTCCCAAAAGATTTGGGTGGGGTTATGCAAATAAGGTGCTTGTGGCCCACTAAGGGGGTTGGACAGCTTGCTAATAATACAAATAAGGAGCATGGCACGCTTGTGGGGATGGGACCATGCAAATAAGGTGTGTAGAACCGTAAGGGGGATTGGTCAGTTTTGCCATCTCACTAGGCTTAAAATGAGCCATCCCAGAGGCAGAAAGGGGAGACCTCAATACCACCAAGAAGAAGAGATGGGAGCAGAGTGTGTCCTCTTGACCGGAGGTTCCTGCACTGAGAACCTCCTAGACCCAGGAGACAGAGAGCTGCAACGCTGGAGACAGTGCAAGATGGTGAAAAGCGGCGGCAGCAGAATCAGGAGATGGATGTGAGACAGCGCAGTGGGCTTCTCAGCGCATGGAGTAAGGTGGTTACAGTAGGTGTGCTGACCCATGGGGCGAGAGAACCGAGCGCCTTCAGGCCAAGGCTTTCTGGCAGAGGGGGGTGCCCCAGGCACTTATTGGCAGAGCTAAAGAGCTTTGTAATGCGTGAGCAGGGCAGAGGCAAGACCAAGGGTCACAGAGAAGCCCCCCTGCAGGTACAGCTGAGAAGAGCCTGTCCTGATGGAAGAACTGTATCCCGAGTCATTCCTGATCCTGAACTGTAACCTGTTAAAAAAAAAGTTACTTCCCTAAAAAACCCCATAACTCTGAGTATGGTCTGTGAATTCTGTGTGGCCACTGCAACGAATTTTTGAACCCAGCAGAGAAGTAGAGAGTGCCATGGGAGGGACAGCTGGGGTCAGAATTGGTAAAAAAACATTGGAGGATGGAGGTATGTCTGACCTCCACTTCATAGGAATCAGCCTTAAGCTGTTTGATGCTAATAATGACTCTTCTCCTCACCCCCATTAAGTTAGAGGACCTCTTGCACCACTGTGCCATTTTTACAGTGGGGTGGCTCTTAGCCTTGGAAGGACAGTGAAGCCAGAGGATCCTCCCCGTAGTCACAGGCTGCCACGAATTATTTGGCTGTTCCATTTGCATGAGTCTTGATTCCATGATAGTTTATTCGCTCATTGTAGCTAGTTTCTATGTAATCTTCTTTGGAGTTCACGCCCCCTTTCTCTGGCCCTCACAGCAGGCCCTCACTCTGTGTGGGCCTAGGACAGCAGAGGAGAGGAAAGCTTAGGAAGGGGAGGAGGGGCAAAGGCAAGCCATAAAGCTGCAGATAAAATAACTTCAGTTAGCCTAGGAATTGTAAGTGGACAGAGACACCCCCCTGCAAAAAAAGACAGGAAGTCACAGTTAGAGGTGGTGTGCCCGACCCAGATCCTCTGGCTGCCTTAGGAGTAGGGCCTGCTCCAGGCCATGAGGCAGAGCCTGGGAAGTCAGCAGGACTGAGCTTCCTTTGCTTACAGGGTCATGAGGTACCTTGGTTCTGCAGATGCCTGTGCAGAACGTCCCATCAGGTAGGGCATGAACTGAGTTTGTCCTTTGTCTCCCCATGTTGTCTCCTGTAGGGACTGTGTGCACACCCTGCACTCCAAGGACACATGGCTGAAACAGGCGAGAGTGGTGAGGCTGGGAGAAGTACCCTACAAGGTAAACAGAGTTGGGGGTACCTGGGAGCTCTGGACTAAAGCTGAGTGGAAGAGCGGAGTGGGGTGGGGGGAGGATGACTAAGGAGCTGCCAAGCAGATACACAGGACAGGAATCCAGAAATGCCCGACTTTGCTGGCTTGAGGAATATTTGAGGAGGAGACAAGCATTTAAATTGACTTATTAACAAGGGATTTGTAAGGGATGGAGTTCCCAGAGTATGCAAGAAATCTAGGCCAAAAATCAGCCCTCAGACTCCTGTTGGGTGCACAAAGACCCTGTAGATTGGAACTGCATTGTATAGACTCACTCACCAATCATAATTACCCCTTTTCTTTGATAATTCATCAATCATTTTGCATAGGTATGATCTTAATGGGGTTCCAGCAACCATAGGCTTTGGCATATGATGCCTATCTTACAGATGGAGAAGCAGGAGCGCAGAAAGGGGAAGTGACTTGTCCAAGGCCTTACAGTCAGTAAGATGGCAGAGGCAGGCAAGAATCACAGGCCCTGCCTCATTCCAGGGTTCTCTCCCTCACAATCTGCTGTTGCACTCTGTTATGTCACCTGTGCATGAGAGACAGGACCTCAGGACAGGTAATCCCAGATTTACAGCATATTCGAGTTACAGTGAACTGCACTTCATGACTATCTGGTGTTTTTTTGTTTTGTTTTCCCTTGTACATCTTATCGTTAGTAATATGTACTACATACAGTGTTGCAGCATGTAATCTGCTGACGTTATTGTTTTCAGATGTTTGCCTGTAGATGGTCAAAGATCGGATTTATAAAGATACTGATAATAAAAGGCAATAATAATGAAAAATAAAAAAAAAAAAAGAGGTGTTTGACTTACATCAGGACCAACTTAAGATGAAGTCGTCTGAACAGAACCCTGTCCTAAGTCGGGGATTACTTGTACAGTGTCGTAACAGGCTGTCACAGCTCAGCTAAACCAGAGAAATACAGTGGCTGCCACAGGGGGCGCATTTACTTTTATTTGTCCGATCCCCAGGAGGACCCTTTTGAAGTTGCAAAGCCCTGAGGGCCTGGGTGGAGAGGGGGGAAGCCCCCATTAGTGGGAAGTGGCTGCAGGAATGTGTAGCCGTTCTCTTCCAGAGCAGCTGAAGTACATTATGCTACCTTCTGGGACCCCTCACCTCTGTTTTACGTTCTGTATCATCTAAAAAAAAAAAAAAAATTTTTTTTTTTATCATCTAACTAGTCTCTTCATCCTAGAATACCACTGCCCAATAGAAATAGAAATGTGAACTACAAACACGAGCTCCGTATGTGAGTTTAAATTTTTAACTAGCCATGTTAAAAAGAAGTAAAAAGAACAGCTGAAATTTTAACACTTAAATATATTCAAATATATCTAAAAATTATTTCAACATGTAATAAGTGTTTTTAAATGTTAATGAGGTGTTTTACATTCATTTTTTTTCATATTAAGTCTTTAAAATCCGGTGTGTATTTGATACTTTTAATCCATCCCAGTTCGGATTAGCCATATTTCAAGTGTTCAGTAAGCCACATTGGACTGGTGGCTGTTATATTAGGACAATTCTAGAATAACCCTGGGGGCAATGGTGCTTCATTGGTAGCATTTTCACCTTCCATGTAGGAGACCTGGGGTCAAGTCCCAGCTCCTGGACCTCATGTGCAGCCACAACCCACCCACCTGTCAGTGGAGGCTTCCATATTGCTATGATGCTGAACAGGTTTCAGCAGAGCTTCCAGAGTACGATGGACTAGGAAGAAAGGCCTGGCAATATACTTCCAAAAATCAGCCTATGGAAACCCTATGGATCAGAACAAAATTTCCAATTCTCATGGAATCCAGACTTTCCTGCACCATTGAGGATGGATGAACCCCCAGAACTGCACCCACTCCTCACTTATCAACATGGTTAGGTTCCAAAGATAAAGTCATTATATGAAATCAGTGTTGTGTAAAAATGGAGGATGACTACATCATTACATAACTGCCAAACCACTGAGAATCCTGGCCCAACCAAGTTGACACATAACCTTAACCATCACAGCCAGTGTTACTCTTGCCTTGCACCTCAGCGTTAGTTTTTACTGCCAGACGTACTATCCAAGATAGTTGGATAGTAGATTTTTTACTATTGTTGTAAACGTGAAATGTAGAATAACAAGATAGTCGACAAATGAGAAACAGGCGTATTGCCCTGAAATAATCTTTAAACCTTAAGCTAATATCCTCTGAAGTCTTCTTAAAACTAAATAGTTTAGCTTAATTAGTAAACGTCTGCCTTCAGCATCGTGCTCTTTTTTAAAAACTATACGGGATCAGGATGACAACGGCAACTCCAAAGGTTAGGTTGGGAATTTAGGGGGCAGTGAGTTCATGTTAATGGGGGACGGACAATTTAGAAAAGGAGGGTGAGAATGGTTGCATAATTTGAAGAATGTCATCAGTGTCACTGAATTGTACATGTAGGAATTGTTGAATTGGTGTGTGTTTTGCTATGTATATTCTAAACAACAACAACTATGGATCACGATGGTCCGATCCATAACTGAACACGGGGATGGTGCAGGACCTGAGGCAGTGTTTCCTTTCATTGTGCATGGGGTCTCCATGAGTCAGGGGCCACAACAGCAGAATAATCCCAGAATCCTCAAACCCACCCCTTACTCCTGATGCTCACTGTCCCAGCTCCTGCCTCGTTCTCTCTTGCTTAGATTACAGCCACAGCCTCCTGTTCGGTCCTTACCTCTGGTCTCACCCACTTTAATCCATTCCCTACATCACAGTCACAGGGATTTTTCTGACACAAAAAACTATGTGACACTCGCCCGTTTAGCCTGCTCTTACCTCCACTCCAGCTTCCCATTGCCTTCAGGCTAAAATGCCACTTTTTCAACATGGCATACAAGACCCGTGATGCTCTGATGTCTGCCTCCTCTCCAGCAGTGTCCCTCCGCATAAGCCCCATTCTCCATAGCAGACTACTTCTGAAGTCCCCGGGTACTTCTGTGTTTGCTCATGAGTCCCTTCAGCCCCACATGCCCTTTTCCCTCAACCCTGTTCACCTGACCACCCCCTCGGTGCCCTTTAAGACTCAGCTCAGACGTTTACCCGTTCTGAGCAGCCTTTCTTGACCTCTTTCCTCCACAGGGCTGAGTGAGGGGCCCTGCCTCTGAGCTCCCACTACAGCCTTTCTTCCCCCTGTCGAAACGCTCTCCACACGGAGGTTACAGTTATCTTTTTCCCTGTAGGAGCCTGAGCTCCTTAGGAGTAAACATGACTGCTTCCCTGTCACCAGTGACTGGTAGCATGGCACCAGTAGAACAAAGGTGTCGTGATCTGTAATGCATGCTGAACAGTGCTGGGTGAATGGCTTCCTCAGAAAGGGACTGCTGGACCCCAGGGCCCCCTGGAATGATGGGGATGATGTGCCCAGAGACCGTGGCAGGAGTGGGCACAAGAGCAGGGGTCGGCAAACAACAGATGGCAGGCCACATCCAACCTGGGTCTTGTTTCTGAGGGCCCTTCGTCTCAGAATGCTTTTTATAAAGGGTTGTAAAAAAAAAAAAATACTCTGAGACAAAGGCCATATATGACTCTTCACAGAAAAAGTTTGCTGACCTCTGCACCAGAGGAAGCTAGTGTGCCCAGCCCAGGAGCCAATCCTTAGCCCTACCCAGCACCACACCTCCCTGCAAAAGTTATGCAACCTTCTCCTCCTTGCCAATCCTCCACACTTTCATCCCTTAACTCCTCAGAGGAAATCTTGGTATTGGCCACTAGACATCTGCCAGGGAGCCTTTTGGGGGCCCTAAAGCGTCAGTGCGTTCCAGGATGCAGGAGGCAGCATAGAGCAAGGCAATAGTTAAGACACAGGCTGGACAGCCAGCCAGCTACCTTTAAATCCTGGCTTTTCTAATTTACTAGCCACGGGAGATACAGTAAGTGACTTCATCCCTGAGTCTCTATTTCACTATCAAGAATGAAAGTAGAGAAAATAGTACAGTGGTTAAAAGTACATACTGTGGAGCTGAACTTCCTGGGTTTAGATACTGGTTTTGCCCCTTATGAGCTGTGCAGCTTTAATCGTTTAAACCTCCTAGGTTCCTCATCTGGCAAATGGAATGGTAATAGGGCCTACCTCCTAGGTTTGTTACAGAGATTAAATAAGTTAATACATTTAAAGCACTGAGAACAGTGCCTGGGGCAGGGTGAACACTGTACATGTGAGTTAACACCAGTAGTAGTAGTTAGGAGTTGTTGCCATTGTTGTAAAAGGGGATTAAAAAGCGCACCAATCTCAGAGGCATGTTTTGAGAATTAAATGAGGGAACAGGTATAAAGCCCTGAGCAGAGCGCCTTGTATGTACCAAGCACTCAAGAAATGGTAGCTGTGTGGTATAAACTGTGGCTGTTCCCTCTGGTGTAGATGGTGAAAGGCTATTCCAACCGGGCCCGGAAAGCCCGTCTGGCTGAGCCCCAGCTGCAGGATTACAATGACCTGGCCCTGTTTGGCCGCTGGCAGACAGAGGAGTACCAGCCCCCAGTGGCTGTGGACGGAAAGGTAAGGGCAGCACTCAGCAGGACCAGGACAGGCTCCTTCATCCTCCAGCTGGCCAAATCGTGGTATGTCCCCCTCTGCAGGTGCCTCGGAATGAGTTTGGGAATGTTTACCTCTTCCTGCCCAGCATGATGCCTGTCGGCTGTGTCCAGCTGAACCTGCCCAACCTGCACCGCGTGGCCCGCAAGCTGGACATTGACTGTGTGCAGGCCATCACGGGCTTCGACTTCCACGGAGGCTATTCCCACCCCGTGTGCGTGAGGGGCCTCCAGTGGAGGCGAAAGGAGGGAGGAGGAGGTTATGGAGGTGGGAGGTGGAAAGTCGATGTGGGCTGGTGAGGTTGAGGCCCAGGGCTTTCATTTTCAAGTTTTTACACTGGATTTGCAGAATCAACCTTAACACCTTACCAATCCCGGCGGCAAAGCCAGTGAAGCCAGCATCCTATTAATGCTGGATTAAAACAGTTCTCTGGCAGTGGTCACAGCATCCTTCTGGTTTATGCTCTGTTCTGCTGTGCAGTTGGGGGGTGGGAGCCTCATCCCAACGCTCAGGCACAGCTGGGGAAGAAGCTGCTGGTCTAGTTGCCCTTGCCCTTCCTTCTGCAGGGGTGGTATCTTACTAGGTGCCAGCCGGCATTGTGGACTGGCTGACCCAGGAAGTCCTTAAGAGCCTCAGTGTTGAGGAGTGCCCACTGTCCTCTGCAAAGGGAGGCAGTGAGGCAGACTCGGGGAAGATGGCCCATGTTTTGTCCCCTCAGAACTGACGGGTACATCGTCTGCGAGGAATACAAAGAAGTGCTCCTGGACGCCTGGGAAAAGGAACAGGCACTCATAGAAAAGAAGGAGAAAGAGGTGAGCAGCCTGGCAAGGGGCCAACTTGGGGGCACTGAGGTAGAGACAGCACATAGCTCTCAGGTCTTCTCCCCTCCCTGGGCCTCACCTGCACCATGTGTAAGAAGGGGAGAGGGTAGTTGAGCTTTAAAGCTCGTTCCAGCTCTCTTCGTGAAGGCACCCTAGGGGGCCAGCACTGTATATAACAGGGTCCTGCCTGCTCCTCAGAATCCACTATCAGGCTCTTGATCTGCGTAGCTCTGGGGACCGCTGCCCCTGCCACCAAAACCACCATCTGTCTGGAAGGGAATTGCCCATAGTCCAGGTTCTGGATGACCTCATCTCCTAAAACTTCAGTCAGTAACAATCAAAAGAAAGGAGCCCCAGCTGCACGTAACGGTTAAGCACTTGGTTGCTAACCAAAAGGTTGGCAATTCAGATCCTCCAGCGGCTTCTCAGGAGAAAGACCTGGCAGTCTGCTCCCATAAGATGACAGCCTAGCAAATCCTATAGGCAGTTCTGCTCTGTCACATGGAGTCGCTGTGAGTTGGAAATCAACCTTGACAGCACCCAACAACACATCAACGGTTGTGGTTCAGTGGTAGAATTTTCCTCTTCCATGTGGGAGCCCGGGGTTCTGTTTCCAGCCCGTGCAGCTCATACATAGCCACCACCTGTCAGTGGAGGCTTGTGCATTGCTATGATGCAGAACAGGTTTTAGGGGAGCTTCGAGACTAAGACACTAGGAAGAAAGGCCTGGCAATCCACCTCTGAAAATTAGCCAACAAACCTCTATGGATCACTATGACTTGATCCATAACCAATCATGGGGACAGACTGGGTAGCGTTTTTTTTTTTTTTCCCATTGTGTAAAGAGTCACCATGAGTTGGGGGTCAATTCAATGGCAGCAAACAACAGCAACAGTTAAGGAGATGTTTCTGGTTTTGGTGGTTTTATAAAGTATCACTATAATGAGACCACTTCTTAGAAAAGGTCGGCTTGGAATCCGCCAGGTGCTCCTTAGAAACTCTATGGGGCAGTTCTACTCTGTCCTATAGGGCCGCTGTGAGTCGGAATCGACTTGACGGCACTGGGGCAGGTTCTTAGAAAAGGAGACTTGGAGTGATGGAGAAACTTATTTTTTAACCTAAAATTTTATATATATTTTTACATTCGTATTCACACGTTCCATCTAGATATTTATTTTTCCTGAAAATATCAGTGCTTCCTTAACATTTTATGCTCTCCACCCTTTTCTGACCTGCAGAAAAAGGAGAAACGGGCTCTAGGGAACTGGAAGCTGCTGGCCAAAGGACTGCTTATCAGAGAGAGGCTGAAGCTTCGCTATGGGGCCAAGGTCAGTGCAGGCCTTTGTAAAGAAAGCAAGCCAGAGTCACTTTCCTGGGGTTCCAGCTCAGAAATGGTCAGGTCCTGGATAACTATGGCACAACACCATAGTCCCTGTGTCTCCAGGGGAAGGCACTCCTGGAGTCAGGCCTCTGCTGGCTCTTCTAGCACCCAGCCCTGCCCAGACATCCACTTTCCAACCTATCTGCACAAGTACCTGCTGTGGTCTGATCTGTGCTAACCGCCCACCCAGGAGGCACAATGTCCTGCCTTGTCTGTCTCAAGGTCCAGATAGATGCAAATGCGTTTTTTGCATCCATAGAGATGGTCATGTGGTTGTCCTCCTTTCTTCTGTTGATGTGTATTACGTTGATTTTCTAATGTTGACCACTCTCTGCTTTTCCTGCAATAAATCCTACTTGGTCATGGTGTATAACTCTTTTAATATGCTGTTGGATTCTGTTCAGTAGTGTTTTGTTGGTTTTTGCATCTATAAGGGATATTGGCCTGTGGTTTTCTTGTGGTGTCTTGTTTTGGTATCAGGGTTATGTTTGCTTCATAGGATAAATTAGGGAGTATTCCTTCCTTCTGCATGTTTTGGAAGAGTTTATAATAGGATTGCTGTCAGTTCTCTAAATGCTTGGGGGAATTCCCCAGTGAAGCCATCTGGTCCAGGACTTTTTTGTTGGGAGGTTTTTTTTTAATCACTGATTCAGTCTCTTCAGTTGTTACGCACCTGTTGACACTTTCTATTTCCTCTTGAGCCAGTTTGAGTAGGTTGTGTGCATGTAAGAGTTTGTTCATTTCATCTAGCTTATCCATTTTGTTGCTGTATAGTTGGTCAAATACTCGGTCATAATTGTCTTATTTCTGTTGGGTCGGTTGTAATGTCTCCACTTTCATTTCTTTTTTTGGCTATTTGCATCTTTTCTCTTTTTTCCTTGTCAGTCTAGCTAAAGGTTTGCCAATTTCAAAGAACCAATTTCTGGTTTTGTTAATTGTTTTTTTTCTGGTTTTGATTTTATTTCCTCTCTGATCTTTTTTATTTCCTTTCTTCTGGTAGGTTTAGGCTTAGTTTGCCCCTCTCTTTCTAGTTCCTGAAGTTGTCAAGTTAAGCTGTGGATTTGAGATCTTCTTTTTTCATGTAGGCATTTATGGCTAATGTTTCCCTCCACGTACTGCTTTCACTGCATCCCATAAGCTTTAATATGTTGTGCTTTCATTTTCTTTTGACTCTCTAAGAAATTTCTCTTTTGATTTCTGCCTTGACCCACTGGTAGTTGATATGTTGTTTAATTTGTGTATTTTCCGGTTTGTTGTTGTTGTTGTTGTTGTTTCTGATTTCTAGCCTCACTCTGTTGTGGTCAGAGAAAATATTTTGTATGATTTCAATCTTTTTAAGTTTATTGAGGAGACGAGCTTTATGACCTAACACATGGTCTAGCCCAGAGAATGATCCATGTGCACTGGGGGAGTAGAATGTATATTGTGCTGTTGTTGGGTCAGGTGTTCTATACATGCCTGTTAAGTCTAGTTGGTTTACAGTGTTATTCGGGTCCTGTTTCCTTGGTGATTTTCTTTCTAGATGTTATGTCCAATATTGAAAGTGGTGTGCTGAAGTCTACAACTATTATTGAAGTGCTGTCTATTTTCCCTGTAATTCCGTCAGTGTTTGCTTTATATATTTAGGTGCTCCGGTGTTGACTGCACATATATTTATGATTGTTAAATCTTCTAAATGAATTGACCCTTTCATTGTTATTTAATATCCGTCTTTATCTCTTCTAACAGATTTTGTCTTAAAGTGTACTTTGTCTGATACTAAGATTGCCACTCAAGCTCTCTTTTGGTTATTATTTGCATGGAATATTTTTTCCCATCCTTTCCCTTTCAACTTGTGTCATTGGGTTTAAGACGTGTCTCTTGTAAAAGCATATAGTTGGATCATTTTTTTTTTTTAATCCATTCTTCCACTCTCTGCCTTTTGATTAGCGTATTTAGTCTATTCATTCGCTGTAATTACCAGTAAGAAGTGGCTCACTTCTGCAGTTTTGTTGTTTTTTGTTTGTCTGAAGCCTTTTTTGTCTGTTTTCTATGACTGCTTTCTTTTGTTTTGTTGGTATATTGGAGTGAGCCATTTTGGTTCCCTTCTCCTTTTGTGTTTTTTTTTTTAAGATATTTTCTTAGTGGTTATCATGAATATTAAATTTAACAGCTTATAACATCCTAGGGTAAGTTTTTAACAACTTTAGTAACATACAAGAAATTCCATACATACACCATCCTCCCCATTTTGTTATCACTAATTATGTGTTTATATTTCCTGTGCCCTGTTAATATAATTTTATCCTTGCTTTTTATACATTTATTATTAAAAATCATGAAGGACAAAATAATTAGAATTATCAAACATGAATAGCTTATTAATAGCTCCTATTCTTTTTTGGGGGGTGGGGGTTTAATCTTGTCCAGGAACCTTGGTGGCACGGTGGTTAAGAGCTGGGCTGCTAACCAAGAGGTCAGCAGTTTGAATCCACCAGCCATACCTTGGAAACCCTAGGGGGCAGTTCTGTTCTGTCCTGTAGGTTTGCTATGAGTCGAAATCAACTCGATGGCAGTGGGTTTGGTTTTGGTTTATTCTTCTTGTCCATGCAATTCCCTTTATTAGGTTTTTTTTTTTTTTAAATATATGGCTTCGAATTGCTTTCTAGTATCTTTTCCCTTGCATCTACAGAACTCCCCTTAGTATTTTTTGTGGGGCCAGCCTGGTGGATATGAACTGTCTCAGCTTCTGTGTTATCTGGGAACGTTTCAGTTTCACCCTCATTGTTGAAGGACGGTTTCACTGGGTATAGTATTCTTGGTTGACAGTGTATCATTCTGTTGCCTTCTGGCTTCCAGTGTTTGAGGATAAATTGGTATTTAATCTTATTTGGGATCCTTTTATGTGACTGTTTGCTTCTCTCTCACTGCTTTCAGGAGTCTCTCTTTATCCTTACTTTTTGGGTGCCTGACTATGATGTTTCTTGATGTGGATCTCTTTTGGTTTATCCTGCTCGGGGTTCTTTGAGCTTCTTGGATTTGTAGATTCATATCCTTTGTCAGATTGGGAAATTTCCTGTCATTATTTCTTCAAATATTCTATCTATCCTTTTCTCTCTCATCACCCTCCAAAATTCCCATGTTGTATATATTAGATCTCTTGTTGTCCCATAATTCCAGTAAATTGTGCCCAGCCTTCTTCAGCCTCTGTTCTTGTTGCTTTTCAGTGTCTGCAAGTTTAACTGTCTTATTCTCTTCTTCAGTATTCTTCTTTCTGCCTGATTAAATCTGTTGTTAAATCCTTCCATTGTGTGTTTCTTTCCAGTTATTGTCCCTTGCAGGTGCAATATTTTTGTTTGGTTTCTTTTTATCTTTTTTTTCAGAGCCTGGTTTTGTTCTTGCATTGCTTTCCTTATTTCTTTTAGAACTTTGTGTTTTCCCTTAACTCCTCAATTATGTTTAATGTTGTTGTACTATATTCTTCCATTCTTTGAATTAATTGGTCTTCCATAGATGTGCTTTCACTCTATAGCATATTTTTGCTCAAAACTGGGGTAACAAATGCAAAGCACCAGTCACACTTATCTCCTAGATTTGAGTACAAGCTGCCCCAACGTCTTTGCACTCCCCCACGCTCAGCTTACAGCAGGCTCTCCAGGACCTGTTTAAATGAGCCCTGATCTGAGGAAGACATAGAAGGAGCCACGTTGAGTAGGAAGCAATACTTGCAAGTGCTGATGTGGAGAACTAGGAAGTCTTGCCTCTTCCCACCAATGCCTGTGTTTCACCAGAGCCACACCACTCAGGCTTGACTGGTAGCTGAGTCAAGTACTGTGAGCTGTTGTGCCTCTTGACAGCACTCCCCGCTGTCTCTTCACTGACACGTGCCCTATGTTTCCCCTCCCCTGTCTCCCACTTCTACAGAGTGAGGCAGTAGCTCTCCACACAGATGCAGGAGGAGGCGGGCTTTCTTCTGATGAAGAGGAGGGGACCAGCTCCCAAGCAGAAGCAGCCAGGATCTTGGCTGCCTCTTGGCCCCAAAACCGAGAAACTGAAGACCAGAAGCAGAAGTGCTCTAAGAAGACCAGAAGGGGAAAGAAAGAGGCAGCTTCTCATCTGTTTCCATTTGAGAAGCTGTGATGCTAGAGTTTACCTTCTCATGTGTTCCACCACTGCAGGCCTCAGCCTGCCCTTGGGGGGTGCCCAGGCACCTCAGAGCAGTGGCTTTTCTGCTGAGAAGGAAACAGAAGCAGCATGCACTACAGACACTGGCCGGAGGACAGAAGGGTCACACTGAAGTTACGCTGCAGTTTGGTCTGGCCCCGGTCTTCTTGGATTCACCCAGGATAGGACTTTGAAAGCTTTTTGCTACCAAGCCCTAGCCTTTGAGCTATGAGAAACTTCTCCAGGAGATACTCTCCTGCCACCTCAGCCTTATTCTTCCCATCTTTGGAAATATGGGTCAGCTCTTTTATAGACACCACTGGGGACTTGAGATGATGGTCACTGAGGAACACAGTGGTCCTTTCTTCCAGTTAAATCCTTCAACTGTCAGTGTGCTCATGCCTCTCTTTCAGACTTTCTCTGAAGACCACTTATTTCTCCCCTGAATCAGGTTCACTAATACTGCCTAATGCTGCCTCTTGTCACATGAGAGAGCGCAGAGGAGTGCAGACCATCTCGGGTTGTGATGGTGGTGGGACCTACTTTTCGAAGTTACACTTTGTGGCTGCAGAAGACTAGAACTAAGAGCTAAAATCAGGAAAGAAAAACTAATTGAGAATCAAAGAAATGTTAATAAAAGTAGACCAATGTTAAACTAGATGTAATTCATTCCTGGATAAATTTACAAAGCTATATGCCACTGTAGATACTCAGAGAAACAAGTTTTATAATATTTTGAGAAAAAAATAAAGCATTTATCTAAAAAGACTCAATTCTACATTTTCTTTGAGATTTTGTCAGTTAAGAACACCCAAATAACGTAACAATTTGTACACATGTTGAGACTACATTAGAAATCAGATAGTGATGTCCTATAGGCTCATCATTACATAGATGGAATTTTTTTTTTTCTGTTGAAAACAGAAGATACTACGTAATCTTTGACGGGAGCCACTAAAAATCTGAGGAAGTTTTATCCCAGGGAAACAAAACCTTTGGGGTGTGACTCATGCAGCAAGAGCCTGGCTGGAACACTCTTGTTGAGAAACACACTGGTGTTGCTATGGGAACTGAAGTCTCACACTTCCTGTACCAATACCCATGCTCTCCTAGAGGTGAGCCGACTTGTTTTTTGGTGCTTTGAGTCAAGGGTATAGTCCTGTGTCTGGAGAAGTAGTTCATTCAAGCAGATGCCAGCTACTAGGAGGTATTCTGGAAATGCAATAAAACATTAGGTTTTGAGAAATATAAAAGTGGGTTTGGGAAAGTTATCTCACCTGTTTCAATTTTAACAAAAATAAGTACTCAAATTGCTAGCTTCAGGGTGGACAATGAGGCATTTCATGGGCTTTATCTGAGACAGAAGGACATTGTCCCAATTTTAGATGAGGAAACGGGCTTGGTGGTCATTTGCCCAATGTCACACATCCAATCAGTGGCAGACTTGGGACCTGGACTCAGGTCTTTGTGTTGACCCAAAGCCCATGATGCCCTTTGTACTGTTTCATGCTGCTGCCCCATTCCGTGTCTTCTGGCACATTCTGAAGATGAGTGAAGTATGAGTCACTGACTAAATCAAGCCAAAGCTAAGTAGGCGTTGGCATGTAAGGCTTCTAAGTGCTAGGAATATTGAGTTGCCCTTTTTTAAAAAAAAAAAAAGTTGAAGAACAATGGCCACTAGCCACTAAAAACAATTTAGAACCCAGTGGGTTCTTAAAATTCATAGTTAAGTTCTGTGACTAAAGTCTCTGAGATAGAAATTTCAGAAAGAATGAAAATAAAAGGATAATGGCAAGTTTCTATACCAAAAGATACTTAAAATTTTATTTTGAATTTTTATCAAAAATACAAAGGTAATACAAATTTCATGGTGATTTTTCAAAAGCTCCAGGTTTTTCTTTACATTATTTTGCTCTTTGAGAACAGTTTTTAAATTGTAATTTAAAATCTGTATCAGGGAAAACTATACAAACCTCAAATCCCAAGAGCTTTCATCTTGTTATACTGTCTTAAAGGCTCTGTTAAGAGCTTAGGTGGCACTGCTCGTTCAATAAGCAGTAGCGGATACTAGTTCAGTACTTAAACCCAGAAAAGTCATCTGTGGGGCTGGCTGTTTCTTTTTAACATGAAGAATCTAGAGCACAGATACCCCAGGACAACAGAATATTCGGTCACCAGTTTCAGAAATTCTGACCCCTTTTTCAGCTATCAAATACTTATTTAAAAAAGCGAACACTCCCAGCGAAGGCAAAACAGTTCCTGAATATTGGGAAAAAAGATGCACAAAGAATCTCTTAAGACATCAAGGTTACAACACACTTTAAAAGGGTATAAGAGTAGTTGGGAAATTTAGAGATTATATAAATTAAGCATGGGTGGATCTTACTTGGGAGGAGATTAAGGAGACAAGAACCTCCCAGAGCAGCCTCCTGAGGCCCAGATGCCAATGTCGGCACTCTGCGATGAAGGAACAGGCCAGACGTGGGCATTGTACAGCCAGCCTGCAGCCTGAGTCTTGACTTTGGTTGACTGGGGGCCACCATGTAGGAGCCCACCTGATATAAAGCGTCCAACCTTTTAATGACTGACTAAAAACTCAAAACTATTTTTAAGTGGGCCGTTCATGACACCAGAGGATGAAAGGAAATGCTTTTCTCCATCCGGTAGAGATTCCCCATCTCATCCCAGGGTAAAAAGAAATCCTTGCCTAACGCTTGTTTCAAAAGCTTCTTAAAGCTTCCCAAATAACCCAGAGTAGTGACAGAGGTGACTTTTTATTTTTACCAGCTAAGCCATAACCCAATTTGACACGGTCCTGTGCTCTGAATTAACTTCAGCTGATAGGTTAAAGGGTGTTTTTCTGTAACAGTCTGAAATGTTAATCATTCAGGAGTTTGTTCATTTTGTTTTTTAAATCTTATTTCAAAAAATTCCCTCAGGGTAGGAAAGTACACAAGAGATTACTCATCATAGCAAAGAAAAGCTTATAAACAGGACTTTTTGGAGATCCTATACACTAAAAGGAAACCCTGGTGGCATAGTGGTTGAGAGCTACAGCTGCTAACCAAAAGGTCGGCAGTTTGAATCCATCAGACGCTCCTTGGAAACTGGGGCAGTTCTCCTAGGGTCGCTAGGAGTTGGAATCAACTCGACAGCAACGGGTTTTTTTTTTTTTTAATACACTAAAAAGATTCCGCCAAACCATAAGAAAAACCAAACCCGTTGCCATCGAGTTGATCCTGACCCCTAGCAACCCTGTAGGACAGAGTAGAACTGCCCCATAGGGTTTCCAAGGAGCGCCTGGGGGATTCGAACTGCCGACCTTTTGGTTAGCAGCTGTAGCACTTAACCTCTACATCACCAAGGTTTCCTAAAATACGTATAAAGCCCAATAAATTTTTAATTTTTTCTCATCATGACATCTTCGAGTGTTTTTTGTTTGTTTTAAAGTATCAAACCAAGTTCTACCCAAACACTCGGTTTTTGGTGCACTGGCATTGCTGGGCAAGTGCTTTGTCTTGGTAATCCAGTAGTGCTTAGCAATAACTAAAGGTCACCCTTTAAGGCCATAGATAGGTTTGATGGTTGTGGCAGCATCCTGACACTATAGTCTTCAATGACGGGAAGAAGCAAGTGATGAGGCTGAGCCCTTTATCAGCAGGTCTCTGTGGAGTGTCACTGCTTCGTCACCTCACACAGATGAGCCGAGTGAAACAAGTTCAGCCGGCCACACACACCAGGTTACAACAGAAGGGAAGGGAACAAAAGGAGAATGCTTGTTACACTGCTAGATGTAAGCTGCCTTCTGCCCACCAAAGCTGCTTATTGGCAAGAGAAGGGGTGGAGAAGACGTTAGCTGATGAACACCAAATCCTAGCACGTGCGTGTTGCCAAGTCAGGCACCTTGAAGAGTGGAGGGAAAGTGGGGTCAAAAACCGACCTGGACTCATGCTGGGTCAGTGGGAGGGGGAGGTGGTGGCTTGGGTCAGGCAGGTGCCAGGCCTGTTTCACTCCAGCTTTTTGGCCGGCACTCGTGTCCGAGCAATGATGATGGGCACCAATGCCAAGCAGCCGATGAAGAGGGCCCACAGGGGCCGGTAGAAGAGCCACCCAGCAGCCACAGTCAACAAGGTCAGTGAGGTGGCCATGCAGAAGGCAAAGGCTTTCAGGCCAATGTTGACCAGGTCTCGGAAGACAGGAAACCAGTCCACTGTGGGAAAGGAAAGGCACTGAGATGAGGAGGCCACCATACTTTGCATCTCAGAGCAGGTGGTTCCCTTCCTAGAAAAGGGTCGGTCCTTGATGCCATGTGAATAAGGAGAGGGAAGGGTCAGAGTGGTGGAACGCCAGTAACCCTATACTGAGAGCCAAAGTCCAGAGGAGGGCCCTCTGTTTATTGCATTTTCACGAAGAAGCTTGTGTATGGAGCCCTCTAAGGATGTCTATTTGGGCTGCTCAGCCATCCCTGGAGGTGTTGGTTCATTCGAGCACCAAGTTGTGACTAAGTATCTATGTGTCCAGCTCTGGGCAGGGCTGAGGAAAACAGATTAGCCAAAGTCTTGGTCCTGCCTCATGATCTCACAGACTATTGGCCCAGCTAAATTCACCTGGAATTACTCTGTTCTTGGCCTGCCTGGCCTCTCCAGGTTGGCCTGGCAGCAGCAGATGCCCCCTGGGGCAATCTCCAGCCAGGTCCTAGGAGGCCCCAGGGCTTTGGTTCCACTGGGTTTGCAGAGCAGCCCTGGTACTCCATCATGACTACAGGAGGCCCCTGCAGGCTGCCTCTGGGCCTCATCCTAGTATTCAAAAGTGAGTAGCAGCCCTACTTAGCCCTTATCACAAGTGAGTTCATGTTCATTAGCATTGCCTATGTGTCTGGCACTATGGGCATCATGTCATCAAGCCCTAATGCCTACCCTACAACGTAGGTGTTATTTTTAACCCTGTTTTACCCACAAGGTCACTGAGGCTCAGGGAATTAAGAGACTTGCCCAAAGTCCTACAGCTAGAAAGTGCCAGAACCAGGATTTACACTCAAAACTGCCTGGGTGCAGAGCCTGAGCGCTTAGCCATTGCTCTAAAATGTAAACCTTGAGAGGACAGGGACCCTGTCTGACCTGTTCACTGCTTTGTCCCCAGGATCTAGATCACTGTCTCACACACAGCAGGCACTATTAGTTGAATGCATGAATGAATGAATGAATGAGTAGATGAATGAATGCTTCTGTGTTGCAGCTTCCTGGATCTTTCTACCTGCATTATGTACCCCCTATGCTCTACTGTCTGCCCTGAGTCAAGTGTTGGCATTCTAGGTGTGGAGGGGACCAGAGGGCCACAGAGAATGAAAGGAGAGTCCTCTGAGAGGGGCTTCAACCGCTTCATCTTGGATACATGGGAACTGAGGGAGGCTCCAAGAGGCGGAGTGGCCTGCTCAAGGTCACACAGCCAAGAGGGGCTTAGTTCAAGGGTTTTGTTTAAAATTCTGATCTCTCTCTAGTGGTGCCAAACATGTGGCCAGTTTTCCTGAGCACAGTTCAGCCATCCAGAATAAGCCTCAGAGGAAGCATCCTTCCTCTCCCTGGGCCTCATTTTCCCTCCTGTAAGATGAGGGAGGTGGCCCTCCCAGCTCTGACCATCTGGGCTTTACTGCAGCCACCTCTCTCCCCAGCTTGCAAGTAGCAAATTGGGGAGAGGTTTCTGTCGGGGCCCAGGAGGCTGGGCAGAATCATCTGACTAGATGGGGAAACGCACTGGGGTAGAGGCTCGGGTGGCAAGTCCCCTGAGACACCCCATCATCCTGGCTCAACACTGAGCCCAGCACTTACCCCGGGGCTCAGAGCCTGAACCACACTGGGTCACCTGGGCTCCGATTAGGCTCCCTGGCTCCAGCTTCAGGCCAAGTGAGCAGCCCACCAAACTCCCCTGAGCTCCAGACTTCCTGGCTGCCCCAAATCTGGCCCAGATTTGGGGGTGAGGAAGGAAGCATAACAGTTTTTGAGTGTTCCCTATTTGCCAAACATTTGACAAAACTCTGCAAGTTAGGTGTGAAGTAACTGAAGTGGAGACGGGAAAAGGACTGACCCGAGTACCCACAGCTCCACAGGCACAGACTGCAAGTGCAGATCTGGCTCACTCCCAGGCTGCCCGGCCTCCTCCCGTGGCTATTTGATTACTTGTGGAATGAAGACATGAGCAAGTGACAGCCAGTGAACAGGTGGATGAGTGGGCCAGACCCTCATATCATGAGCACTAGACCCGCCTCCTCTGAGTCTGACATCCACCCTGCCCTCACCCCCTGCAAGCACACGGTAGGCACTCCATCTTGGCCCTTGTGCCTGCCTTCCTCTGCTCATTCATCCCAAAGCTACAGAGCAGGGAGCACTCTATCAGCTGGAGAGGCTGACAGATGACGATGTGATAAGCACAGTGGAAAGCACTCAGGGCTGCAACAGGTAAGGTGGGGCCCCGCAGCCCCCAGCCCTGTCTCTGCACCTACCCAGGGTATAGAGGATCCGGGTCATGAGGTTGAGGCCCATAAACATGGCCATCCAGCCAGTAGCCCGCAGGCCCCAGGTCTTCAAGGAGTTGCTCTTTTGTTCTCTATGAAACACCTCCTGCAGGACGAGGGGGAGACAGGGTGGTCACGACTCTGAGGAGGTCACCAGCCTACCCAGTTGGTAGGGGTAGGTGCTGAGGGAGCTGTGCCAACCCAGAAGCTGTTGGCCATCTCTGAACAGATCAGAGATAGGGCAAACCTCCCACCCCAGAACTAGCTCTCAGCCCACCTGGCACAGCACAGGGCAAAGCACAAGAGAGGTTTGTGGAAGGTATAAGCCCTCCTCAGGCAGATCCCACCCCCTTCAAATACCTCAGCCCACTGTCTCACCTGTAATGAACTTGACCCTCCTTCACACTGCATCGGTACCTCTATGGGGCCATTTAGGGCCATCCCTGAAGAGCTGGTGGTGTCTGAGTGTTTGCATGCCAGGCACTGTGCAGAATACTTCGTGTATGCTATCAGATTTACTCTCAGAACATGGCTTCTGGGACACCTCATTCTCCTTGTTTCCCTCCTACTTCTCAGGCTGCATCTTCTCAGTCTCCACTGCCATTCCTTCTCTTCTTGCTGTCCCCTCAACGCTAAAATTCTTCAGGTGCTTTCTTTTCCTTTCTCAGCCTACACTCTACCCATGTAATACCATCCAGTGTCTCTCAAATGTGCAGCTGTAGCTCAGGCACCTCTTCTGGCTTCACACATTGCCTACTGGACATGTCCCCTTGATGTCCTGGCACATCCGGCACTGACATGTGAGCCTCCACCCCAACTGATTTCTCTCTGTCCTCCCCATCTCAGCAAATGGTACAAGTAGCCACCTGCTCAAGCCAAAACCTGGCTGTCTCATTTGACTTGCTCCCCTCCTGCCACCTCCTATCCAATCCATCAGCAGGTCCTGTCAACTCCACAGCCACATTTTCCCAAATCTTCTCTCTCCACTATCAACCCCCTAATCTAAGCCATCACCGTCTCTCACTGGCCTCTCTCCTTCTACCCGTCACCCCAACGAGGTCACCTGCCAGGGCCCTATTGCCCTGCCCTTACAGCCTGCCCCCCAGCCCCACTGGCTGCTTGTCCTGAGGCCAGGTCAGGTGTCTTCTTGCCTTTGGGCCTTTCCACAGCTCCCTCTGCCTAGAACTCATATGCCCCCAGTTGTGCCCAGCTGGCTCCAACATATTCTTCCCATCTCTGCTTAAATGCCAGTTCTTCAGAGAGACTTCCTGATGCTCTGATCTAAGTCAGGCACCCGTGTCATAATCTATAACGATAACGATAATAGCTAACATTTATCATTTATTATCAGTTGCTGTCTTCAGTGGTTTATAAATATTACTTTATGTAATCCTCAAAATAACTTCACAAGGTAGGCGCACTTAACCCCATTTTACAAATGAAGAAACTGAAGTTCTGACAGGATAAGTAACTTGCCCGGGGTCTCACTTCAAGCAGTTAACTAAACTCTACATTCCCGAGGGCGGACCATGTCTGCTCTCTGCACTGTCCCTGGAGCTCAATAAACACTTGTTGAATGAATGCATGAATAATCCTCACAACAACCAAGTAAAGTAAGGATGATAACAATAATAATAAGCAAATAAATAAATGTTTCCATCTGACAGATGAGGAAACAGTCTTAGAGAGGATGAAAGCCAGGCGCAGGGAGGCAGAGCCAGGGCCTGCACGAGGGCCTGTGTCCAACACCTGTTCTATAGCCACTATCCGCTCCTCCTTCCTGGGACTACAACCCAGGCATCCTGACTTGCAGAGTCTGGGGTTTCTTCTCGGTGCCCCCAGGCTGCCTCCTTGGCTCCGGGGCTTCTGTCTGTGCTTGGCAGAGACCCTAGACCCTGTGGGGGATGGGAGCAGTGGGGGGGCTATAAGGGGATGAGTTGGGGCTACTAAGCAGCCAGAGGTGCAGGGTAATCAGGAGCCAGCCTATCTGCACTGCCAGCCCTGCCCCCTGGGGAGGTATCTAAGCCAGGAGCCCCACCCATTCCTCTCTCATGGGGCACCTCTGAGACCTAGGTCCCCCTCTGCCTGCAGCGGGTAGAAGCCTGGGGCTGAGCAAGAGCCTTGGGAGAGAACAAGGTCTTGACAGGGTCTACTAATTGTAGAAAGCCCCCAGGGGGCCCACAGAGCTGGGTGGAAAGGGTGACTCATGGTATGGCCTACCAGGTTGGGAAGTAGCAGCTCTACCCCGAGGTTGGTGACTAGGCTCCTGGGCAACATCCTGACCACACTCTGCCCTGGCCAGGTACAAGGAGTGGTTGTGGCCCAGCTCCACCATGGGGCTGTGAGGCTAGAGGGGGAAAGGTGACAGCGGAGGGCCTAATATAGGGACAAAGGGTCACAGCTAATCCCTGACACCTGCCCACCGCCTTTACCATTTCTAGCCCTCCTGACGAAAAGCCCCACAATCCATTTCAGGGCCAGCACAGAACGTTCCACCAATGGTACACTGTGTTCCTCAACAATGTGAAAACTCTATTCCGTTAAAGAGAAGGATTTCCTGCCTAAAGAACAGAGACCAACTATGAAAGCACAAAATTGAACTGATCACCTTATCTTTCCACCCCTTCTCTGAGGACTTGGGTGAGGCATGACCTTTCCCATTTTACAGGTGGGAGAAAGAAGGCCAAAAAGCTCTGGGGGCCACTGTCTGAGGGTACTGGTCCTGGGGTGCCCCAGCTCTAAACCCTCACTGCCTTCCTGAGGCTCTTGAGGAAGTGCACACCTCTGCCTGCCACGCCCACCTCACCTCCCGCACCCACTCCCCAAAAGATGCACTCCTCCCTGCCTGACTGGGCCCTTCTCCTTGCCTGAACTGACCTGACTCTTCCAGGATCCCCTTTTTCTCATCATCTGGGTCTCAGCAAAAATGTCACTCCTCAGAGATGCATTTCTCACCCAGCATCACAGCCTATTTCCTTTATTGTCCGTTTATCGCAGAGGACCTGCTCTTCCCTTCACCACACTTGACACAACCTGCCCTTCTTACTAGCTTTTCCATTCATCTGTCCCACACGACTGAAGCCTGCGGCGAGGTCTGCTTTGCTCGCCATTCTTTCCTCAGTGCCCAGCAGGCTGGCACACAGCAGGAGCTGATCGTTCCTTCTATTTGTTTTTCTTGCCTCACTGCACTGGCTATTTCCTCTAGCAGGGGAGCTTGTTACATAACGGTTGCAGGAAAGGAAGGAGGGAGGGCCCATCTGTCTCCCCATCACACAGGCAGGGCAGCAGCAACTCACCTCTGCTGAGAAGTCCCCGTGGTGCAGGAGAAGCAAGGTGTCCCCAGACTTGGTGGAGTATGGGACTAGCTGGTCACCCCGCTGCCGGGCAACCACAGTGACCTGGTCAGAGAAATTAATGTCAGAGCTGAGGGGGGTGATCAGAGGCTAGGCACGTATTGAGACCCTCCTTTCCACATTTCCCAGAAATCCCTTTGGGGACTGTGTGCCGCTAGGGAAGTGAATAAAGAGAACCGAGCGTCACCCCTGCCTGGGGCTTCTCTCTCCACATGCCTACCTAGGGGTACACCAAGCCCAGGACGGCCAGCTGAGCTGTTTCATCCAAAGCCCCAGGGAGAACCACAAGCAAAGCAGGAACTGGGGTGGGACTACGCATGACAGCGTCAGGAATGCAAGACCAGGTATTTATAGGTCAAAAATTGGGGGCTGGGAGAGCAGGGGCTAGGCTGATTGGAAGAAGGGCTCTCTTAGGTATAGTTATGAAATCCTTCTAGAACTGCAGGGGTCCACGGACGGGCTGCACGGGACATGAACCTCTGAAATGGCTCCAAAGCATGCACATATGGATTTTTCTAGAGAAGGCTCCAACAAAGCATTCTCAAGATTCTTCAAGGAGCCTGTGCCCGCCAGAATGTGATAAGCCCTGACTCGGAGTCTGCCCCGCAGAAGCCAGCTTACCACATGAGCAGGACCCAGATCGGGGTCATCGCCACTCAGTCCTGCGTAGGAAAATGAGACACGCAGGTCTCCCACCTGCAGGGTGGAAAAGAAGTGAGACAAGTGGATCAGAAGCTGCTGTCCTGGGTCCATGGGTCCTGGGCCGATGATGACATCGAGCCCACCAGGCACCTCATGCCCCTTTCACACCTCCACACCTTTGCCCAGGCTATTCCATCCCTAGAACTCTTCCTCTCCCCTCCTTCAGCCTCCCACCTGGGAAAGTGTAGCTATGGAATCAACCGAGTCAAATCAGAGCCTCAAACAGGCTTCTGACTTTTATGTGTTGTCCATAGGGACAATGTTTTACGGCCCCAGTGTTAGCCAGACTGTCCAGGCCTGCCATATACCTCTGGATACTTAGGGTTCTCACTGTGGTAGAAAAAGTCTCCCCGGCGGATGATGTCCACGTGGGGGTCCTCCAGCTTGGACAGGCTCAGTGGCTTGAAGTTGTCGACTTTGTCAATGAGGCCTAAGAGGAGCAGGGTGGTGAGAAATAAGGTGAATCTCTGAACCCCTCAGCCTTACAGCTGGCCTCACCTCCTATCCCTTCCACCACCCCCACACACATACCTCACACCCCAGCCAGGCCTGTGACTTACCTGCCGAGAGGAAAAACCTGCCAATTTGGACAAAGGGGGCTGTGGCCGTGAATGACTCCACCGCCATCGCACTGTGGGACAGAGGGATCTGTCAGTGAAGTGAGGTGTCAGGGTGAGAGCTGTGTGGGTCCCCGTGGGGTGTGCTGGGCAGGGGCCCTACCAGGCAGCTCCAGAGTGTCCCCACCAGACCAGACATGGCAGGCACTTTGTCCCACCCCCAGGGGCTTCTGTCCCCCCTCCCCGGGTTGAGCAGTGCCCTCTGTCTCCTGTCCCCCAGAATTTCATACCCTCTTGCCTCAGCTTGCCAGCCTGTCCTGCTGTACCCACTTCCCACCCCTCAGAGCCTCCTCCCAGCCCCGGGAGCATCTGCACCCTGCTGTGTGGTATCCAGGACCCTGTCACACAGCCCTGCCCATTGCTGCCCACAGCCCGGACTCCAGCCATGCCCAGCGCTGTTCCCGCTTCACCACCTCCATGCCCATTCCTTCCTTTGAGTGCCCCCTCCCAGGTAACCTCCCTCTGTGGAAATCTTCAGAAGCCCAGATCCAAGGCCACTGCCTCCTGAAAGCCCTTCCTGATGGTCCTCCCACCCTCCTGGCCTCTGGCTGTGACAAAATGCCTCCCTGGCTCAGTATGTACAGGCCTTGTACTCATGCCTCCTTTGAGGGGAGCTCGTGGGCCAGGGGAGTCCCCTTCCCGTGAACAGGTCCTGGCCTAAAAACTATGTTCCGCATTTTCATCAACTCACCAGGCAGAATTAACTCAACCTCGTTACTCAGATGAGGCAACTGAGGCTGTAGGCCTGCCCGGGGACAGGCGAGGCTGCTCTTAGGCCTAGGGGCCCAGCTCTCACCTGGGGTTTTTGTGCCCAATCTCCCGGTCGAAGTTTTTGCTGCTGACAATTTCCGACTTCCATTCGGTATCTGCACAGGGAGAGGCAATGACTCAAGCCATGGTAAGAGCGGACACGTGTCTGAGGCTCACTGACCCCAGGTCCCCATGCCCTAGCCACCACCACTCACAGGGTAGAAGGGGTGGGGAGCCTGATTCGATGGATGGGTTTCCCACAGCTCCACCCACTACAGTCAGCCTCCCTTGGAGCAGAGGCCACCTGTGTGCAGGCGACACAGCCAGCACATCTGGGGGTGGGGGTCCCGGTACTCACTGTAGGAGTACCTCGTCTCCGTCTTCACCTGCCCATTCTCAGTGTACTCCCTGCAGGGAGAGTACAGGGAGCCATGAGCGGCCCAGTCACTCCTCAGCATTCTAATCCATGCATATCCCGCTGGAAGCAACCTCCACCATGAAGTCAAATCCCACACTGGGGCAGAGCCTTGTCTGTAGCTGCCCAGGGCACTCACTCCCTGGCAGAGCCAGCTCCATCCCTTGAAGGCTCTGACTGGAGAAAAGTGCCTTCTCATCTGAAGCTGAAATCCACCCCCACCAGGCTCACCCAAAGGTCCCAGCCTCACCCTCTGGGCCCTCTTTCCCCAGGACAGCCCTACTGAAGGCCTCTGAAGCTCTGTGTCAATATGGCTCAGGTGGCATTGACCCCACCCAGCTCCAGGTGACCCCAGCCTGGCCACGACAGCTGGCTCTGGGACTTCTACTGGGACTGACAGGTCATAAGCCTGGAGGTCGCCTCTGCTCCCTTGTGGAGAGAGGATGGAACCAACGCTGCAGAGAACTGAACACTGACACTGGGATGGGGTCAGGGGGTGGGGGACTGACCTAGTGACATCGTTTGAGGCCTGGATCCAGTCATGCCCACACTTCCCCTGACATCCAAGATAAGGGAGCCAATCAATCTCCTTTCTTCCAAAAGCCACTTGACCCTAAACTCCTGCTACCTCCAAACAAATGATAACTGACTAATAATTTGGGGATAACCTGAAATTTTTCCGAAAGGGAGATTTTAGACTTTATACTTCAGGAGAGTCAAAATGGAAGCCACCTGCATTTGATTCTAACATCTGCACCACCTTTACCCCCAAGCTGACCTTTCACTTCCCAGCAGCTCACCTGGACTCTTCCGTCTCTACCCACTGGTACATCTCCACGTGGCGCCGCAGCTTCACCGCTGGAATATGCACCCCGTAGTTTGGATCAGTCAAGAGCTTCCATGAGAATCAAAAAACCAAAAAATAAAGGATGAAACTCACTTCAGCCCAGAATTCAAGGCTTTGGGGAAGTCAGACTCGGAGAGAAACAGGTATCAAGAGCAGGGACAGATAATAGAGAATTTTCCAGTCACTTTATGTGGGAGAACCCAGTGAAACTGCTTGCGCAAAGTTCTTAACACGCAACACCCATTGCCACGAGCCTCACAGCCCAGGCACAGTGGGAGGGTGCCAACTACAACGTATTCGGCGTCCAAGCAACCGGAGAGCTCCAACTGCCGGAGTACTTGTGCAGGCCTGCGTTAGACACTCACGGCTAGTGATAATCATCACGGCACCTATGTGTGAAGCTCAAACATGTGCTAGGCATTGACTAAAGCCTATTTGCTTAACCTCACTTCAAAACTGGCATGTTACAATTTCTGTTACAGTTCTTATTTGTTATAATTATTGTCTCCATTTTCCAGATGAAGAGTTGAGACTTGGAGTGACTGGGCCACACAGCTATGAGTGGCGGAGCTGGGAATCATTGCTTTCAAACTGCTCAACCAGACAGTATCTGGTGATGTGGCAGGGCCACTAGCGGGCCACGACCATTGCCAAACCTACCTTGGAAGTCCGCAGGGCCCCTATGATGTGCACCAGCCTCCCCTCGTTCTCCGGAGCCACACTGTGGATGCTGTCCGGGGACACCACAAGCGAGAGCCCCTCAGCCAGGGAGGTCGCCGTCTTCAATGCGCGGCCCTGAGAGCGGAGGAAAGCAGCTAGCACCAAGTCGGGGTGGTTCGAAGCAGTTGTGCTTGCTGCAGACTGTCAGAGCATGATGGGCCTCAGAGAGGCACTGCGACTCTTCCCTCCTTTTTACAGCTAGAAAGCTGAGGCCCAGCAAGCATGCAGATCAGGATTGGAGCCCAGGATCCCTGCTCTTCCAGGCAGACCTCTTCCCATGACTCCACTGGTCCCTACCCCTCCTCTCCTGCCAATCTCAGCACTGACCCCGTGTTAGGAAGAGCTGGCCCCTTTCCCCAATTTCCTTTGTCTTCTCCACCCCTCGCCTACTCTCAGCGCATGTGGTTTACGTAGGCTGATTTGAACCATCATTTAAATCATTTGACTAAGGCCTAGCCACCAACAACCCCCTGGCTACAGGATTTGGTTCAGAGAGAGGACAGAGACCCAAGCCAGGACACTGAGAGCTCTCCCTGCAACTGTGGCTAAACTGATTTAGAAAGACATGGTTCCTCTTTTCTCTGGGGTTGCTAAGCTGGTTGGATGTCCCCCTGGAGTTGCTAGGGCCACCTCTGTCATCATGAAGAATAAGCCTTCCCAAGAACAATGCCATCACAGAGAAAAACTGCTAAGGGATGGAGAAATGAAGATTCCTGATGACCCAGCATGAACACCTGGATCCAACCAGGCCTGAAGCTGGGGCTACTCCCAGGATTTTTAGGCATGTGAACTGATCTGTTCCTTTTCCTGCTTACATCAGTTGTGAGATGGGTCACAACAGAAAAGCTTCTGATGAATTCAGCACCTCTCTCTCTTTTGGAAAATCTGGGCCCTTTATTACCAAATCTAGCCTCTGGATTCACAGCCTTAGCTCTCTGACACCGGCGGGGCGGACCCTCACTTTATACAGTGGGACCCTGAACATTTTACCTCATTGGTGAAAATTATGTAGAAGGACAGCAGGAAGGTCATGAGCCCCACAAACATGCCACCCGAGGTCTTGCTAAGCCGCTCCAGGAAGCCTGGCTGGGGGCTTGCTGTTGTTTTCGTGTGTTCTCTTCTGTTAGCCGTACTGGAGTACTGAGGAAAAAACAGATTTTTAAAAGTCAGAATGAGAGTTAGGTTTTTAAAAAATATAATTGAGTTTTGCTATTTATTTATTTAAACTCAGTTCTTATTGAGATACAATTTTCACACGGTAAAAATGCACAGATATTAAGGGTATAGTTTAATGGGCTTTGACCAATGTATGCCCTATGTGACCAACACCCAGACCAAGATAGAGAACATTCCTATCACCCAGAAAATTCCTTTGTGCCCTTTCCTATCAGTACTCTCCCTACCCTCAGATGAAACAACTCATCAGATTTCTATCACTATAGATGAGTTTTGCCTCTTGTAGAACTTCACATAAATGGAATCATACAGCATGAAATCCTGTCTGTCTGGCTTCTTTCACTCAGCATAGTGCTTTCTGAGACTCATCTGTGTTGCATATCAGTGATTTGTTCCTTTCTTTGGCTGTGTAATATTCTAATGTGTGGACATGCTACAATTCATGTATTCATTCACCAGTTGATGAACACCTGGGTTGTTTCCAGTTTGGGGCTATTATGAGTCATGTGTGGACGTGTGCCTTCATTTCTCTTATATGTTTGTATGCATAAGAGTAATGAAACATATATACATGCATATATGGAAACCCTGGTGGCCTAGTGGTTAAGAGCTATGGCTGCTAACCAAAAGGTCGGCAGTTCGAATCCACCAGGCATTCCTCAGAAACCCTATGGGGCAGTTCTACTCTGTCCTGTAGGGACACTATGAGTTGGAATCGACTTGACGGCAACGGGTTTTTTATATGCATATATATATATGGGAGTAGAACTGCTGGGTCATAAGACAGACGTATGTTTAACTTTTTAAGAAACTGCCTGTTTTAAGAAAAGGTTGTTAGAGATGTATTTTTAATTAAATTCAACAAATAGTGACTGAGCTGAGGGCCATGCATGCTGGGCCTGGTGGAGAGGAAAGAGGGGGAGACAGGCTTATGGGGCAGTCATGTGACAGCCACAAACAATACTAGAAGATCATGCTGATTGAGTGTCCAGTGAGAGGGTGGATCCATGCTAAACAAGTGACCCCTTCCAGCTGGGGGATCAAGGCAGGCTGCCAGGAAGAGGGTACATTTGAGGAGGGTTTTGGAAGGGCATCCCTAGCAGGGAAGCTGTGCAGAAGTGATTCTATAGGAAGAGCTGCCAACCTGCTGGGCCTAGGGCTTTAGGGCAGTGGGGGAGATGCAGGAAGCGAGGCACAGCCAGGCCTCTAAAGCCAGGCTTTGTTCAGGTGATAACAAAAACAAGGTTTGGAGTGTGTTCATAAGCATGGAATCTGCAGGACTGAGTTTGAGTCCTGGCTCTGTCACGCCAGCTATGTGACCTTGGGCAGCAATTTAATCCCTATGTTCCTTCCGTTTTTTTCATCTGTAAAATGGGAACAATAATCCAATGCACTGGGTTCTTGTGAGGACGTAATTAGATGGCTCAGTGACCAGTGTATGGTGAGCCCTGTACAGGTGCTGGCTGGTGGGAGTGTTATCAGGTTTCTCTGTGGTGTCAAGGCTGGGGTGAGCTGACAAAGGTCACCAAGATGTCAAGTGGTTTGCAGATGAGCACCAGGGTGAGCGAGGACCCATCCTGCACTGAGTTGGGTGGGGGGGAGGTGTCAATGGAGAGATTCAAGACAGAATTTCTGCTTCAACAAAGCGGATACCAAGTTCTTCTGCTTGTCCCTGAATGCCACCACCACAGGCTTGTCAGGGACTAGGTGTCCATTGTGTCCAGAAATGGTCTTGACTTTCCATGCCATTTGGAAACATTAGTGGAGTTACTCACCATAACAAAGATGGTAAACATCCCTGTCTACCACATGCCCGTCATGGACAATCCCAAGGCGGTGGGTGCCATCACTACTCCTATTTCACAGATGAGAGAACCAAGGGCTGGGGGTTAAGTCACCTGCCTAGATCACATAGTCAATAAAAGATGGACTGATTTAGGATTCAAATTCAGGCAGACTGGAGGCCACTCTCCTACTGCTCTGCTCCAGACTGCATTCTGCATTTCTTCGGCTGTAATGTGAGTTGAACCCTGGGAGCCAGCCGTGGGCAGTGACGGAAAAGAAGAGAGGGCAGCCCCAGCCTTGGCCTCCCCTCAGCTACCTTGAGAAGCCAGTATCAAGAGAAGGGGCTCAAAGACGGCCTTGAAGGGAGGGAAAAGAAGCACAGGGGGTCCCCCCAGGCTAGGGTTATGGGTAGGAGGTGACACAACACACACAGTCCGCATTCTGAACTGATATTCCCAGTAAACGTGGAGGCATATTTATCCCCAACGACACATACCCAGCTCTCAGGGCTCAGAGACAACGTGGTAGGAACCGAGATCCACATCCAGGCCTTGGAATAGGACAGAACTGGATTTAAACCTCAGTTCTGCAAATCATGGGCTCTGTGACCCTTGGCTGTTGCTCCACTCTTCTAATTCTGTTTATTCCCTGTCTTAGTCATCTAGTGCTGCTATAACAGAAATACCACAAGTGGATGGCTTTAACAAACATAAATTTATTTTCTCACAATCTAAGAGGCTAGAAGTCCAAATTCAGGGCATCAGCTCCGGTGGAAGGTTTCTCTCTCTATCGGCTCTGGAGGAAGGTCTTTCTCCTCAATCTTTCCCTTGACTAGGAGCTACTCTGCACAGGAACCCCCAGCCTAAAGGACCTGCTCTGCTCCCGGCCACACCCCAGGGAAACTCCCTTTACATTGGATCAGGAATGTGACCTGGTAAGGGTGTTACAATCCCACCCTAATCCTCTTTAACATAAAATTACAATCATAAAATGGAGGACAACCACAGAATACTGGGAATCATGGCCTAGCCAAGTTAATATACATATTTTAGGGGAAACATAATTCAATCCATGACATTCCCTTATAAAATAAGATGGTATAGTACCTCCCTCACAGGACAGTTGTTATATGGCTATGAATTCTGTCACTTTTCTTCTCTGATCCACCCTTCCCTCTTCAGATCTTTCTTCTTCACCAGCCTAGTAAACCAAAAACCAAACCCACTGCTGTCGAGTTGATTCCGACTCCAGCCTGGTAGCTCCTGTAAATGTGCACCCAGCTACTGGATGAATAAACCAAGGCTTGGCTGCAAAGGATAGCTAAGCAAGTCTGTTACCTGACAAAGTGTCTGGTCCCAACATATGTGAGACGGTCTCTGCCCAAACCAGGACAGGGAGATAGACACAGTCCAGCAACTATGAGGACAGAATTTCTTTTTTCCATATATTAAGTACCTACTATGTGCTTTTTTTTTTTTTTTTATGTGCTAGGTGGTACAGTGATTAAGAACTGGGTTGCTAGCCAAAATCCACCAGCCATTACTTGGAAACCGTGCAGGGCAGTTCTACTCTGTCCTATAAGGGTCGCTATGAATCAGAATCAATTTAATGGCAAAAGGTTTATGTGCCAGGCGGAGGCATGGTAGCACAGTAGTTAAGAGCTCGGCTGCTAACCAAAAAGGTCAGCAGTTCAAATCCACCAGCCGCTCCTTGGAAACCCTATGGGGCAGTTCTACTCTGTCCTGTAGGGTCGCTATGGGTCGGAATTGACTCGACGGCAACAGGTTTGGTTTTTTTGGTTTATGAGTCAGGCACTGTGCTGAGCAGTCTGGCTTAAACTTCACAGCAAGCTATAGGAGAGAAACCATTACTGATTCCATTTTACGGACGAGGAAACATAAACCAGAGAGAGTAAGGCCACACAGCTACTGAGCAGAAGAATCTGGATCTGCCCTCAGGGCTGCCTGACTCCAAAGGCACCTCTTCAGCACCTTCCCATGACAAAACCATTCCCTGGAGCAAGTGCCTCTGCCTGCTGGGAAGTTCCACATTGTAAAATATGGTGAGGGGAGGGGCAGCCAAGAATCCACCTACTGGGAGTGGGATGGCCTCCTGGCTGCACCCTCCTCACAGCAGACCCTGGGCCTCTGGGTCTGAAAGCCCACGGACCACCTCAGCTCAAGGCTTCTATCCCCCACACTCCCAGGGCAACACTAACCTGAAGCAGAGCGTGCTAGGGTTGTGGGTGACAAACCCTGGTCTCTCAGGGGGCGTGGGAAGCAGAGAATGCTCAGGGACAGAGAAAGGGTATGGAAAGCGGGTGTAACAAGCCAGGGGACGGTGGCTGGAACACTCCATCAAAACACGAGGGAGGGTGTGTGTGGGGATGGCAGGATGCCCAGGCTGGCTACAGAAGCACTTTCACACAGAGGAGTGGTGAGTCACCAGCTTCTCCCAATCCAGCACCCTGCAGGAGGTGCTGCTCCTCCCTTTGTCGAATGAACGTTGGGCGTAAATAGAAAAGCTCCTGAGAAAGGCTGGCTGCAAAGAGAAGAGGGCAGCCTTTGGAAGGGAACCACCTTCAGCCAAGGCCTCTTTAATCAAATCCCCTCTAGAAGCAGGCGGATCCGGCAGTTGGGAAATGCGCCTTCTCACCATAATCCTAACTCTTGCGCCCCAGCTCAACCCGAGCCCCTTTGCTGCATCACGGCCTCGATGTGCATACATCCCTAGAACGGGGACCTCACTTACCGTCGGGCCAGCCCTGTCCGTTGGTGGAGAGCTCCACTTGGGGCCGGAACGGCCACCCCGCCCTCCCCACAGACAGGCCTCTCTCTGAGGTCCCCTCCAGCTCTCATATTCTGCAAGTTTGAGAACCCCAATTTGCTCACATGGAGTCTCCACGAGTCGTGATCACCTCGATGCTAACTAACAACAAGTGCCCAGGAGGGAACTGGGAATGAAATGTAGGGCCTCAGGTAGGCGCCGCGCTCAACAAGATGCCACTGCCAGAAGCGACACCTCCCGGGTTTCCCTCCCCACAAACGCGCGACCCGAGGATGAGCTAGGCTAAAGAATATGGACAAGCGGAGGATGGAGAGATTCAAGATAGATCAACAGGCTGACGAGCTGCCAGCGGCATGAACACAACCGTGCAGAGGTAGACAGACAGCGGTCAGACGAACAAAAGGAACCGGAGGCCCCTGGGTGACGGCAAGTCTGGGTGTGGCCCGGGTGAGCAGGAGACACTCACGTTCGCGGCCATCGTGGCACCTGGCTCGTCGCCGCCTCCTCGCTCTGCTCAGCTAGAGCTGACAACCGGAATCCAGTGGCCTCTTGCCGGCCGGGAGCTGCAAATGCCGGCGTGGGGTCCAGGACAAGGCGGGACTTGCTACAGAGTTACCACCCCAGGCGCCCCCATTCTTCTGAGCACGCGCGCCGCAAAGCCTCCTGGAAAATGCAGTCCGTGGAAAGCCCGGAGTCACAGGCTTCCGCCACAAAGTTGCAACATGCGCGGAACCGCACTCGTGCGCATGCGCATCGCAGGACTTTCTGGGAAATGTAGTTTCTGCTGCCTGGAAAGGGGCCATGGGACACGCAGCCTCCTGGGAAATGTAGTTCTCAATTGAGGGGCCGGGCTGAAGCTAGGAGGGCGCGGAAGCAGGCGCGCGGCGGGCAGGCCTGGAGGGGGCGGGCCCGCGCGGGCCTCGGAGCCGCCCGCCCTACCTGAGAGGAGGTCACGGCGTGGATCCGCCACCGCCGCTCGGGCTGCGAAGTCTGAGTGCCCGGCTGCCGCCATGTCCTACTGCCGGCAAGAAGGTAGGGAGGACGAGCAGGCTGCCGTGGAGACCGGCCTACGAGGGCCTGCAGGGGACACGGCACCCGGACAGCCCCCGCAGGCCCGGGCGCCCCGCGACCCCACGGCCGGCCCGGCAACCCGAGGCGCAGTCCTGGGCGCCGTCCTCGGGACCCTAGGGGGCGGTCTGGGCGGCAGAGTCTTCACCCCATTCTGCAGATGAGAAAACCCAGGCTCTGGGAGGAACGGGGCTGGTCCAAGGTCATGGAGAGTCTTGAACCCTGGCCTCAGAGGAACCAGCACGTGCGAGATTCATAAACTAGGCCCGGAGGGTGCACGAGAAATGCTGAGCACGTTTCCTGGCCCGTAATTGGGAATTTATTAGTATTAATTATTACAGTCACTCTCACCACAAACCACGTGTTTCCATACTGCATGCGCCTTGTTCCTGTCCCGAAAAGTTGCCCCTCGGGTCAGATGCTGTGCAGGAGTGGTAGAAGTACCCCTGGCGGGAACACTTGTTAGCCCCTACTAACCCTGGTGGTGTAGTGGTTAAGAGCTAGGCTGGTAACCAGAAGGTCGGCAGGCCGAGTCCACCAGGCGCTCCTTGGAAACCCTATGGGGCAGTTCTCTTCTATTCTGTCTTGTAGGGTCCCTATGAGTCAGAATCGACTCGACAACAGCGGGTTTGGTTTTGGTTACTACGTCAGGCACTGTTCAAGGAGCTGTTACATAGTTTATTTCACTGGCCTTTCAGCGATCTAAGTCAGCTCCTGTTTTTATCCCCATTTTACCGAAGAGTAAATTAAGGCACAGAGGGGTTTAAGTGACTTGGCCTAAATCACATGGCCAGTATGTGGTGGAGGTGGGTATGAGCCCTGGCATCTGAACTGCACTATCCAATCTGGAGCCTGGGTTCCCAGGAGCCTTAGGCCAGGAAGGCTTCCCCTCCCCCGACAAGGTGGGTCACCACTCACGCCTTTCTGTTTCCCTGTTGTTACCACTAGGCCAGAGCTTGGAAGGTTAGATGGTACCAGTGCCTCCTCATATGCTACCACTAACTGATCTGCCATCTAATTCCTCCCGGCCCCACTTTCCAGTGGTGTAAAATGAGAAGTTGAGCTTCATTCATTCTGCAAATAATCATGAAACACCTCTGTGCAGGGCCGGTGGACACTTAAGAATATAAAATTCCAGAGAGTCGGAACTCACCCAGAGATTTTTTGGTCAATAGTCCTGTCCCCTCAGTTTAACTCAGGAAACCTGAAGCCCAGAAAAGGGGCTCACCTGTCCAAGGGCATGCAGCCAGTTAGGGGCAGAGCTCCTCGTAGAATGATAGGCCTTTTCCCCAATACCCCAGCCTGCTTCTGGAACTTTTCCTCCTTCCCTGGATCATAAAGCCATAATACTCACTGATGTCTCTAAAAACCCATTGCCATCGACTCTGACTCACAATGACCTTATAAGACAGAATAGAACTGCTCTCTAGAGTTTCCAAGGCTGTAATCTTTGTGGGAGAAGATTGCCACATTTTTGTCCTGCAGAGTATCTGCTATGTTCAAATCACTGACCTTTCAGTTAGTAGCTGAGCATTTAACCACTGCGCCACCAGGGCTCCTTCTAATGTCTCTAATGAGCACTGTTTCCTGCTGATTAATAATTAAGTCTGCCATAAACGAAAGTCCTCTGCCCTAACCAGTTTATGTTAGACAGTAAGTCCTTTGTCCTATTTTTAACTCCCTTTCTCTTAGTCTCAAGTTTACTTCATTTAACAAATCATTTTTGACCCTCTTGGGTACAGTGAGGCTGTGCAGATAAATAACACCTCTTCTGTTCTTGAGGAGTTTACAGCAGTCACAGGTTCTCTGGGAAGGAGGGGCAGTGTCCCTCTGCCACCAAAGCGTGAAGCCCTGTCTTTTCCTGGTTCAGAGGTCTCTCTCTTCCTTAGTTTGGAGATGAGAATTGAAAGTACTCACTTGCAGGCCTGTTTTAGTTGTTACTACAGGTTAAAGGCCTTAGCTTGGTATTCTAGGTGTTTTGCAGTGTGAACTCAGCCTTGCTTTGTGGCCTTGGGCCACCCGTACTTCTCCGTCAGCTCCACACTGCTCCTTTCTTTGGTTTCTTCTCTTCCTAATACTGAGCCTGCCCTCTCCTGTTAAGTCATCAAATATTGAGCATCTGTATGTGCCAGCCATTGGACATATATTAGTGACAAAGGTGACACAATCTGTGCCTTCCTGGCATCTGGTGGAAGAGAGGGGCATTAAAGCACCAACAGTTGTCATTGTTGTTAGGTGCCCTTGAGTTGATTCTGACTCATAGCGACCCTCTGTACAACAGAACGAAACGCTGCCCCAGTCCTGCGCCATCCTCACGATCCTTGTTATGCTTGAGCCCATTGTTGCAGCCACTGTGTCAGTCCATCTTGTTCAGGGTCTTCTCTTTTTTGCTGACCCTCTACTTTACCAAGCATGATGTCCTTCTCCAGGGACTGATCCCTCCTGATAACATTGTCCAAAGTATATGAGATGTAGTCTCACCATCCGTGCCTCTAAGGAGCATCCTGGTTTTACTTATTCCAAGACAGATTTGTTCATTCTTTTGGCAGTCCAAGGTATATTCAATACTCTTCGGGAACACCACCATTCAAGGGTGTCAGTTCTTCGGTCTTATTCATTGTCCAGCTTTTGTATGCATACGAGGCAGTTGAAAACACCACAGCTTGGGTCAGGCGCACCTGAGCCTTCAATGTGACATCTTTGCTTTTCAACACTTTAAAAACATCTTTTGCAGCTGATTTGCCCAGTGCAGTGCATCTTTGGATTTCTTGACTGCTGCTTCCATGGGCATTGATTGTGGATTCAAGTAAAATGAAATCCTTTATAATTTCAATCTTGTCTGCATTTATCATGATGTTGCTTATTGATCCCATTGTGAGGACTGTTATTTTCTTGAGGTTGAGGTGTAATCCATACTGAAGGCTGTGGTCATTGATCTTCCTCAGTAAGTGCTTCAAGTCCTCTTCACTTTCAGCAAGCAAGCCTGTGTCATCTGCATAACACAGATTGTTAATGAGTCTTCCTCCAATCCTGATGTTGCATTCTTCTTCATATATTCTAGCTTCTCAGATTATTTGCTCAGCATACAGATTGAATAAGTATGGTGAAAGAATACAGCCCTGACACACACCTTTCCTGACTTTAAACCACGCAGTCTCCCCTTATTCTGTTCGAATGACTGCCTCTCGATCTATGTAGAGGTTCCTCATGAGCACAATTAAGTGTTCTGATATTCCCATTCTTTGCAATGTTAGCCATAATTTGTTATGATCCACACAGTCCAATGCCTTTGCATAGTAAATAAAATACAGGTAAACATCTTTCTGGTATTCTCTGCTTTCAGCCAGGATCCATCTGTCATCAGCAGTGATATCCCTGGTTTTACGTCCTCTTCTGAATCAGGCTTGAATTTCTGGCAGTTCCCTGTCCATGTACTGTTGCAGCCACTTTTGAATGATACTCAGCAAAATTTTACTTGCATGTGATATGAATGATATTGTTTGGAATAGACAAAAATCCCTGCTCTTGTGGAGCTGATGTTCCAGTGGGGGAGACAGGCAGTAAACACCTAAATGTGTTAGGTGGGGAAAAGTGCTTTGGAGAAAAATAAAACAGGGTAAGGAGATGGGGAAGTGGCCTGGGAAGGGGGCATCTGAGCAGGAGATGTGAAGGCAGGGACAGAGTGGCTATGAGGAGATCTGAGGGAAGACTGCTCCTGGAAGAGAGAACAGCCTGTGCAGAGGCCCAGAAGTAAGAGTGTGCTCAGCAGGTTCAAGTAAAAGCAAGGGGCCAGTGTGGCTGGAGTGGAGGGAGCAAGTGATGGGAGATGGCATTGTAGCGGTGAGGGATGCCGATCTTTCTGGATATGTTTGAAGGTAGAGCCAACAGGATTTGCTGATGGAGGTGTGAGAGGAAGACAGGGTCAAGAATGGCTCTGCAGAGAGTAAAACTGTGGAATTGAGAATGGGGTGTCTTGGTGTCGAACTGCTCAGTTAGTCGCTCTGTTCTCAGTCTGCACTCCTGCTTTCACCTCTGAGGCCTCTAATTCCAGAGCCTTACCAGGGTCCTGGGGTGGGGAGCGATTTGCTTCTGGCCGACTTCCACTCCGTGTACTTTGGGTTCAGCTTTCTCCACTTGTTAAGTTGGAGACCACTCCTCCATCAGCTTTCCCACTTCCAAAGCTTTATTGGCATCTCAAGCCTGCCATTGTCACTTTTCCTGGCTACTTTATCTTTGTCAGTTGGTGTCATTTAAAACTTTGTTTTTTAAGTGGAATTTCAAGAGAAACTTGTGTGTTTCGGTACCGTTGTTTGGCCAAAGCCTATTCCTGCCCTAACCGTGTGAGATAGGGAAATCAGGTGAGGTGGTAGGGCTCGTTTTCCGGGGCCCAGAGAGGTTGTGTTTAAACCCAGTTCGGAGCTCAAGTCCTCAGACTCCTAATCTCTCTGTGATCTCGATGCCACAATAAGCCAGCCTTCCGGAAGGTCTGGACTTAAATCTCAATCTTAGGACCATGGTTTTATTCATTTGACAGACATTTTTTGAGCCCTCGTTATTTGTCCGTTCAACAAACATCAGGACTGTCTGGGTACTAGAATTGAGGGTGCAAAGATACATCACTCCCCAGAAACCACAGTCTAATTACCCAGGGGACCTTCTTTCCTCTGGGAAAAGTGCCACCTGATTTAGGTCACTCAGTCAGGATTGTGTTAAATGGAATTCAGTTCTCCATGGACAAAGTCAGGTACCAAGCCCTCCCAGTTTATCCTTGTCTGCCTTCCCATGCAAGGCTGCCCCTGTCTGTCTTCCCCAATCCCTGAGTCCTTCTCTTTCTTGCTAGGGTGCAGATCCCCCTTGTTGCGTATTTGTGCCTCATCTTTAGGAGAAAAAAAACCCAGTAGCTACTGTTCACTGTCTGCCACGTGCCAGAGTTGGGTTTAGGTTTTCCAGTTCATTTAATCCTCACAACAGCCACGTGAGGTGACTGGTGTTTTAATCTCATTCGCAGGAAATGCAGACTCGAAGGTTAAGAGTGTCCTGCCCAAGGTCACACAGCTAGTGAGTATGTCAGGACTGGAACCAGGGTCTGTCTGCCCGTGCTGTTAATAGGAATGAGATGCATCACTGCAGTGGTCTCATAAGTGCGCAGTGGAATCCTACTGGGATCCTTAGTTGAGGTTTCGTTCCCTTACTGGCATTTTAGTTCTGTAATTATGTGAGCAAAAATAGTTTGAGCTGGACCATCTTGCAGATTCCAAGTGCCTGGAGAGCAAAGTACCAGATCATGCTGCTTCTTGCATCTTCCACTGGGTTTTTTACTTAGTGGGTGTTTGCATATTTTTTAATTAAGTTGAAGTTTATCAACACCATTAGTTGAATATAGAGTAGCTTTTTTAACCTAAGCCTCTGAGACTTCATGGACAGAAATAAAGTGTCAGAGGGGGTAGTCTGCTGAACTCTGTCTGGCAGAGTGATGAGCCTGATTTTAGAGTGGGCCTGGTAGAGGGACCGAGAAACCCAACCCAGGGAGCTTGCTGTCCTGAGACATAGGACCTTACTGTTCAGCCCACACAGGGAGAGCTGCAGGTTGAAGAGCATACGGAAACTGGGCACAGGAGGGCAGAGGTGACCACATAAGGAGCCACTGAGATGGTTGTGTGTGGCCACCCGAGAGGGATGGAGCGGGACAGCAGATAAAGGTGTCAGAGCTTATGAGTTCACGTGCCCGAGCCAAGTCCCAGGCCTTTTATAAAGCTCCGTGGAGGATTCTGTCACCATCAGTCCAGCATTAGGGAATCGCTACTTTTTGAATTTTAGTGTATATTGGCTCCAAAGGACAGAATTCTTTTGGACCCCTTGTTGTGTGCTGTCAAGTCAATTCCAACTCATAGTGAGCCACCCTATAAGCCACAGTAGGCTGCCCCATAGGGTTTCCAAGGCTGTAATCTTTACAGAAGCAGACTGCCACATCTTTGTCCCATGGAGGGGCTGGCGGGTTTGAACCACTTAACCACCAGGGCTCCTTTGTGGACCCCTTAGTATTGATATTTTACTTTTTTTTATTATTATGTTATATAAATGTCTGAGAAACTTCCACTTACATATAAATATATGGTTGTGGTCTTAACCAGCTCTAAAATCAAGCAGACTAATGGATTGAATGCTAACAGTGTTCAATTTAACAACATTAATTTAATCTGGTGGATGATGTTTGAGACATTTCAATTGCCCGTCCCACTGAACACAGGCTTCTCTGCCAGTGCAGGTCCTTTTAGGTTGACCATGCTTGTGCTACCATCACTTGACGGCCGAGGTCAGAGGGCAGTCTCTGAATGACTGAGGAACCTTCACTCACCACTTGGTACGGCGATTGAGAAGTCATTTGGCCCTCACTGGCTGTGAAGGCGTCGTATTTGTATCAGTCCGCCTTGGTTCTTTTCCCTCCTCATCAGCCCATGGTCATTAGTCTTTCTGTTTAGAACCCTGCAAGGGCATGAGGTAGTTATTCACGTCCTTCTAAGTATTCTTCTATTATTATTATTTTTTTTTTAGATTACCTTGGAAATGAAAGCATAAGCATTTTTATTTCTTTAGAGAATTCCTGAGAAACTCTTGAGAATTCATGGGAAATATTAGTCTAGCTGGTTATTTGAGGCCTGCTAGCTGCCCCAGTCAGCCATCTTATGACGAGTTCTTCCTTTCACAGTCAGGTCTGGTAGGTTAAGTAAGTATTGTGCTTGTATTGACATTGCTTTTAGCCATTCCAGAGGCAAGGGCCTGGGAGTACAATCAGCTGGGGTGGGACAGATGTGCAGTGGACACATATCAGCGTGGGTCCAGAGCACACTCGGGGTCTTTCAGACCAGAGGTGTGTTCCTATTTGCCCTTGACACATCTGTGTGCCTTTGAGCTTGTTTCTTGCCTCCTCCGAGCCTCTGGTTCCCTTGTGTAAAAAGGAGGTAAAATACCCACAACCGCAGCATAGGGTTGATACGCAATGCACAGGGCTTAAGTGTTTCAAAGATATAATTGTTACTGTTCTGCTGCCTATCCAGCTTGAGCTGTGCTCTCAGAGAAATGTCTGGAAAGGCTGTGTGAGGACTTTGCTGTGTGGGAGGGACCTGAAACAGGATAGTGCTAGGCTAGTGTTTCCCAAGCTTTGCTCTGGAGCCTGTGAGCAACATGGGCTTCCTGGAGAGCTGGATTCAGCTTTTGTTGGGTTAGGCCGAGCCTCTGTTTATATCACAAACTCTATGGGTGCCTCTGATACCTGGCCAGGTTTGCACCCCATGCCTTCTGGGCCTGTGACTGGGCTTCATCATTGGGTGGGCTGAGCTAAGATCTTGGTAAACAAATGTCAGAAGCTGAACCCAGAAATTTGCGTCAGCTTCTTCTGCTTAGCGTTCAGCATTTTTGCAGATTGCTTGTGAAAACTGGCCAGAATTACCAAGGTCATTAGGCGCGTTAGCAAGGCCGGCTGCGGGGCCCAGTCCTTTCCCAGGCCATGTGGAGAAGCAGTCTTCCTGGAATAACATGTGAGGTGTCTGGGCAGAGACCAGCTCTGGAGCCAGAACCTCAGGTGGGGTGACGGTCTGCTACCTGTGAGTGCCAAGGGCTAGCTGTCGTTACAAGGCTGTGTTCACTCCAAGCGCTGGCTTTCTGATACTGGTCCTTCAGAGCCTCTGTCCTGACTCTCCTTGCCCTGCCCCCCCCCCCGCCAGCTTGTTATGTTTGGGTGACTATTTTTAAAAAATATCAAACTGCAGATTGTCACAGAAGTCATCATTAGCAGTTCTGTGAAATGGGCCTGCCACCCCCTCCACCAGTCATTCCACTGAGGGAAGTAGCCCCCCAGGCCTCATGAACACTGGGGAGAAGCCACAGCATTCCCCCACCGTCAATGATCCTGTCCTCTCCTGGCCACAATTGGGGGCCAGGAGGAGTCTTGACTCTGGGCACTCTCACACCACCAGGGTCCTCAACCCTTCAGAGGCAGGCATCTTCTTGGACAGACTAAGTGCTGTGTGGCCAGTCAGCCAGCCAAGTCTTGACATCAGTAGTGCACTTCTTGCTTCATCAAGGTGCTCATCTTTCTCAGACTTTCTATGGGTTCTAAACCCTGTGAGTAAACCCCTAGGGGGGGCTGGAATCCAGTGTCCTTTTTCTTTAGTGCTTTTTTTTTTTTTCTGTCTCTCTCTCTACCTCTGCCCCACCCCCGCCAGCCTGAGAGAGCAGCTTGTGTAACAGGGAGCATCCCTGCCCTAGTAAACCATCTCCATCTGTTTGCAGATCCCTGCCAGGCCTGGGGGAGGAGGGATGACGGGATACAGATGAGGCTGCTCACAGGTTGGTGAGGAGACTGTCGGTGGTCAGAGAGCCGTGGGAGTTCTGGGAAGTGACTGTTCCTTTCCTGAAGGGAAGAAGAAAGGACGTGCTGCACTGGTGGACTGTTGGCATACTCGAGCACTCATTTGACTGGATTGGTGGTGTCTGGGGTGTGGTAGGGAAGCCAGATGGGGTGGGACAGGGCCCTGAGTGCCACGCTAGGAAGCCTGGGATGATTGAAGCTGCAGTTGAGGAAAATGAGTGTGGCAGCACTGCTGAGGTGGCTGGGAGGGGGAGCATGTGAAAGGCCAGTTGGTCCGGAGGCTGTGGAAGGGCCTTGTGAGGAAGACGGGGAGAGGAGTGGAGAGAACAGAGAAGACTGTGAGCTTGGTATTCAACTAACCAAATGTGGGAGGGCAGACAGGTCCAAGACAATGCTGTAGCACCTGTTAGGTTGCGTGACTAAGTGGCTGGTGGTGGTCAGTTATTGGGATCTTGGAAGAGAAGGAAACTTGGGGAGAGACGTAGTGACTCGTTTGAGGGCAGTGGGAGAGTTCAGCTGGGAGCAGGATATTGACGCTAGAATGGGGAGATGGTCTGAGAGTGGTAGTTGAGAGTAGAGAGGATGAAGCCAGTGTGTGTAAAAAGCCACTCAAGCAGTAGGAGTTGTACAGAAAGAGTCCACCATCCCAGAAGCCAAGGGAGAAAAGTGTTTTTGGAAGGGGACATTTTGTCTCCTGGTGGGAGAATGCATGAGGAGGGCAGGCTATGCCATCTTGCCATCTTCCTCCTTGTGCAGCCCTCAGTGGAGGTTTTGTTCCAGCAGCAGGCACTTGGAAGGAGTGGCTCACAGACCCTCCACCCATAGTCAGATACACAGCCCACGGGAGAACAGTTTGATGGAACCCCTCACTTTGAGGTTTCACGGGGGCGTTCTTCAAACTTGGTTTGTGTGACTGCTTTGGGCTTAGAGCTGCTTCACTGCTCTTTAGTGAAACATTTCTTCCTCTGTCCTCTAAATGGTAGGGAAGGATCGAATCATATTTGTGACCAAAGAAGACCATGAAACTCCAAGCAATGCAGAGCTGGTAGCTGATGACCCCAACGATCCGTACGAGGAGCACGGTGAGTGACGTGTGGCTCCCAGGGGCCCACAGACACAGACTGGGGAAAACTCATGATTCCTTCCACATTTCGTCCTAGCCAAGGCTGGGCTTTGAGGGATCCATCTCAGTCTCAGACGGCCTCTCAGGACGGTGCGACCATCTCCCTCAGAGGTGTGAGGGGTGCTGAGTGCTTTCCAGCCCAATTCTGATTCACTGCCCTGGCGGTTAGGCCAGAGCACCAGAGTTTCTCCTCACTGAAGTGCTTCTGCCCCTTTCTCTTGGAAGTTTTCACTCTTGACTTAAGTAGGTCTGGTGCTTCTCAATGATTAAGTTTCGGGGAGGATATCAGTGACTTCTAATAGTCACAGGGCTCCTCCTGCTCAGTCAAGCTTCCAGACTGGATTCTGCCTCATCTACAGACTTTGTTGTTAGCAAGCAGACCCATAAACAGTCAGATTCATTGATCAGCTTCTGAGGTAGAATTAAGAGATAGAGCTCAGCCTAGGACCTGCTGCTTCCCTGGAGTGAAAAATCATGTATGTATTTAGTGTCTATAGAAGACTCATGTGAGAAACTTCTTTCTGAATCGTATTTTCAGGTCTGTGATGAAGCTGAAAATGAACCTATTGTCTTGAAAGCATTGTGGAAAACCAGGAAATAACTAAATACTATTTAGGTGTGAAGAAAAGGTGGGAAATTCAAAAGGGAGCCTATATAATATTGAAAATGAAAATCTATCTGTAACCCCACCTCACGCCACCCCCTAAACACATAAACAGTTTAACAGTTTGGTTAATAGTCCTCTAGGTTTTTAATCTTTAAAAGAATGGAATCGTACTACCCTGGCCTGCCATTAGCCTTTGCATTGTACAGCAGGTCTTGGGCATCTTTCCCCATCAGCACATTTTTTACTAGTCCAGACTGCTGAGCTTCTGAGAGCAGCCTCAGCACAGGAGGGGCTTGAGAGCCAGGAGCACTGGTGGGTGGTCTGGTTCTGGTCTTTTGTATGGGAGTCAGGCCAGGGATTGGAAGCAGGTCAATAGTTCAGCTCCTTAAAGTGTTCAGGCTTTCAAAAAGCTTCTCCCTACCCATTCAAGTGATTTCTTCTTCTTTGGATTAAATGGTTTTCAGTATTCAGTTATTAGAGCAGTCTCACAGCCCTAGGAGGTGGCTTAGAATATAGTTCAGTATTGCCCAGGGAGAAAGATGCTGAAGGTGGCTTCTCTGAGTGGACCAGGAGTGCTGGGTTTATGCCAGGCATTTGAACCTGATCTACATCAAGAGGCAGGTCTACAGGTGAGTGCCCACCAGGTGACATTTTATACCGCTCCATACCTTCCAAGTGACCTGTGAGGATGAGACTTGGTTTTAATTTTTCTGAAACCTTAGAAAAGGTTTCTCTCACATATCTTGCCCTATCTTCCTGTTCCAGGATTGATACTGCCAAGTGGAGACATTAACTGGAATTGCCCGTGCCTTGGAGGAATGGCCAGTGGCCCCTGTGGGGAGCAGTTCAAGTCCGCCTTTTCCTGCTTCCACTACAGCACGGAGGACGTCAAGGGGTCAGACTGTGTAGACCAGTTCCGGGCCATGCAGGAATGCATGCAGAAATACCCGGACCTCTATCCCCAGGATGATGATGATGACGAGGACGAGAAGAAGAAGCCAGAAGGTTTAGAGGAAACAGCTCCCACTGAAACTACAACGACCAAAAAAGAGGAGAGCGCAAGCTCAAGCTAATGAAGGCACAAGACCCTGGGCCCCAGTCCTTCCATTTCAGGTCGATGTGGACCTTTACAAACGCCTTTCAGTCACTCGCAGAGGAAGTGTCTTTCCTTCTTCTGTTCTGTGCACTGTAATGTACACAATAACTTATTTTTGAGGATCAGGGGTCTTGGCCCCTAGTCAGATACACTGAAAAAAGTAGGAGTTGTATGTCTGCGTGTCCCATGTAAACCTGTCGGTGAACGTAGCTGCCACTTTTGAATTCTCTTTTCTCAGATTGCCCTGAATTTTGCCACTTTGAAATAACGTGCTGAATAGTCTCAGCAACCAAAAATCATCCAGGAGTGTTTCTTGTGAGTGAGCTAATTTATCCTAATCCATTATGTCCCTTTTAGTACATTTCACACCCTTTTGGGAAATGAAACAAAAAAAAATCTTCTTTTTTAAAGATGCTGGCATGGGGCCATTCCTAAGAGCAGAGACCAGATTATCAGATACTTCTTTCTCAGAAATCATCTTGACCTTGAGCATGTGATAACGTCCTGTGAGGTTGTCATCTACTCCATCCCTGATCTGTCTTGGTTTTCGTTTTTGCGTTGAGCTGCAGGTTTTCCGCATTTGGAAGGAGGAGGTCTGGACTCTCTAATTTACAGTCCCTTTGTAAGTGAAGGGAAAGGCTGGTTGGCACTGTTCCTTTTTTTTTCCAGAAGCCCTCGTTTGGGGCCTGTGTTAGCACCAGTTCTGTCTCAGCCGATGCAGATGCCGTGTTCTGGAGAGGTGGCGACCTAGTTGTTACCAGAGTAACAGCCAAGAGGGAGACTGGTGTGAATTAAAAGGAAAAAAGATTTCTACCTAATTTCGAATGTGTTCTTTGTTTTTACTAAAGATGTTTCTGATGTGAGGAAATATAAATTATAAAATAAAAATTAAAAAAAACTCAATTGCATTTCCTCTTTAAAGATACTGGTAACCCGATTTGAGTTTGTTAAAATTTTCTGTGTTGAGTTCAGATCAAGCTACCTTTTATTGGCTATGAGTCAGATGCCTTCATACAGACACTGCAGTTAATCCCTGAGGTCAGGAAAGTGCTTCCTATTTGAAGATAGGAAACTGCAAGCCCTTGCAGGTTAAATAACTTACCCAAAGTGAGTGCTAAGCAATGTAACAAATTACTACAAAATGTAGTGACTTAAAAACAAGTTGTTTATCTCACAATTTCTGTAGGTCAGGAATCTGGGCGTGGCTTATCTGGGTCCTCTGGCTCAGAATCTCAGAAGGCTGTGATCCAGGTGTCGGCTAGAGTTGCAGTCATCTCAGAGCTTGACTGAGGAGGATCCAATTTCAAAATCCCTCAAGATGTTTTTGGCAGGATTTGATTCCTTGTGGTTCCTTGTGGCTGTTGGACCGAGGCCTCAGTTCCTCACTGGCTATTGGCTGGAGACCTTCCTCAGTTCCTTGCCCCGGGCCTCTTCTTAAGGCAGCTCACAACATGGCAGGTGGCTTCCATCAGGACAAGCGAGAGAGCAAGATAGGATGAGCAAGATGGGAGCCAGAGTCTTTTTGTAACCTTATCTTGAAAGTGACATCCCTTTACATTTACCACAGTCTGTTTGTGAGAAGCGAGCCACTGGGTCCGGCCTACACTCAAGGGGAGGAACACAAGGGCATGAATACCAAGAGGCTGCCTACCACACGGGAGAATGAGGTAATGCTACATTAAGACTCAAGCACAGTTAAAATGTGAGAACTCATGGTTCAGAGGCTTTAGACAGGTAGAAAGCTATAGGATCAGAACTTTAAAAAAGCTTGGTTAGGAGCCAAGAACCTGAAGTCGGCTGAGACTGGAAGCTGTGACACCCTCACGGAAAGCCCTTGTGACTTTTTTAGCTGCACACATTTTTTTTAAATATACTAATTTTCAGTGAAAATTTTGATCACCATAAAGGTGTTACCGAAAGGTGACCACGTCATGATCCCATTTGCCTGATGCATTCAAGAAACTTTTACAGGTCGAAGCCAGAGGGGCATGGGAAAGTGATTCCTATATGGTGCCTGCCCTTTCAAAGTCACAGCTGAGTCAGGAAGTCAACATTTGCTAGAAAGCAAAAAGGAATGGGTGTGTGTTACATGATGACACCAGGTTCTCAGGGTAAATTCTTTTTTTCCAGCCATGGGAACTCTGAGAGCAGAGAACCCTCAAACTGTCTGCCCAAGTCCACTTTGGGTTAGCCAAGGACTCTATCCTTTCCCACTCTGCAGAGGAAAACCAACTTGGTGATAAAGTACCACTGCATACGCAACTGGGAGTGAGTGGAGATTGAACTTTAGCACCAAGAGTTTGAATAATTTATATTTAAACTGCCATGTAGCCTCATAAGCAAAAAGCTTTCAATAGACTAAATAGGTAATGTAAAGACAAAATTACAGAGGTGATAATTTAAAAACAGCAATTCAAGGTCTACTTAAGGTAACACTGACTTGGAAATGCCAGCTACCTTACATGTACAGTGTTTTGTTGTTTTACCATGTGGGAAGTGCCGCATATCAGCCAGACATCTTAGTACACTGAATTTTAGTCCTCAGTAAATTCTAGCAATGTTCAGAATTTAACTTAGCATATTTTAGTAACTCACAGTCTCGAACTTCTAGAAAGTAGCCCTTAAGTAAAAATAAAAGACTCCTCCTTCACTTGGAAGAACTAAAGAAAAGACTTGTATGTTTTTATCATTTTACATATAACTTTCAAGACCCCAGAATGGTACTTTCGGAAATCAGTAGTTTAGTGTGATATAAGTACACAACCAAAGAGTGAAGAAAAAGAGCATACAGTTCACCGAAATAGAGTGTTAAGAAAACAGAGGATAACAGTATAGATGAACCAGGATCACCCATCAACTGGTAATTGATTCCCTCTCTTTTCATGTATGTTTGAAGTTTTCCATGATAAAAAGTTAACAGAAAAAAACAGGTACTAAGCAGAAATGTTAAACCTCTTGTTACCTCAAGTTGGTTTAAGTTCATAGCCAAGCTATTGCCCTGTCCCACCATGATTTTATGGGCAGTGGCTTATGGTTTGCCTTGCTGATCAAGGACTTAGAAAAAACAGATTTGCACAGTTGGTGCCTAGGAGGTCTTGGGGGAAGTATGAGGGTCAACCTCACAGAATAGGCAGAATGTAAAGGTAGTCATTGCTACACAAATGCCTACCAGAGGAGCCCACATTACGGAGGGAATTCTCCGTAACCAGGCAGACATGACAGCCTGTCTTGTGGATGGTACTCAACTTCGTCCCCAGCCTCCATGTTCTCGTAACCATCCATAAATGGAGGCTGTGCATGGAATGTACGTCATGATCTTTCACTCACCAAGGTGGCCCAACCTTTCAACACTAGAGGTTGATGTTGAATCTTTGATATGGAAACATTTAATGGTGACAGGTTGAGTATTAGACCTATCATGGAGAGGTAGGGATGGTGCTTTATTCACCGAGACAGACACATATTCCAAGGATGGATTTGACTTCCTTGCCCAAAGCTCTTCGCCCAGCACAATGTCTCCTGACTTACCAAGTGTCTGACATGTATCTTAGAATGTCTCTATGGTATCTTGTAAATAAACCGTCTACAACCTCGGAGACATTTTAAAGCAAAGGCAGTATATTGGGAGTCAGACCCATGGAATTCCCTGGTTTTTCAATGTTCCCCATCACTCAGAAGTAGCTGATTTGATAGAGAGGTGGAATGACTTCCTGGAGGCTGTTGTGGTGCCAGTTTTTTTGAAGGGAGGCCTGTGGGCTTGGGATGCTGCCCTACAGGGTATTGTATATTCAATATGTGGGACTGTTTATTTCGAAGCTAGACTGCATAGCTAGGAACCAAAGGGGGAAGGTGGGTCCTTCTCATTATGACATTTACTAATCTGCTTGAAGAATTTATTTCCTGTGCTTGCAACCTTGGGCTGAGAGAGAGAAGGTAGTGGGACAGGAGTGGGGACCATGAGCATTTGGGCCACTTCCTTGTGTAACTTGTGCCTTCCGGTCCTGCTCAGGCCTGATCTTGTATATATACCACTTTCATTTAATGTTAGAATGCTGCGTTGCACATTTGACATTATAACTCGGGGTCAGAAAACACCCAGTTCATGAGGGGCAGCTCACGCTTGATGCTTCAAGCACCATTGGATCAGCCTGATCAATGGCCCAAGTGGCAGAAGAGCTTACACAGAAGCCTGAACCTGCCGCAGAGCCTTCTCTTGTTCTGGGCCCCACTCAAAATTAGCAACTTTTGAGTCAGTTGATAAATAGGCCGGAATAGCACACTCAAATGAGGGATATGTTGCCCCCAAAATCCAAAGAGGCCTACTAGGCATTATGCCTCCTTTTCAGCTGTAGGAGGGGCCAGATGCAACAATTTATCCTTCACTTTGTAAGGAATTTCTTGACATGCCACTGAACCCTTAGAAATGTCACTGAGGTGGAAGGCCCTTAATTATTGAGTTAATTTCCCACCCTCTGAAATGTAAATGTCTTACCAATAAGTCTAGAGCCATTGATACTTCTTCCTTAATAGATCCTATCAGCATAATGTCATTAGTGTAATGGACCAGTGTAATGGTTTGTGGAAGAGAAAGGCCATCAAGTTCCTTGCAGACTATGACAAAGGGCTGGAGAGTTAATATACCTTTGATGTAGGACAATGAAGATGTATTGCTGGCCTTGCCAGCTGATGGCCTTTAGAAACAGGTACGGAGGAAAAAAATCATTGGCCAGATCAATAGCTGCTTTTCCAGTGCTAGGAGATGTATTAATTTGTTCAAGCAACGAAGCCACATCTGGAATAGCAGCTGCACTTGGAGTCCCCACCTGATTAAGTTTACAATAATCTATTGTCATTCTCCAAAATCCATCTGTTTTTCACACAGGCCAAATAGGAGAGTTGAGTGGGAATGTGGTGGGAATCACCACCCCTGTGTCCTTCAAATCCTTGAGGGTGGCAGTAATCTCTGCAATCCCCCAGGAATGTGATATTGCTTTTGGTTTACTGTTTTCCTAGGTAGGGGAAGTTCTAATGGCTTCCACTGACCTTTCCTACCATAGTAGCCCTTACTCTACGTGTCAGGGATCCAGTGTGGGGCTCTGCCAATTTCTGAGTATGTCTAATCCAATTATGCCTTCTGGAGCTGGTGAAGTCACTACAGGATGGGTTCGGGGACCCACTGGACCCACTGTGAGATGGACCTGAGCTAAGACTCCATTAATAACCTGACCCCCATATGCCCCTACTCTGGTGCTCCACAGTGATGTTTTTGGTTTCCTGGGATTAGAGCCAGTGTACGGTAATCTCCAAAAAGTCTGATTATTTCCTTTTCCCCAAGGAACAGTCACTCTCATAAAAGGCTGTAGATCCCTTTGGGGAAGGCTGGCAGAAAGATTAACTAAATTTATGGCAGTGTAGTGGGGTTCCTCTCAAGAGGACCTGACCTGGCCTCCGCTTCATTCAAGAAGTTGTGGGTCTATAAACTGGCTCAAGTCAGGGAATCGACTGAGGAGCTGTGACTATTTTGGTGATTCAAGTTAGATTGCCATTTTACTTGACCTGTAATACTTTTGTTTGTACAGATCAAGTAAATATTTAGTAGGTTTCCCATCTGTTTCACTCCTAGGGACACCATGACTAAGTAGCCATGCTGTAAGTCCATGTGAGTCAGACTATTCTGATTACTGCTTTGACTGCTGTCCCTTACAGAAACCACACTTGCCTTGACTTTGACAGTTAAGTGCAGCCGCTTGGCCCTTGCTATCATGTGATCCAATCACCACAATCGCAGTTAGGTGTCTTAATTCATTTAGGGCAGTTCCCACTGTAAAATCTGCTTGATACAGAAGAACAATCATGGCAGTCTTCAAGGATGCTGGGGCTCTCTTCACAAATTTATTCCTCACAAGTGGTGGTGAAGGGTGTGTCTTCGGGGCACTCCATGGGTGGGTCTGTGGGTCCAACCTGATAAACCTCTCTAAAATTCCAATTCCTCTAAGCCTTTGGATACCTTCTTCTACAGTATACCAAGGCAGTTCTGGCATTTCAGCTTCATTTAGTGCAGGCCATCTCCTGGTCCACGTTTCAGTCAACCAACCAAATAAACTATTAGATCCATTTGTAACCTCTCTAGCTAAAACACTGAATGAAGAATCTGTGCTTAGTGGGCCCATATCAATAAACTCAGACTGATGCAACTTTATGTTCCTTGCACCATTATCTCACGCTCTTAATAACCCTTCCCACACGTATTCCCCAGGTTTCTGTTTGTCTATAGTAGAAAAATCAAGCAGAAGTGTAGCTTACCTCTTCGTGGGTCACACTTTGTAGTTCACCTCTTGGAGCTCGCTGGGACTTAAGTCTAGTGAATAGGTCTAGGAGAAAAAATAGATGGCAGGGGTGGGGTTTGGGAGCATTCAGCAATGCCTTGCAAGGAATCTGTCCAAAGCACTGCCCCAGGCAAGGACACTTAAGACATACCTGGGTTAATCTCATCAGGTGGGGGTGGAAGGGATGGTTTTACTGGGGAAGGTCCTTTAGCAGACAAAACTGGAATAATCCCTTCAGATGGAAAGGCTGGTTCTTTTGGCAGGGGGAATTCAACAGAATTTAGGGACTTAATGTTCCTAGTTTCCAGATTACCTGCCCATATGTCCCCATCCCAAGTTTCAGGATTCCATTTATTCCCAACCAATGCCCTCACTTTAACTTCAGACACCATTCGAGGTTGGGAATTCAAATGATGTAATTCAGTCACTTAGGGTAAGACTCTGAGTTTGCTTTTCAGCAATATCACTGCAAGAAATAATTTACTACAAGTAATATGAGAGAAATGTACAAACTTTGACCTGAAGGAATGTCTATTACACATAATTTTGCAAAAAAAAAAAAAAATTGATCTTCAGCAAAAGATTCCATTTTCCAAAACAAAAAAAAAAGTTTTTATAAAATTAGAAATGTTCTGGAACTATATACACCAGAGTCTGAGCAGGTTTATTCTTGGGAGTTGTATAGGGTTGAAGAAGAACAACTCAATGAGTCGGAATCGACTCAAGGACAGTGGGTTTGGTTTTTCTGGTTTCGGTATAGATACAGGTAGACACAGATATAGAGTTGCCATATGGTTGCATTACTGTGAGATATTAAATGCACCAAAGACTTTAATTGAATAGTAGATATCAAAGAAAGCCACTCAAATAAAATTAGTCCAGATGTTTAACTGAAAGCAAACCCATACTATATTTTAATTTTGCATTTATAAGAATGCCATTATTTGAAATGGTCTTTTCTTTCTAAACTTCATTCTTTTCCCCTTTCCCTTCCTCTGCCTCCTCCTTCTTATTTTCTTTTACAGGCAATTTTTAAGATTTTTTTGTGTTTAAAGTATGCATCATGCATTTCATGAAATTGTACAAACCATCAAGTAGTAACTAGTTTTACAAAACGTGCTTTATTCCGTGCTTCCTGGGTATTGCTTCCTCTTTGATGACGCAGAAATTTTCAGAGTAAATTTTGTTTTCCTTTTTCCTCCCATTTTAATGACAGGGACCCACCCACGCTGAGTAGTCACTCACACACAGGAGGAGCCTGGCGGTGGTCCCTCCCTGCCCGTGGGGCTCTCCCTGGTGGGGCCCCCTCAGGCTGAGAGAAGAGGGTCAACAGCTGACTCTCCCAGCTCAGGCCCCATCCTAGGCCAGGACACTGTGGCCAGTGCAGTGAGTGACATGTCTTTACTTGGGTGCTGTGCTTTGCAGTGGGTGTGCCAGGATGAGCTACACAGCCTCATCCCTGCCTCATGTGCTGGTCCCGATGAGAAAACACATGGATGGGAGGCTTATAGGGGCTTCCCTTCCTCATCTTCACCACTGGAGGTGGAAGAGCAGGGAGGCCACTGCTGCCTTATAAGTCTGAGAGGATGAAGGGTGGTGGGGTCACAGAGGGGAGTCAGGGAGAAGTTGAGAGCTGATAGAATAAGGGCTGGCCTTGAAGATTCCTTGGGTTTAGTTGGAGAAGAAAATCCCACAATGTACACATGGAAAGAGTGACACATAGATGTACAAAGAAAGCCAGGAGAATTGGGCTATCAGGAACCAAGGGATTAGAATTCAGAAAGGAGGGAAAGATTGATAGGCCAAGGTCAAAGGAAGATGTCCATGGATTTTGTCAGCTCAAGGAGCTTCCTGGCTGGCTGAGTGGAATCTATACACATTCCTGGGGCTGGAAGGGAGCTCTGTCTAGACCCTCTGGCATAGTGGTGGTGGTGGGGGTGGAGAGAAAGGGTGAGGTGTGAGAGTTTGTGAGAAAGTTGGAAGAAAGGATAGATTCCGCTTTAGGAAAGTTTGGCAGGGAAGTTTAAGATAGAGAAAATGCAGAATCCAGATGGGGTCGCCTTTCAGGAGAAGATGTAATAGAGATGAATCTCTCCTGCCTTTTAGAACTGCCTTTATTGAAGGCATTTTCAATTTTGAGTTGTTCTTTCCTTTCTTAATCCTGCTAATTCCTCCTAGAGTATAATATAAAAACAAAAACCAAACCCACTGCTGTCAGGTCGATTCCAACTCATAGTGACCCTATAGGACAGAGTAGATAGAACTGCCCCATACGGTTGCCAAGGAGTGCCTGGGGGATTTGAACTGCAGATCTTTAGGTTAGCAGCCATAGCTTTTAACCACTACGCCACCAGGGTTTCCATATATATGTCTATACAGTTAACTTTAAATTGTAAAAGGGACTGGTGTGTGTGTCTTAGCTATGATATGGATTTATTAGTTTTCCAACCTGTTCTACTGAGTTTGGTACATTTCATAGGGAGCAGGGGACACCTGTACTTTATTGCCCACCTTCAGAAGGATTTTTGAGGAGGATATTAATAAAGGGATACACACCTCTTCTCCATCTACCATTGTATAACCTAGCTTAATTTTTATTGGTATTGATATTTTTATGTCTTTGTTCTCTTTCCCCCACCCATGCTAGAGGGCCCAGACAGAGCTTTCTTCAGGTCCCCACAGGGGTCTCTATGAAGACCTAGGCTGAGAGCTTCTGGGCCTTTCTGAGTGATCTGATGTACCCTGATGTCTCCTTTTCAGTGATGCTAGAATGTGCAAACAGCTGATTCTGTGAGCAAAATGGGACATGCCACATACTGATTCACAGACACACAGACACACACCCACACTCCCCACGGATGGAGGTGTGGCAACAGGTCCCAGCGTCATGGCTGCCCTTGGTGGCACCAAGGAACTGAAAGTGGCTGCCTGCTACTGGGCAGGGCTGGGACTCCTAGATGTTCACTGCTGCCACCAGATGCCAGCATTCCCAACACATGCACGCACACGCGCACACACACGCACGCACACAATGTGGAGAACCAGGGACAGGGACCAGGTCCGTGGCTACTTTAGGCCTCAGTCTGAGGACTCACAAGGTACAGAGGTGATGCAAGTGTGACAGCAATGATGTCCCAGGCTAACAGGTGTGGGTAGTATGAGTAGGGCAACACACACACGGATACACATACACACGGTACATAGACATCTAGAGAGCTCGAGACAGATAAACAGACACTCCCAGGTACATACACTCACAGCCACAAATTCTCACCCAAACAGGCCCCTGTACACACACACATGAGCACATGTGCACACGCACACACATGCTTTCTCTCTCTCTCTCCCTCCAGGAATCTAAATGCTTCCCTTATAAATTCTCCGCCCCAGAGGCCCTGGTGGCACAATTCAAAACCACCAGTAGCTCCGCAGGAGAAAGTTGGGGCAGTCTGCTTCCATAGAGATTTACAGCCTCGGAAACGATGGAATTACTGTAAGTCAGAACTGGTGGCAGGGGGTTTAGTGGGTTTGGGGTGTCTTGTGGTGGTTGCTGGTTACCCACCCTAAAGCTAGCTCCCAGGTGACCTCAGGGAAAGTGACAGGTGAGCTCTGTCTGATTTTCACCTTTCTGTGTAGGGGTGTGGGGGGACCTGCCTGCCAGGTGAGTGAGGGCACATACCCACAAGGGGAGCAGCCTGCTGCTCAGGGAGGGAGTCCCCTGGCTCCAAGGACTGCAAATTTGGGGGCGAGGGGAGGGAAGGCTTTATTTTCCCACAGCAAACCTCTCCCCTTTCCTGATGTCTGCTCCTCCTCCCTCAGTCTCATCCAATCCCCCTACAAGTCCCGTCAGGCCTCCAGGGACTTGTTACCTTAAAAACCCCCACTGAGACCCACCCACTTGCCCCTCCACAAGGGGAGACCCGACCCATACACATCTCACTGGAGGGCCCTCTTGCTGCATCCCCTCTGCAGAGAGTATAAATACATCCGGAGGCCCCCCATGCCTAAAGCCCCCTCCCCCAACTCACCCACCCCCCAAAAAACAAAAACAAATTCATTGCTGTTGAGTTGATTCCGACTCATAGAAACCCAATAAGAGCCCCGTAAGGTTTCCAAGGAGCAGCTGGTGGATTTGAACTGCTGACCTTTTGATTAGCAGCCGAGCTCTTAATCTCTGCACCACCAGGCCCCCGTCCAGCCCAGCAAGAGGTAAATACCCACTTAAATGAGCCCCATCCTAGAGGTGGTCGGCCCCCGCAAAGAGTGGACAGCCCTCCAATGGAGTCCTTTTTCTACCACAGCTGCAGCTGCCCCTCCCCTGGGAGGGGGTCTCGAACCCATCCACCCAGGCGCCTACCTTCTTCTTGGCACTGTTCAGCAGCCTCTTCTGGGTCTCCCTCTCTGTGAGGTGAGATGGGTGAATGAAAGATAGGTCAGCTGAGCGGAGGGACAGGAACCTTGGCTGCCCTCCTGCCACCCCTGGCCTGTGCCCCCTGAACCTTGGGGCAGAAGCCATGGCTCCATGGGCTGCATTCCACGTCCTGAGAAATGGGGGTGACCTCCTCACTGGGCACTGCAGTTGCAGCTGTGGCGGGGTGGGGTCAAGGGCCCAGTGATGGTCAAGGGCACCTGAGTTAAGGAACTACCAGGCAACTAGACCCCACCCCTTCGGAACATTGGACCACAAGGAAGCGGTGGCCGCCTGTGGACCTCCTGGGAATAGTCACCTAGCAAGGACAGTGTGGTGAGGGCATCACAGCTCAGATGAAAGGAACTCGCACCCTAGGTCCAAGTGTTTAAGGTTCCAGTTCCAGGGAGGGAGAGTCAGATTGGCCTGGCCAGGGACCCATGACTGCCCCTTGGCTTGGGGAGGGGAGCCTCAGCCACAATCCCACCACCCCGTTATCCCCAACAGGGGTGTGGTAACTCCCCCAGGAGCCCAGAGAATGAGAAATGGTTGCTTGTCACCAGAAAAAAATAACTATATCCTAAGGACCTAATGGAAACCCTGGTGGTGTAGTGGTTAAGTGCCCTGACTACTAATGAAGAGGTTTGGCAGTTCGAATCCACTAGGTGCTCCTTGAAAACTCCATGGGGCAGTTCTACTCTGTCCTATAGGATCGCTATGAGTCGGAATCGACTCGATGGCAATGGTGTTTTTTTTTTTTCTTTTTTTATGTGCCAGATACTGCACTAAGGGCTTTGCTTGGATAATCTTGTTGATCCACCGCCACCATATAGTCCTATATCATAACCATGGAAAGCGAAGCCCAAAGGGAAAAAGCTTTTTGGCCAAGTTCATGCAGCGAGTGAGTGGCAGCCAGAATTCTGACCCCAGAGCTGCTGCCATTGATCAATGAAGTAGTTCTACATCATGGCTGTATTTCTGAGTTAAGTGGGATTCTTTGGAGAAGTAGGGGGCTTAGGCCTCCGTCAACGGATCATTTTTTCAAAACCTACACTTTTCCTTTTCTGCCAAGCACCAAGACTGGGAAGTTGACCTGTGCTGGCTCTTCCCTAAAAACTGGCATTTTTTCCCCAAGGTAACAGATTTGAAGGTGTTTGACACAACAGCAACAGGAAGGTGGGGAGGCCAAGGCTGGGACCAGGATTTGCTGGGGTTCTAAACTATATGGTTAGCGCCCTCTGCTTCAGTTGGATCACTCAGCACTGGGGAGACCATCACCAAAGGGCAGCTGGGGAACAGCTGGGGCCCTCCCTTTGGCCAGAGCAAGTAATCTTTCCTGGGCCCCAGAGGCTTCCTCGGGGCCTGAGAAGCCCATGCCCTGACCCAGGCTATACCTCAAACCTGCATTGAGGACCCATTGGTGCAGCAGCTGGAACCTGTCAGAAGAGCGGATTCTTCCTGCAGTGAACCTTCAGCGCCCTCTGTCGAGAAAGCTCAACATCTGGCTCAGTGTAAAGGAGAAATTCTTAGAATGCCCAGTCCATTGTGAAGGTGCAGGTACTGAAGGAGTTTGAAGCTAGGCAACACATCGTAAGCTAGCCCAGCTCATAACCTCACAGCTAATAATATGATAATGAGGACAATAATAATGGCTACAATTTATCGAGCCATTAACAGTATGAGTGGCGCTGTGCTAAGGACTTCCCACATATTATTTAATTACCCAACAAGCCCCTGAGGTCGGGTCCTCCTATTATTTGCATTTTATAGCAGAGGCCCAGAGAAGTTGAATAACTCATTCAGGGGCATGTGGCTATCAAGGAAGCAGAGGCTGGATTCAAACCCAGGCACTCTTTAGCATCTTACTATACAGAGATGCCCCAGTTAGCATGGCGTTGTGTGCCCTGTGCAGCAGACCCTATTGGTTGTCTCTCAAATTACCATTTCCCATCCCTTCTTTCCAGAGCCAGCTATATGAGCTGTACTAGCCCCCAGGGGCACTAGGTTTACTGAGACTCCCAATTCATTATGTGTCCAAAATAAATTAACTGAAATATTATCAAAAGAAACTAAATACCAACTAGCTTACATGACTTTATATAGATGTTCCCAAACTATGCACCGTGGCTCAGTGGCAAAAACGGGATGTGCAAAACCCAGCTGTAGAAAATGCTCTTGTATTTAAGAAATGATTTACTGTTGTAACCTCGCACAAAAAGCTCACCATTTTGATAGGACGACTATAGACAACTTCCATGGCATGCATCTCAAGTGGGAGCCATGTGAGGGGCCCTGAAAGCAACTTGGACAGAAACATGGGTGTCACTGAGTGCTGCACCCATCAGGTAGCAGAAGTGATCAGGGAGCATCAATTGACAAAGGTATGCAGTCTCCAAGGCCTGTATTAGTTATCACCTCCAACCCAGAAAGAAACATTGAAATCAATATCCTTAATAAAATTTGAATGTAATGCTATCGTAGATTAAAGAACGATTTGGTCAAATGCATAACTTTCAACCAACATGAGTATTTTTATTTAATTTAGAAGACATACCAGACACAAATGAGTGAAATAAGTACTACACAAGTTTAGAATTAATTCTTCAAGACAAAAAATTTTCAGATATTAATGGCAGAGAATTATTTGAGGAAACTGAATCCCTAAATAGTTTGATTTCTAAAAATGTAAGTACTCCTCAAGTGAAAAAAAAAGTGCTGTAAAAAATTAGCATAGCACATTTATGAAAATTCCTCATGGGGGGAGGGAATGGTTGGCAAACAAACTTAGAAAGTTCGTGTTATTTGTGTAAAAATACAGCACGTATATGCCTACAGATACACCTATACACGCGTGTGAATTTACTAGCATATGCCTTCCTATACACACATATATGCATCCGTATCTACCTATGCAACCACACACATATTTTTTTTAACTGTTGTATCAAAATTATATGTATTTACCAAAACTATCCCTTTTTCTTGTGTACTTCTAAGTGTCTTTATTTACCTTGGTCAAGTTGTGCTGAATTCACCCATATTTTGGATTGCCTTTTCCACCACCAAAAGTAACAAGTGTCTACTATCTAGACCACCACTCGTCTGTCAGTTTTTCACACTGTGCTGGTTTGTGTCCTGCTGTGATGCTGGAAGCTATGCCACTGGTATTTCAACTACCAGCAGAGTCACCCATGGTGGGCAGGTTTCAGTGGAGCTTCCAGACTAAGATAGACTAGGAAGAAGGACCGGTGATTTATCTCTAAAAGAAAAGTGGCCAATGAAAACGTTATAAATAGCAGAGGAACATTGCTTGATATAGTACCAGAAGATGAGCCCTTCAGGTTGGAAGGCACTCAAAAGATGACTGGGGAAGAGTTGCCTTCTCAAAGTAGAGATGACCTTAATGATATGGATGAAGTCAAGCTCTTGAGACTTTCGTGTGCTGATATGGCACAACTCAAAAAGAGAAGAAACAGCTGCAAACATCCGTTAATAATTGGAACAAGGAATGTATGAAATACAAATCTAGGAAACGTGGAAGTCATTAAAAATGCAATGGAAAACATAAAGATAGATATCCTAGGCGACAGAGAGCTGAAATGAACTGGTATTGGCCATTTTGAATAACACAATCATATGGTCTGTTACACAGGGAACAACAACTTGAAGAGCAATGACGTCACATCCATCATCAAAAAGAACATTTCAAAATCTATTCTGAAGTACAACACTGTCAGTGATAGGATAATATCCATACGCCTACAAGGAAGACCAGTTAATATGACTATTTACACACCAACCACTAATGCTAAAGATGAAGTAATTGAAGATTTTTACCAACTTCTGCAGTCTGAAATTGATGGAACATGCAACCAAGATGCATTGATAATTACTGATGATTGGAATGCAAAAGTTGGATCAGTAGTTGGAAAATATGGCCTTGGTAATAGAAACAGCGCTTGAGATAGCATGATAGAATTAGTATTAAGGGACTTGTCTTCTATTTTGCTGACTCTCCCATTGATTCAATTCTGCTTCTGTGTCCTTCCATTGAGTTCTCTATTTCTGATGTTTTATTAATCTTCTGGATTTCTAGTTGTTGTTTTTTATGGTTTCTAATTGTCACTTTATTTTGTCATTTTGTTCTTGTTTTCCTGAATACTAGAGTTTTGTCTGTGTTTTCCTTGGTCTCTTTGAGGATCCTATACATAAGTCTTTTGAATTCCTTATTAGGTAGTTAGTTCTATTAGCATTTACCCCTCCGGAAGGTTTTCTGCCCTTCTATTTTACCTACTTGTTTGAGCCATCTTATCCTGTTTCTTCATATGATTTGTTATTGTCAGCTGTCTCCAAGGCATTTAGGTGTTTATTTATATGTTTCTTTACTGGTTGTATGTATGCCTGTTTTGTGCTGATTTTTTGTTTTGTTTTGTTACGATGTATCAGGAGCTTTGTTTCTTCTCTTTTTCTTCAGAATGTCTTTCTTCCTTTGAATTATTTTAATTGTTGTTTTGTGG